>NC_073236.2:75827500-76145000 GCF_029281585.2 Gorilla gorilla gorilla | reverse complement strand
ATACAGAAAAGATTGCTAAGGAGATTAGCTAATTAGAGACATCTGGAGATGGCTGGGAGTAAAGGCAAGGCATGGGGGCTATCTTTATCAGCCATGCTGCAGGTGCCATTGTAACCCCAAGTGGCCTGCTCAGTGGAGGACTCCAGCAACCTTTGCTGCTCAGGAACTCAATAGCCCTGATGACAGCCACAGACTCTGTGCAGCTTTCACTGTGGAGAACCCTGTAGTGTTCATTGGTGCCAACCCCAGCATCCTGCTCTGCAGAGGACACTGGCATCTTTCATTATTGAGATAATGAACAGTCATTGCTGCCACAGACTCCCCAGAGAGAGAGATACTGCTGAGCACCCCCACAAAAGGATAGGCTGTTACGTATGTTGAGGACCCCTGCAATCGTTACTGATGATGATCTCAGCTGACAGAGCTGCACAGATATTACACCACTGTTCCTTCTATAGAGCTGAAACCATCACCCCATTCTTCCAGTGCCCTTGCACCAGCCCAGCACCACCTTGTTGAAGGTCTTTCCCCACAAAAACCAATTTGTAAAATCTGGAAGAAAGGCTTGCTCCATAAAATACACAGATATCAACATGAGAACAACAACAACAACAAAAATAGTGGAAACATACACAGACATCAACATGAGAACAAAAAAGAGGAAACACAATACCACCAGAGGAACACAATAATTTTACAATAACCAATGCCAAAGAAATAAAGACCTACAAACTGCCAAACAAAGAATACAAAATAATTGTTTAAAGGAAGTTCAGTAAGCTATACCAGAACACAGATAGACAACTCAATGCAATCAGGAAAACAATATACGAGCAAAACGAGAAGTTCAACAGACAGATAGAAATTATAAAAAAGAAACAGAAATACTGGAGCTGAAGAATGCAATGAATAAAATGCAAAATGAAATAGAGAGCATCAACAGCAGACTTGAACAAGTGGAGGGGAAAAACTATAAACTCAAAGACAGGTCATTTGAAATTATCCAGTTAGGGAAATAAAAAAGGAAATTTTTAAAAGTGAAGAAAATATATTTGAATTATAGGACACCAAAAAGCAGCCCAATGTATACATTATGGGAGTTGCAGAAGGAGAAGAGAGAGAGCAAAGCATGCAGAAAGCTTATTGAAAGAAATAATGTCTGAAAACTTCCCAAGTCTGGGGATATGTATGGATATATAGGAATATGAAGCTCATAGATCCCCATACAGATTCAATCCAAAGAGGACTTCACCAAAACACATTATAATAAAACTGTCAAAAATCAAAGACAGAGAAAATTTTGAAAGTAGCACGAGAAAATAAACTCATCTCATACAAGGGAATCTTCATAAGGCTACCAGCAGTCTTCTCAGCAGAAACCTTATAGACCAGGAGAGAGTGAGATATATTCAAAGTCCTGAAAGAAAAAAATCTGCCAATCAAAAATATTTTACCCAGCAAAGCTGTCCTTCAGCAATGAATGAGAGAGAAAGACATTCCCAGACAAACAAAAGCTGAGGGAGTTCATCACCACTAGACCTTCCATGTAAGAAATACTGAAGGGAGTTATTCAAGCTAAAATGAAAAGACACTAATAGAAACATGAAAACATAAGAAAGTATGAAACTGACTGGTAAAGGTAAGTATATAGTCAAATTCAGAATGTGCTAATTATTGTAATAGTATAAAGGTTTAAAGACAAAAGCATTAAAAATAACTAAAGCTACAATAATTTGTTCATTGATACATAATATAAAAAGAAAAAATGTAAATTATGATATCAAAAATATAAAATGGAGGCGAGTAAAAGAGTAGAGTTTTTGTATGCAGTTGAAGTTCAGTTAATATCAACTTAAAATAGATGGTTATAATTATATAATATTTTATGGAAGCCTCATGGTAACAACAAAGTACAAACCTATAGTAGACACACAAAAGATAAACAGAAAAAAATCAAAGCATACCACTATGGAAAAACCATCAAACCACAAAGGAAGACAGGAAAGAAGGAAGAAAGGAACAAAGGAACTAAAAACAGCCAGAAAACAATTAACAAGATGGTAATAGTAAGTCCTTACCTATAAACAATTATTTTTTATTTAAATGGGTTAAATTCGGCCAGGTGCAGTGGCTGATGCTTGAAATCCCAGCACTTTGGGAGGCCAAGGCGGGTGGATCACTTGTGTTCAGGAGTTCCAGATCAGTCTGGCCAACATGGTAAAACCCTGTCTCTACTAAAAATACAAAAATTAGCCAGATATGGTGGTGCATGCCTGTAATCCCAGCTACTCAGGAGGGTGAGGAAGGAGAATCACTTGAACCTGGGAGGTGGAGGTTGCAGTGAGCTGAGATCACACCACTGCACTCCAGCAACAAAGCAAGATTCCATCTCGAAAAAAGGGGGATTTAAATCCCCCAGTCAACAAGCAAACATAGAGTGCCTGAGTAGACAAAAACAAAAACAAAAAAGATACAACTATATGCTACCTCCAAGAGACTCACTTCAACTTTAGGAAAACACATAGGCTGAAAAAGTGAAGGAATTGAAAAAGATAGTCCATGCAAATGGAAACTGAAAGAGAGCAGGGATAGCTATACTTATATCAAACAAAATAAACTATAAGTCAGAATAATGATAAAGGGGTCAATTCATCAAGAGGATATAACAATTGTAAATATGCACCCAGTATTGGAACACACAAATATATTAAGCCAATATTAAAGGCCTAAAGGGAGAAATCTATGGCAATACAATAATAGTAGAAACTTTAACATCTCATTTTCAAAATGGACAGTCATCCAAGCAGAAAATCCATAAGGAAATATTGTACTTGAACTACAATTTAGATCAAATGTACCTAACAGACATATCCAGAACACTCCATCCAATGGCAGCAGAATACACATTCATCTCAAGCACACATGGAACATTCTCCAGGGTAGATCATATGTCAGGCTACAAAACAAGTCTTAACAAATTTAAGAAGCTGGAAAATTTACAAATATGTTAAAATTAAACGACACACTCCAGAACAATCAATGGATAAAAGAAGAAATCAAAAGGGAAATTTAAAAATATCTTGAGTCAAATAAAAATGAAAACACAACATACCAAAACTTATGGAATGTAACAAAATAAATAACCTAATGTTATACCTTAAGGAACTGAAAAAGGATAAACTAAGTGCAAAGTTATCAGAAGAAAGAAAATAAGATCAGAGCAGAAATAAGTGAAATAGAGAGTAGAAAAGCAATAGAAAAGATCAATGGTACTAAGAGCTGGTTTCTTGAGAAGATAAAGAAAACTGACAAACATTTAGCTAAACTAAGTAAGAAAAACAGAGAAGACTTGAATAAAGAAAATCATAAACAGGGGACATTACAACTGCTACTCCATAAATACAAAGGATCATAGGCAACTACTATAAATAATTATACATCAGTAAATTGGATAACCTAGAAGAAATGTATAAATTCCTAGAAACATACAACCTACCAAGACTGGAACATGAAGAAATAGAAAATCTGAATAGACTTATAAATAATAAGAACATTGAATCAGTAATCAAAAATCTCCCAAAAAAAGAAAAGACCAGGAACAATAGCTTTACTGGCAAATTCTACCAAATGTTCAAAGAAGAATTAATGCCAATCTTTCTCAAACTCTTCCAGAAAATTGAAGAGGAGAGAACACTTCCAACCTCATTTTATGAAGCCAGCATTACCTTAATACCTAAACCAGATGAGGATACTGTAAAAAAGAAAATTAGAGGTCAATATCCCTGATGAACACAGATGCAAAAATTCTCAACAAAATACTAGCAAATTGAATTCAATAGCACATTAAAAGAATCAAACACCATAATCAAGTGAGATGCAAGGATGGTTCAATAGACACAAATCAATAAAGATGATACACCAGATTAACAGAATAAAGGATAAAAATTATATGATCATCTCAATAGATGCAGAAAAAGCATTTTTAAAAATCAACATGTTTCATGATAAAAACTCTTAACAAATTAGGCACATAAGTAATGTATTTCAACGTAATAAAGGCCGTATATGACAAGCTCCCAGCTAATATCATTTCAATGGTGAAAAGCTGAAAGGTTTTCCTCTAAGAAGTAGAACAAGACAGACAAGGATGTCCTCTCTTGCCGCTTCTATTTAACATAGTACTGGAAGTCCTAGCCAGAGCAATTAGGGAAGAAAAACAGATCAAAGGTATCTACATTGGAAAGGAAGAAGTAAAATTGCTGTTTGCAGATGATATGGTCTTGTACATAGAAAATCCTAAAGACTTCACCAAAAATTGGTTAGAAGTAATCAACAAATGAAATATAATATCAGGATAGAAAATCAACATATTAATATCAGTTGTATCAGTTTCTATATTTCAACAAGGAACTATCCAAAAAACAAATCAAGAAAACAATCCCATTTACAATAGCATCAAAAAAATTAATGTATTTGGGAATAATTTTAACTATGGAGGTAAAAGCTCTGTACACTGAAAACTACAAAACGTTGATGATGACATTGAAGACATAAACAAATGGAAAGATATCCCATGTTCATGGATTGGAAGAATATTGTTAAAATGTCCATACTATCCAAAGTGATCAATAGATTCAATACAATCTTTGTCAAAATTTTATCATCATTTTTCATAGAAATAGTAAAAACAATACTAAAATTTGGATGGAACCACAAAGGACCCAAAACACCCAAAGCAATCTTGAGAAAAAACAAAGCTGGTGGCATCACACTTCCTTTATTTTTTTGACACAGATTCTCACTCTGTCACCCAGACTGGAGGGCAATGTGAAATGGTGCAATCATGGCTCACTGCAGGCTCAATCTCTGTGCTCAAGACATCCTCCTATCTCAGCCTCCCATGTATGTGGGACTACAGGTACATACCACATGCCTGGCTAATCTTTTTTCAATTTTTGTAGAGACAGGGTCTCAATATGTTGTCCAGGCTGGCATCACACTTCCTAATTTCAAACTACATTACAAATAGTAATAAAACAGTACAATACTGGCCTAAAAACAGACACACCAAGCAATTGAACAGAATACAGAGCCCAGAAATAAACCCACACATGTACAGTCAACCAGTCTTTGACAAGGGCTTCAAGAATACACAATGAAGAAAGATAATATCTTCAAAAAACAGTGTTGGGAAACAGGATATCCACATGCAAGGAAATGAAACTGTATCCCTACTTTACATCACTTCCAAAAATTAACTCAAATTGGATTTAACATTTAAGTGTAAGACTCGAAATTGTAAAACTCCTAGAAGAAAAAGAGAAAAGCTCCTTGACATTAGTCTTGGCAGTGATATTTTGGCTATGACACGAAAGGCACAGGCAGTAAAAGCAAAAACAAACAAGAGTGGCGGCTGGGCGTGGTAGCTCATGCCTGTAATCCCAGAACTTTGGGAGGCCAAAGAGGGTGGACCATGAGGTCAGGAGTTCAAGACCAGCCTGGCCAAGATGGTGAAACCCCACCTCTACTAAAAATACAAAAAATTAGCTGGGCATGGTGGCACATGCCTTTAATCCCAGCTACTCAGGAGGCTGAGGCAGAGAATTGCTTAAACCTGGGAGATGGGGGTTGCAGTGAGCAGAGATCATGCCACTGCACTCCAGCCTAGGTGACAGAGAAAGACTCCGTCTCACAAAAAAAAAGAAAAAACAAAAAAACAAAAACAAAGAAACAAACAAAAAAAACCAGTGGCTACATCAGAAAAAAAAAAAAAAAAAAAAAAAGCTTTTGCACAGCAAACTAAACAATCAACAAAATGGAAAGGCAACCTACAGAATGGGAGAAAATATATCTGATATAAGGGGATAACAACTAAAATGTATAAGGAACTCATACAGCTCAATAGCAAAACAAACAAACAGACAAACAAAAAAACAATAAAAACACAAATAATCTGGTTTCAAAATGGGCAAAAGACCTGAATGAATATTTTTCCAAGAAGATACACAAATGGCCAGCAGATACAGGAAAGGGTACTAAACATCACTAACCGTCAGGGAAATGCAAATCAAAACCACAATGAGAGATAATCTCACATCTGTTAGGATGTCTCTAATAAAAAATATCAAAAGATACCAAGCGTTGGCAAAAATGTGGATAAATGAAAACTGTCTCAAATTTTTGGTGGGAATGTAAATTGGTATAGCTACTATAGAAAACAGTATGGAGGTTCCTTACAAAACTAAAAATAAAACTTCTATATAATCCAGCAATCCCAAGTCTGGGTATATCTCTGAAGTCACGGAAATCAGTATCTTAAAGAGATATCTACACTCTCATGTTCACTGGATGGATGAACATTGGATTGGATTTTATCAATGGATAAAAAATGTGTTATGTATGTACAATAGAATATTATTGAGTCATAAAATGAAGGAAATACTGCCACTGTGATCTCATAGAAACAGAGTAGAATGGTGGTTGCCATGGACTGGAGCTGTGGGAAATGAAGAGATGGTGGGCAAAAGGTGCAAACCTTCAGTAATAAGATGAATACAATTTGAGGTTCTAATGTACAGTGTGAGAATTATACTTAAAAACATTGTTCTGTATACTTGAAATTTGCTATGAGAGTACATCTTAAGCATTCTCTCTCTCTCATTCTCTCTCTCTCTCTCTCTCTCTCACATACACACACACACACACACACACATCCAAGGTATCCGTGTGAGGTGATGATTATGTTAATTAACTTCATTGTGGTAATCATTTCACAATCTATACATATATCAAATCATCATCTTGTACACTTTAAATATATACAATTTTATCAATTATACCTCAATAAAGCTTTTAAAAAATGAAAAAATGGGCTGGGTGCAGTGACTCTCAGTTGTAATCCCAACACTTTGGAAGGCAGAGGCAGGAGGATTGCTTGAGGCCTGGATTATGAGACCAGTCTGGGCAATATAGTGAGACTCTGTCTCTATAAAATTTAAAAAATTGACTAGGTATGGTTGTACATGCCTGTAGTCCTAGCTAATCAAGAGGCTGAGGTGGGAGGATCACTTGAGCCCAGGAGTTTGAGGTTGCAGTGAGTCGTGATTACACCACTGCACTCCAGCCTGGGTGACAGAGGGAACTTCTGTCTCGAAAAAAAGAAAAAAAAAAAAAAGGAAAAAATCAATGAAACAAAGAACTGTTTCCTTCAAAACATTAGTAATGTTGACAAACCTCTAGGGTGGCTGAAAAGAAAAAACAGAGAGAAGACACAAATTAGTAATATCAAGAAGAAAACAGGGATATCATTATAGAACCTGCATACACTCAAAGAATAATAAGGGAATATTAAGAACAATTCTATGTTCAGAAATTTGGCAACTTAGGTGAAATGAATCAATTTCTTAAAAAACACAATTCATCCAATATGAAATAGAGAATTTGAAACATTGTATAGCTACTAAGTAAACTGAATTCATAATTCAAAATCCTCTGTTGCCCAGGTTGGAGTGCAGTGGAGTGAACCTAGGAGGCGGAGGTTACAGTGAGCCAAGTTGCACCACTGCACTCCAGCCTGGGTGACAGAGTGAGACTCCATCTCAAAAAAAAGAGATCCTCCTGCTTCAGCCTTTCAAGTAGCTAAGATTACAAACATGCGCCATCATGTTTGGCTAATTTAAAACATAATTTTGTAGAGACAGGGTCCACTGTGTTGCCCAGTCTGATCTATCAAACTCCTGGCCTCAAGCAACTCTCCTGCCTCAGCCTCCCAAAGTGCTGGGATTACAGGTGTGCGCAACCTAACCTGGCCTAGAAGTTTATTTCTTATAGTTCTAGAGGTTGAGGAGTCTAAGATCAAGGTGAGAGGGGCACACTGAGAGTCAAACTGGCTTTTATGACAGGCCCATTCGTATGTTAACTAACCCACTACCATGGTAACCCATTAATCCATGGCAAGTCCTCACTTCTTAATACTGTTACATTGGGGATTAAATTTCAACATGAGTTTCACAGGACAAAAACATTTAAATCATAGCATAAGATATGCAGGTGTCAAGAACATATAAAGGTATTTAACATCATTAGCCATTAGAGATACAAATTAAAACCATGATGAGTTATTACTACAAACGTAACAAAATGGCTTAAATAAAAAATAGTGACAAAACCAGATGCTGTCAAAAATGTGGAGAAACTAGATCACTCACACATTGCTGGTAGGAAAGTAAAACGGTACAGTCATTATGGAAAACATTATGGAAACAATACTGCAGTTTATTGAAAAATTAAACATGCAACCTCCATATCACCCTGAAGTTGCATTCTTGGGCGCTTATTCCAGAGAGATCAAGATTTAATGTTGTTTTTGTTTGTTTGTTTGTTTGTTTCTGAGACGGAGTCTCGCTGTCTCCCAGGCTGGAGTGCAGTGGCGCGATCTCTGCTCACTGCAAGCTCCGCCTCCCGGGTTCACGCCATTCTCCTGCCTCAGCCTCCCGAGTAGCTGGGACTACAGGCGCCCGCCACGACGCCCAGCTAATTTTTTGTATTTTTAGTAGAGACGGGGTTTCACCGTGTTAGCCAGGATGGTCTCGATCTCCTGACCTCGTGATCTGCCCGCCTTGGCCTCCCAAAGTGCTGGGATTACAGGTGTGAGCCACCATGCCCGGCCAAATTTAATGTTAATATACAACCCTGCACATGAAAAATTAGCTGCATGTAGCAGTGTTCCCCTGTAGTCCCAGCTATTCAGGTGGCAGTGGCAGGAGGATTGCTTAAGCCTGGCAGGTTGAGGCAGCAGTGAGTTGTGATCACATCACTGCACTCCACCCTGGGCAAAAGAGTGAGACTCTCTGAAAAACACAAAACAAAACCAAACAAAACCCTGCAAATGAGTGTTTATATAGTTTTCTTTATAATGGTCCAAAACTTGAACAAACTTAGATGTCCTTCACCAGGTGAATAATTGGTTAAACATATTGTGGCACATCCATGCCATGGAATACTACTTGACAATAAAAAGAAATAAAATATTTTGTTTGTATTTTTGTGGGTACATAGTAAGTGTATATATTTATCAGGAATATGAGATGTTTTGATACAGGAATGCAATGCGTAATAATCACATCATGGAGAGTAGGGTATCCATCCCCTCAAGCATTCATTTTTTGTGTTACAAAAAATCCGATTATACTTTTTTAGTTATTTTTAAATGTACAATTAAATTATTATCGACTATAGTCACCCTGCTGTGCAATCAAATGCTAGGTCTTATTCATGCTTTCAAACTATTTTTTGTACCCGTTAACCATCCCCATCTTCCTCCTAACCTCCTACTAACCTTCCCGGCCCCTAGTAAACATCTTTCTACTCTATCTCCATGAATTCAGTTGATTTGATTTTTAGATCCCACAAATAAATGAGAACATGGGATGGTTGTCTTTCTGTGCCTGCCTTTTTTCACTTAACATAATGATCTTTGGTTCCATCCATGTCGTTCCAAATGACAGGATTTCATTCTTTTTATAGCTAAATAGTACTCCATTGTGTATATGTACCACATTTTATTTATCCATTCATCTGTTGAGGGACACTCGGGTTGCTTCCAAATCTGGGCTATTGTGAACAGTGCTACAATAAACATGAGAGTGCAGATATCTCTTCAATATGCTGATTTCCTTTCTCTTGAGTATATACCCAGCTCTATATTTAGATGTTTGAGGGACCTCCAAACTGTTCTCCGTAGTAGTTGTACTAATTTCATTTTCATCAACAGTGTATGAGGATTCCCTTTTCTCCACATCCTTGCCAGCATTTCTTATTGCCTGTCTTTTGGATATAAACCATTTTACCTGGGGTGAGATGATATCTCACTGTAGTTTTGTTTTGCATTTTGCTGATGATCAGTGATATTGGGCACTTTTTCATATGCCTGTTTGTTGTTTGCATGTCTTCTTTTGAGAAATGTCTCTGCACATCTTTTGCCCATTTTTTGGATTGGATTATTAGATTTTTCCCTATAGAGTTGTTTGAGCTCCTTACTTATTCTGGTTATTAATCCCTTCTCAGATGGGCAGCTTGCAAATATTTTCTCCCATTCTAGTAGTTGTCTCTTCACTTTATTGATTGTTTCCATTTCTGTGCAAAGTCTTTTTAACTTCATGTGATCCCATTTGTCCATTTTTGCTTTGGTTGCCTGTGCTTGTGGGGTATTACTCAAGAAATTTTTGCCTACACCAATGTCCTGGAGACTTTCCCCAATATATTTTTAGTAGTTTCATAGTTTGAGATCTTAGATTTAAGTCTTTAATCCATTTTTATTTGATTTTTGTTTATGGTGAGAGATAGAGGTCTAGTTTCTTTCTTCTGCATATGAATATCCATTTTTCCCAGCACCATTTATTGAAGAGACTTTTTCCCAGCATATGTTCTTGGCACCTTTGTTGAAAATGAGTTCATATGGGGATTTGTTTCTGGACTCTCCATTCTGTTCCACTGGTTTATATGTCTGTTTTTATGCCAGTCCCACGCTGTTTTGTTTACTATAGCGCTGTAGTATAATTTTTTTTCTTACCCTATCTTGATGTAGTATAATTTGAAGTTGGGTAATGTAATTCCTCAAGTTTTGTTATTTTTGCTTGGGATAGATTTGATTAGTCTGGGTTTTTGTGGTTTATATAGACATTTTAGAATTGTTGTTTCTATTTTTGTGAAGAATGCCATTAGCATTTTGATAGGGATTGCATTGAATTTGTAGATTGCTTTGGGTAGTATGGACATTTAACAATACTGATTCTTCCAATCCATGAACATGAAATATCTTTTCTTTCTTTTTTTTTTTTTTTTTTTGGTGTCATCACTATTTTAGAATTTTCATTATAGAGATCTTTCACTTCTTTGGATAATTCCTAGGGATTTTATTTTATTTGTGACTATTGTAAATGGGATTACTATTTTGATTTCTTTTTCAGATTGCTTGCTGTTAACATACAGTAATGCTACTGATTTTTGTATGTTGATTTTTGTATCCTTCAACTTTACTGAGTTTGTTTATCTTCTAATAGTTTTTGTGTGCATATGTCTCTGTGTGTGTGGAGTCTTTAGGTTTTTCCAAATATAGGATCATATCATCTTCAAACAATGATAATTTTACTTCTTCCTTTCCAATTTGGAGACCCTTTATTTCCTTCTCTTCTCTGATTGCTGTAGCTAGGACTTCCAGTAATATGTTTAATAACAGTGACAAAAGTGGGCATCCTTGTTGTGTTGCAGATCTTAGAGAAAAGGCTTTCAGTTTTTCCCCATTTAGTATGATACTAGCTGTGGGTCTGTTATATATGGCTTCTATTATGTTGAGGTTATGTTCCTTCTATACTCAGTTTTTTGAGGTTTTTCTTTTATCACGAAGGGATGTTGAATTTTATCAAATGCTTTTTTTGGCATCTGTTGAAATGATCATATGGTTTTAGGCTTTCATTCTGTTGGTATGATGTATCATATTCATAGACTTGTGTATGTTCAACAATCCTTGCATTCCTGGGATAAATACAACTTGGTCATGATGAATGATCTTTTCTTCATGCTATATTATCTTTAATTAAGTACAAAAAGCTTTCTAACATGTCTCTAGAGACCATTTCACCCACTTCTCTGTTGCCTGCCAGTCTCTCGTCTCTCTCTTCAGCAATGGTGAGGCAGATACCCTTTCCTCAGGGAGGAGAAGTTCATGGTTTGTTGCTCTTGCCAATAACAAAAATGTTGGAAAGGTGGGTGACAAATCTGTTGCCACTGGCATCTTTCACATGAACCACATGAAAAGATCCAGGATGTCTCTCCCTGGTTATTCTTCCCAGGTTAGCACCCCTCAGTCACCATACACAGGTTACCAATGTTGAACTTGATAAAATCAGTAATCTTGCCAGTCTCCAAACCAATCTGAATCTGTTACTCACCTTGATGAGGGGATCAGGGTAGTGGATGGTGTGAACATCATGAATCACCAGATGAGGAATTCCTTTTGTACCACAAAGATTTTTCTCACTTTGCACAACTTGTACTTAGCCTCCTCAGATGTAATATGATGAACAGCAGAGTGACCCTTGGTGTCATAGATCAGACGGACATTCTCTCCAGTCTTGTCAATGCTGATGACATCCATGAATCCAAGCAGGGTAGGTTACATCAGTTTGGACCTTGCCATTGATCTTAATAAACCACTGCATGCAAATCTTCTTTACTTCATCTCCTGTCAAGGCATACTTAAGTCTGTTCCTTAGGAAAATGATGACAGGGAGGAACTTTCTCAACTTGTGGGAACCAGTGGATGGACGAGGAGTAAACACACCAATCAATTTATCCAGCATCCAATGCTTTGGAGCTGGTACTCACTTCAGATGCTTCTTAGGACCAAAGCCATGGTTGTGCTAGGCATAGAAAGAGTGATGAATGATCTTTTTAATCTGGTTTGTTAGTATTTTGTTGAGAATTTTTGCATCAATGTTCATCAGGGATATTGGCCTATAGTTTTATTTTTTAATGTATCTTTGTCTGGTTTTGGTATCAGGGTAATACTGGCCTCACAGAATGAATTTGCAAGTATTTCTTTCTCCTCTACTTTTTTTTTTTTTTTTTTTTTTTTTTTTTTTTTTTTTTTGAGACAGAGTCTTGCTCTGTCACCCAGGCTGGAATGCAGTGGCGCAATCTCAGCTCATTGCAACCTCCGCCTCCTGGGTTCAAGCAATTCTCTGCCTCAGGTTCCCGAGTAGCTGGGATTACAGGCACCTGCCACCACGCCCAGCTAATTTTTGTATTTTTAGTAGAGACAGGGTTTCACCATGTTGGCCAGGCTGGTCTTGAACTCCTGACCTCGTGATCCACCCACCTCGGCCTCCCAAAGTGCTGGGATTACAGGCGTGAGCCACCATGCCCGGCCTCCCTTCTCCTCTATTTTTTAGGATAGTTTTAGGAGGATTGGTATTCGTTTTTCATGAAATGTTTGGTAGAATTCAGCATTGGAGCCATTGGGTCCTGGGCTTTTCTTTACTGTGAGACTTTTTATTATGACTTCAATCTTGTCACCTGTTATTGGTCTGTTTGGGTTTTGGATTTTTTCATGGTTCAATCTTGGTATGTGGTATGCATCTAGAAATTTGTCCATTTCTTCTAGATTTTCCAATTTATTGGCATATAGTTGCTCATATAGCTACTAACGATTTTTCGAGTTTCTGCAGTATCAGCTGTAATGTGTCCTTTTTCATCTCTGTTTTGATTATTTGGATCTCCTCTCTTTTTTTCTTCGTTGGCTAAAGGTTTATCCATTTTGTTTATCTTTTCAAGAAACCAACTTTTTCTTCCATTAATCATTTGTGTTGTTTTCTTCATTTCAATTTCGCTTATTTCTGCCCTGATCTTATTTTTTCTTTTCTTCTACCAATTTTGAGCTTGCTTTGCTCTTGCTTTTCTAGTTATTTAAGATGCATTGTTAGGTCGTCTACTTGAAGCTTTTTTTTCTTTTTGATGTAATCACTTACAGCTATAAATTTCCCTCTTAGTAATGCTTCTGCTGTACCACAAAGGTTTTGATATGTTGTGTTGCCATTATAACTTGTCTCAAGAAATGCTTTATTTTCTTCCTAATTTCTTCATTCACATGCTCATCACTCAGGAGCATATTATTTAATTTCCATATATTTGCATAGTTTCCAAAATTCCTCTTGTTATTAGCTTTTAGTTGTATTCCATCATGATCAGAGAAGATGCTGGATAGTATTTCAATTTTTTTTGCACGTTTTAAGGCTTGTTTTATGATCTAACATATGGTTTACCCTTGAGAATGATCCAAGTGCTGAGAAAAAGAATGTGTATTCTGCAGCCATTGGATGAAATGTTCTGAAAATATCTATTTGGTCCATTTGGTTTATAGTGCAGATTAAGTCCGGTGTAATTTATTTATTTTTCTGTCTGGAAGATCTGTCCAATGTTGAAAGTGGAGAGTTGAAGTCTCCAGCTATTATTATATTGGAGTCTATCTCTCTCTTTAGCTCTAATAATATTTGCTTTATATATCTGGGTGCTCCAGTGTTGGGCACATATATATTTACAATTGTTATATTCTCTTGCTGAATTAACTCCTTTATCATTATTTAGTGACCTTTGTCTCTTCTTACAGTTTTTCTCTTAAAATCTATTTTGTCTGATATAAGTATAGCTACTCCTGCTCTTTTTTGGTTTCCATTAGCATGGACTATCATTTTCCATCCCTTTACATTCAGTCTATGTGTGTCTTTATAGGTGAAGTGTGTTTCTTGTAGGCAAGGGATCACTGGTTCTTGTTTTTCACCCATTCAGCCACTCTATGTCTTTTGATTGGAGAGTTTAGTTCATTTACATTCATTGTTATTACTGATAAGAACTTACTCCTACCATTTTGTTATTTGTTTTCCAGTTGTTTAGCGGTTTTCTCTTCCTTCTTTCTTCCCTTCCTGTCTTCCTTTTAGTGAAGGTAATTTTCTCTAATGATATGATCTAGTTTCTTGCTTTTTATATTTTGTGTATTCATTGTATGGTTTTTGGTTGGAGGTTACCATGAAGTTTGCAAATACTATCTTATAACTTATTATTTTAAGCTGATAACAACTCGCATAAACAAACAAGCAAAAAGAAAACTAATAAAATTTCTATGCCTTAACTTCACCCTTCCTCCCATGCTTTTCAACTTTTTGTTGTTTCCATTTGTATCTTACTGTACTCTCTATGTCTTGAAAAGTTGTCATAGTTACAATTTTTTATTGATTTATCATTTAATGTTTTTACTTAAGAGTAGTTTACACACCATAGTTACATTATTATAATATTCTGTGTTTTTCTGTGTACTTACTATTACCAGCAAGTTTGTACCTTGAGGTGATTACATACTGCTTGTTCACATTTTTTTTTCTTTCTGATTTAAGTCCTTCCATTAGCATTTCTTGTAGGACAGTTTTGGTGTTAATGAAATCCCTCAGCTTTTGTTTGCTTGGTAAAGTTTTTAATTTCTCCTTCATGTTTGAAGGATGTTTTCACCAGATATACTATTCTAAAATAAAACTTTGTTTTTCCTTCAGCATTTTAAATATATCACTCCTCTCTCTCCTGCCTGTAAAGTTTCCACTGAAAAGTCTGCTTCCAGACATATTGGAGCTCCATTGCATCTTATTTGTTTCTTTTCTTTTGCTGCTTTTAGGATCCTTTCTTTATTCTTGATCTTTGGGAGTTTGATTTTTAAATGTCTTGAGGTAGTCTTCTTTGGCTTAAATCTGCTTGGTGTTCTATAATCTTCTTGTACTTGGATATTGAGATCTTTCTCTAGGTTTGGGAACTTCTCTTATTATACCTTTGAATAAACTTTCTACTCCTATCTCTTCCTCTACACCCTCTTTAAGGCCATTAATTCTTAGATTTGCCCTTTTGAGACTATTTTCTATATCCTGTAGGTGTGCTTCATTGTTTTTTCTTCTTTTTTCCTTTCGTCTCCTCTGATCATGCATTTTGTTGTTGTTGTTGTGTTTTTGAGATGGAGTCTCACCCTGTCTCCCAGGCTGGAGTGCAATGGTGCAATCTTGGCTCACTGCAACCTGTGCCTTCTGGGTTCCAACAATTCTCTGGCCTCAGGTCCTGAGTAGCTGGGATTACAGCTGCCCGCCACCACGCCCAGCTAATTTTTGTATTTTTAGTAGAGATGGGGTCATTTGGCCAGGTTGGTCTTGAACTCCTGACCTCATGATCCACCTGCTTCAGCCTCCCAAAGTGCTGGGATTACAGGCATGAGCCACCACACCCGGCCTATGCATTTTCAAATAGCCTGTCTTGATGTATACAGCAACCTGGATGAATTTCCAGAGAATTATGCTGAGTGGAAAAAAAGCCAATCCCCAAAGGTTATATACTGTATGATTCCATTTATATAACATTCATAAAGTGATGAAATTATAGACATGGAGTACAAGCTAGTGGTTTCCAGAGTGGGTGAGAGTGAAAGGAAAGTGACTGCCTATAAAAGGACAACTTCAGGTGATGGAAACCTTTTTTTATTTTGTCTGTATAAATGTCAATATCCTGGTTTTGATATTGTACTATATTTTTGCAAGATGTAACCACTGGGTAAAACTGGGTAAAGGATACAAGACCCTCTCTGTATTATTATTTTTTTTACAACTGCATGTGAATTTATAATTATCTCAAAATAAAAAGTTTAATTAAAAAAAAACTTGGTTCTTGGGCCCCATCTGAAACCTGACCAATCAGGAACTCCAGAAATGGGGCTCAAGAATCTATATCTCTAACAACTTCCTTAGCTCTGCATACTACCATTTGAGAATGAATGATGTAACCCAACTTCTTACTGATGCATGAATTCCTTCCAAAAACCTCCCCTACAGGTGCCCCGGATAGCTCCTTGAATATTTTTAGGAAAATGAACACTCTTCTGGTTAAGACAGCCCGTCTGCCTATAGGAGAGTACCATAGAACATTCTTTGGTTTTTGAGCCAAAATCTGCCTCTCTAGGGCTTCCCTGTGGGCCAATCTGTCAGGCATGTGACAATTCTTTAGTCTTATCCCCCTAAGTTTTTCTCATGGTTTCAAACTCCTCACTATCTAGCCACTCTAACTCCAATTTATCTGAGGCTTAGGGGTGTCCCAGGGATGTGGGACTTTCATGTGCTAAAATGAAAATACTGGCCAAATCTGGACTCGTTGGTCACTTTAAAATTCATCAGTATTCTTTTTTGAAGTATTATTTATATACAATAAAATTAATCCTTTTAAAGTGTATGTCATTCAATGAGTTGGGAAATGTATAGTTGTGTAATTATTACCACCACAATCAAGGTATTCACATCATCCCAAAATACGGTGCCCCTAGTCAGTCAATTCCATCCTCTGACAACCTGCAACCCCTGATATGATTTGGGTACCTATAGTTTTGTCTTTTTCAGAATGTCATATAAATGGAAACCAAAAAATGTATAGACTTTTGTGTCTGGCTTTTTTCATTAGTATAATTCTTTTGAGATTCATCCATTTTGTTGCATGAATAAGTAGTTAATCTCTTTTTATTGCTGAATTTTGGCAACATTCTTAAATGCCCATAACTGAATCCAAGACCTTAGAAATGGTCCACTCTGGTGAACACAGCAGAAAGAATGACTACCTTCTTCCTTAAGTGGAACACTGCCAATTGCAATCAAAGATCAACTTAGTGTTCTCAGCAGTTATATTGCAAAATTACCTCATTTAGGCTCCAGTTAACTAAAAATCACATATCATTTTCACATGGATTGCTGTTTAGCAATTTTTAGGACTCATATGATGTTTTGGGCCCAAGTACAATACTTAACACAACTTTTTTTTTTCTTTGATAGCATTTAAAAATTGAGATATATACTTCATATAACATATTCACCATTTTGTATGTACACTTTAGTATATTGACTATGGTGAGCAACTATCATCACTACCTACTTCTAGAACATTCCCATCACCCCAGAAAGAAACCCCATACCTATTAGCAGCTAGTCCCTATTCTCCCCTTCCCCATCCCTTGGTAACTACTAAACTACTTTCTGTCTCTATTTGTCTATTCTGGACATTTCATTTAAATGGAATCATACAACATGTGGTCTTTTGTGTCTGGTTTCTTTCACTTAGCATGTTTCCAAGGTTCACTTATGTGGTAACATGTAACAACTGAACTTCTTTTATGACTGAATAATATTTCATTGTATGTATATGCCACATTTTGTTTATCCATTCATTAGCTGATAGTCACTTAGATTTTTTCCCACCTTTTGGTTATTGTGAATAGTGATGCTATAAACACATTTGTGTACAAGATTTTGTGGGAATATGTTTTCAAACACCTTGGGTATATACAGCTATGGTAAAATTATTAGGTCATAAGATAACTCTGTTTAATTTTCTAAGGAACTGAATAACTGTTTTCCATAGAAATACCTAATATTTGTCCTTCTTAAATTTCATCATTCATCAAATATCATTCCCCTGCTCAGCCAGCCTATTAACTTGTTTTGCTTTTTTAATGGAAAAAGTTAATTTGGTACTCTGACTCCTTTTCCCAGAAAGGGGGGCTTGTGGGGAGGGGTCTGGAGTAGAGCAGAAATGATCAATGGCTGCAGGACTTGGAGCAAAAGAGAAACAGATATAGGATCCAAGGGAAAGGTTTGTTCAGAAACCAAAGAGACAGACCAGATAAAGCAACAGATACAGTATTTGGCCAGAGAGGCTTAAACCAAGTCTGACAGACAACCTCTGGTGTCAGGAATGAGAAGCAAAGGCAATAAGAGGAGAAGACCAGTTGATGTGTTACAGAGAGATCCCCTGAGACAGTGGTGTGTACAGCCAAGAATCCAGCAGAGGCTGTGCCTTCTTCTCTGGGTCTGGAATGAGATAATGGAATAACCAGCTTGGATGTTACACCCAAGACCTTTGCTCAAGATGGAATGACATGAAGTTTCCCAAGATTTGTTCAGTACAGAAGTTTTCAAACTTTAGCTTGAGTCAGTCACCTGGAGGACTTATTAAAACACAGATTGCTGGACCCCACTCCCTGAGTTTATGGCTCAAATTCAGGACACTGTTGGGGCCTGAGAATTGGTATTTCTAGCAAGTTCGCCAATGATGCTTATGCTGCTGGTCCAGGGACCACACATACTTTGAGAACTTCTGCTTTAGTGAATGACTTTATCCCACTGAAAAACATTTTGAAGGGAGGTGGTCCCCACTATCACTTCTTCAGGACTTGCCCAGCCCAGTGACTTTAGTACTGGAGTTTGCCATGGCTTCTTTACTTGTCTTATATGATCCATATGTTCACCCTACTTAAGTTTCTTTTAGGGAGATAACTGGGATAAAGAAGAAAAAATATGTTCTTAGTATGACTCAGGAAGCTGTGAGTAAAAATTGGAGGAAGATAAGTGAAGTGAAAAGGATCCTGAATTGATGCTCTTACTTCTTATAGTGATCCTTGGGCAATCTGAGGTTTCCTGGAGGTCCTTCTTGGTAACCATAGGTAGTTTTCTTAGCAACTGACCAGCTGGCATGGACTTCATGGTGTTGGAAGGTGAGAGAATAGAACAGGAGCCATCATTCACATGCAATGAGAGGTGCAATGCATTGGGGTTGGCAAAGTCTGTGGTGGAAAGACATGATTACAATTGTAGTACTGTTAGTAGGAGGTAAAACAACATAAGTACTTTTAAAATACTTTGCCAGATGCCTTGCCAAGAAGGCTGAAAGATGGAGTGTGGGGAACTGGCAGTAGCCCAGTGGACTTGGATGTACAGGGCTTTGGAAATTTGTCTCCCTCGAATACAAAGAGACAAACTTGAGACCATTATCAATAAAGACATTTATAAATAAAGACAACAACCTTGGAGATGATAGAACAACAATATGGTTCCTAGGTTGCTTTCCGACCGTGTAGAGCAGAACCACCCTGTCAGCCTGGACTGCTCATCCTCCGGAATGTTTAGAGAGGAAAATTCTATTTTTTTAAAAGCCACTATACTTTTGAATTTCTTAATTATAGCAGTTTAGTCTGTCCTTTAACAAGTATGGGTATATTATAAATACATACCAAAAATATGTGGGGATAGAAGACAAGAAATTATAAAAATAAAGGTAGTGTACAGTTAAGTGCTAAGTCAGAGGAAGGGGAAGTCACTCTGGTCTAGAGATGTCAGAAAAGGCTTCCGTTTCAATTAGGTTTTCCAGAGAAACAAAATCTATTTTATATGTGTGTACAACACACACACACACACACACACACACACAGACTTATTTTAAGAAATAAGAAATTGGCTCATACAATGTGCAATGTAGGGGCTGGCAAGTCTGAAATCCATTGGGTAGGCAGGCAGGCAGGCTGGAAACTCTGGAGGAGTTAATGTTGCAGGTTTGAGATGGAATTTCTTCTTGGGTAAACCTCAGTTTTTGCTCTTAAGGCCTTCAACTGATTTGATGAGGTCTACCGGCCTCACTGAGGGTAATCATTACTTAAAGTCAGCTGATCGTAGATGTTCACCACATCTACAAAATACCTTCACAGCAACATCTACATTAATGCTTGATCTAATAACTCAGTACTATAACCTAACTCAGTTGACATGTAAAACTACCCATCACAACTTCTCATAAAAAGTGGTATTTGAGCTTAACCTTGAAGAATGAATAAGATTTCAATAAGCACATGACTTATATCAGGATGATTTTTGCATGCTTCTTATCTGGCCGTGTGTTCCTGGAGCTATAATAACTTTCCTTAAGGATATAAACAGCCTAATTTAAGCCGTGGCTCCATATGGAGAAAAAGATTAATTTAAACCCACAGTCTGGTTCAATCAGTGAGTTAAATGCTGCAATTCTGAAGGGCCATTTGTTCAGATAATGCAATATTGAATGATGCAAGTGGCCCTGATGGTTCCACACATGGACACTGGCATGATGCATTTGCAGAAGGCTTCTGTGAAGCTCTAGCAGGAACAGAACATTAGCCCAGTATAAGTTCCCTGGCCACCCACACAGACACAGACACAAACACAATGTCCGGTTAACTTTGGAGGCTTGCGTATGGCTTCCAGCAACTTGGATGGCACAACCTCTGGGTGAAGGTGGGTCACAACACTTATGCAATTCACAAACTTTTGTAAAATTCAAGTACTTGAACTTATTACTGAGAAACAGGAAAGCCCTCAGCTGAAGCAGATCTCAACGCAAGCAAAGGTGTGTTTTTATTTGAGAAGAGAAGGAAAGAATTCACTTGCTTGAAATCAGGACTGTCACTGGGTCTACAAGTAGGCAACTGTGTGGAAGGATCCCACCAGATGGCTTCCTCGCCTGCCACAAAGTCTCTACCATCTGCTGCAATTTATCAGCACTGGAGCTTCATTTTCTTCTGCTAAGGCTTGATCACTTCTAAAATGTTTTAGGCTTTCTGAGGAAAGATTTGATAGAAATGAAGGAACCTGAGGATAAAAGGATTCAGAAATGAAATGCAGTTGGCTCTGAAGATAAAATGTGCCAAATTTACTACAAGTTAAACTGCTCTTAGTACCTGGTTGGAAAACTTAAGTCCAACTCAGTGTGGGCCATTGATCTTTATCCTATTTGTTCTCAGCAAAAATGTAGAGCATATGGATGGATACAATCCCAGATAAGGGAGTTTAAAGTAAGACTGTGGCCCTTAAGGGGTAACTACTAGAAGTCTGCACTCGTCCCCAACTACCGGTAAAAAACCTAGATAACTAGACAAAAAAGAAACAACCATTCTCAGATATTGGATAATAGGCAGTGCAGTACTATGATGTTCAAGAGAAAGGAATAAAATAAGATGAATCCTTCAATTGCTCTGGCTTTCTTCCTGGAAGCAATTTCCTGGCAGTAGCTCAGGAAGAGGGAACCCAAATAGAGCCTGGTGTTCTTGCTGAGTGGAGACAGAGATCGTAAATAGTGGACAGAAGGGAGCTTTACAGTGAAAAAGGATCCAGAAATCTATATAGAGGTCCTTTTCAGACTTTGACTATCAATTTGTGCATGCAAAGGAGGAAACTTTATGAGGTGGAACAAAGAGCTGGGAAAGAGTAATTATTGGGACACTGGAAGCCAAATAACTCAAAGCTTGCACAGGATTGGGACTGAATCAGGTTCCCACCAACTAGAGTGAAGAGACTTTGCTGAATACATGGAGAATTCAGTAGACACCCCAGATAGGTCAAACTTACTTTGATAGGGAGACTAAACTAGACCTAGAGTAAGGCTACTCCAGATAAACTCCCTGACAAAAAACCTTAAAAGCAAGTCTGGAAAAGATTAAGCTAATCTGCAAATAACTTTCTGCTAGTGTAAAGATAATCTTTAAAGGAATACAAAAATATCCAGCACTCAGCAATGTAAAATTTGAGTCCAATATCCAATACAAATTACTAGAGGCCACGCACGTTGGCTCATGCCTGTAATCCCAGCACTTTAGGAAGCTGAGGTAGGTGGATCACTTGAAGTCAGGAGTTCGTGACCAGCCGGGCCAACAGGGCGAAACCCCGTCTCTACTAAAAATACAAAAATTAGCCAGGTGTAATGGCGGTGCCTATAATCCCAGTTACTCGGGAGGCTGAGGCACGAGAATCACCTGAAGCCAGGAGACAAAGGTTGCAGTGAGCTGAGATCGTGCCACTGCACTCCAGCCTGTGCAACAGAGCAAGACTCCATCTCAAAAAAAAAAAAAATATTAGACATGCAAAGACACAAGAAAGTGTGGCTCATAACCCAGAGAAAAATCAGTTGATAGAAACAGACCCAGAAATGACAGATGATGAAATTAGTTAGACAAGAACTTTAAAAGACTTATCAGAAATAATATAAATAAGCTCAATGATTTAAAAGAATATATGAGCACAATAAAGAGATAAATGGAAGACACGGAAACCTTGGGGTAAAAAACAAAATAAATTTTTAGAGATGAAAAATAAAATATCTGAAGTAAAAATTTTACTGGACAGAATTAAATAGCAGGTTAGATATTGCAAAAGAATAAACCATGAAGCTAAATAGAAGACAATAAAAATAATCTAAAACGAGGCACAGAGAGAAAAAGATTGTAACATTATGGTACAAGCAGTGGCAGAATAGAGGTTCTTGGGGCTAAAATAGTTAAAACTATTTCTGTCCACTTAAAAAATGACCGTAGGTCTAGATGGGCAAGGCATTTGTCACTAATTGGAAGATGAAAATGTGGACAATCAGGCTGAGATGTCCACTGATGGATTTTTTTCATATTGCTGAATATTTGGATGCCTTCTTCCTTCCTCACTCTCTTGTCTTCTCCTTTCAGACGAAAAGCTTGATGTGAAAGGACAAACTTTCCACAATAAGGAACATGTTCTTTAGCCACATATGCACAGTTGTCCCTCAGTGTCTGTGGGAGATTGGTTCCAGGACCCCCCAGGGATAGCAGAATCCATGGATGGTTGAGGCCCTTATATAAAATGGTGTAATACTTACATATAACTTATGCACAGTCCCCTACATACTTTAAATCATCTCTGGATTACCGATAATACCTAGTACAAGGTAAATGCCATGCAAATAATTGTTATACTGTATTGGTCTTAAATTTTGTATATTTTTATTTTTTTTTAATTTTCAAATATTTTGAATCTATGGTTGGTTGAATCTGTGAATGTGGAACCACAGATATGGGGGACTGACTGTACTGGGATTAAGCTTTGCCTTTGCTCTCAGCTCCTCATGCCTGAGCCCACTCATCTCCCACAGAATATTCAGCCCCATTCTAGTAACCAGACCAAGCCAGAGATGAGAGACTAGAGAATCACTCATAGACTTTCACCATCTCAGCTCAGAAATGGCTCATGTCATTTGGACTCATGCTTCATTGGCCAAAACCATGCATGTGGGTCTGCCCAATTGCAAAGGGGCCAGGAAATGTTAAGAAGCAAATGGGAGACACAAAGAAAGTGTGGCTCATAACCCAGAGAAAGTGTGACTCATAACTCACATTTTCACACATTTTGGCTCATCACCAAATGAGAACTTGGTGAGCATTGCTCTCTCTTCGTATTACCCCCTTCTCTTTCTCCAGCCATCTGGTTTACTTTTCCAGTGGAAAGCCTATTACCAGTGTCTTCTGCCACAGAAATTCTAGTATTACAAACACATATATACATGCTACATATGTGTATATATATATACACACGTATATATATATATATTTAAATAACACCTTGCTATACACTCTTCTATAATTTTTTTGCTTAATCTTATGTCTTAGAGATCTTTCCATCTCAGTACATGATAATTTTCTTATTTTTCATTAAGAGGGGTTAATTTTTATATTTTAATACATTCACATGATTCAAAAGAGAAACTACTTCTGTCCTCTGTCTGTTCACACACCTCACTCTTAGGTGATCACTATTATTAGCTTTTGTGCATCCTTCCAGAGGTTCTTGGTGCACATAGAAGTAAAATCTATATATGTCCTTGTTTACTACCTTTTTACACAAAAGGTGTAATACTATATATGCTGTTCTAAACCTTTTTTAAAGTTTAACAATATATCTTGAAGATATTTCCCCATTAATACATGAAGAACTTTCTCATTCTTTCTTTACAGTTGTACAGTATTCCATTGTATGTATGCACTATATCACTTATTTCCCCAGTTCCTTATGAACTGCAATGTGTAACCTTGTGTATACATCAATTCACATCGTGCAAATGACTCTGTAGGATGTATTCTCAGAAATAGGATTTCCTACCCTTTAATATAAATTAATCTGATGAAGGACGGGGGATTATTGTGCTGGTTCTGCTGAAAAGAACCTCTTTGCAAGCCCTGTGGGGAATTGGCTGACATCATAGCTCCTATTTCTCTGAACTTAGAATGCAGGTACTTGGTGCCTTTTGTTCTCAACTGTGAGTTCCAGTTGCCAGTTCTGGAAAAACAGGAAGATCCCAAGTAGCACTTTTGACCATTGTGTATCAGTATCTTAAGATCTTGCTGCAACAACATGTCTACTTCCCCAATTCCAGTGAAGAGTGAGGCCATACCCTGCTTGCCTCCCTGCCTCAGACCTAGAGCCCTACAGTGGGTCAGGCTTGGTTGGCCCCAGATGCAGACTGGGTTGGTGGCTTGGAAGTCACAGAGATTCACGATTCTTGAGATTCATGGATAATGGCTGGCATTAGCATCGGGAAGTGCCAAGGCCAAATACCTGGGCTACAAGCGGGCTGAGAGGGCCATGGAACCTGACTGGAAGCCAGAAATGGGCCAAAGCCAAGGAGACACACAAACATTGGGATATATTTCAAGAGCTAAGAGCAGCTAGTCAGAAATTACTCAGGAGCCATGTGCAGAATGGAGACTGAGAAGACAAAGTCAAGATTAAAAGCCGACTTGAGGAACTAAAACAGCATCAAAAACAATGTCCTGAGTACCTACTATGTGCCAAGCACTATTCAAGGTGCTGAAGACAGAGCAATAAATGAAACAGACTGTGACCGTCCTCATGAACTTACCTTCAACGTAGGGACAGACAATAAAATAATAAACAAAGGCTATCAAGGTAGTAAAGTTCAATGAAGGAAAGTGAAGAAGAACAAGGGGGCTGAGGAATGAAAGATGTCTGCTTTTTAAGACAAGAGTAGTCAGGAGAGCCTTTTACAAGAAGATGGCATTTGGTGAAATGAACAAAGTGGGGGAAATAACCATGAGACTATCTAGGGAAGGGAATTCCAAGTAAGTGCCAAAGACCTGAGGCTGAAGCATGCTTCACAAAGTAAAGGAAAAGCTGGAAGGCCTGGATGGCTGGAGTGGAGTTAGTGACAGAGTGCTAAGAGCTGAAGCTGGGGAGGGTGGTAAGGGCCAGGTTGTGTGAGGCTTTCAAGCCATGGTAAGGGCTACTTTATTATAATTATGGCTGTGAATTATTGGGGAGGGTTTTGCGTACAGATGAGACAGGTTCTGGGTGATTTTTTTTTTTTTTTTTTTTTTTTTTTTTTTTTTTGCGACGGAGTCTCGCTCTGTCACCCAGGCTGGAGTGCAGCGGCCCAATCTCGACTCACTGCAAGCTCCGCCTACTGGGTTCATGCCATTCTCCTGCCTCAGCCTCCTGAGTAGCTGGGACTACAGGCACCCGCCACCAAGCCCAGCTAATTTTTTTTGTATTTTTTAGTAGAGACGGGGTTTCACCGTGTTAGCCCGGATGGTCTCGATCTTCTGACCTCGTGATCTGCCCGCCTCGGCCTCCCAAAGTGCTGAGATTACATGCGTGAGTCACTGCGGCGCCCGGCCTCTGAGTGATATTTTTAAAAAGCCACTCTGGTTGTTCTGTGGAGAACAGACTGGGGAAGAGGAATATTTAAAGGCAACTGCAATCATCTAGGCAAGAAATGATGGCAGACTAGAATGTAGGTGGTGCAGGTGGTGGTAAGCGGGCGGATTTGAAATATACTGGCATTTCCCACTTACTGTCATTAATTTGTTCCTGAAAACATTCAGTGCAAAAACACTGAATGTATTTCCCATTGTTTGTAAATAGAAAAAAGTTATAAAAGTATTGTGAAGGTAGCTACTCAGAACCCACAGGCCCATCCTTACAGTAGAGTCCCTCAGTCTGGTTCCTTGTCCAGCTGGCCTCTGCTTGGCAGGGACCTGTCCACCCCTCACCACCTACAACACCCAGGCATCTCTAGGTTTGTGGAGCACAAACCTTGCTTTATATCTGCTTAATTTAAAAGGTTCCATCAAAGTTGCCTTCCTAACTGGTTTTCCCCCAAGACAAATTCTAGTTTCCTTCTAGAAGATAAAGGACAATCTATAATTTTTTTAATGGCATTTTTTTTAGCCTCAAAAAACTGAAGGTCCACCCTTTATGAACATCCCATTGTTCTCTATGGGTCTGAGTAGCGTTCTACAACTCCATTGCCCTAATCTTGCTTCACATTATACCTTTGATTCTGATTCTTGGTTTTAAGAAAAGTTCCAATGTGTGTTTTATATGGCTTGAATAGAGTTGCTTCATATATACCCTGAAACAGTGCAAGGAAAGTACACAAGGTCCAGATAATCTCTGCCCTGGATAATCTCTGTCTAATGTCAGAATGCATCCCTGGAAAAAGACAGAGTAAAATAGCTTCAGAAAGTCCTTATGGGGATGTGTCAGCTGTTTGTCAGCCAGGTACTTTTCCTCTCCATTTCTGTGATGGGGTAATCAGACCTATGTACCAACTATGCAGAAAGGTCAGTAGTTAGTAAAAATAGCTGTATAGGACAAACAGCAGAGAATACCAAAGAAGAAACCACTCAAAAAAGCACTGAGTGTGGTATTTCAATCAAACAGGACCCCAAAATTTATGTTTATTCTTATTTATCAGAAAATCAAAACATTATGAAAAATTTAGGAAAACATGTAACTTAGCAATTCCCAAGGTCAGGAGCTACCCTGGCCTTTAATGCTCAAATAACAATAGTTTGCACCCCCATCCTGTGTAATGGCAGGAAGTCCTGTGATTTACTGGGTTGCTGGATCCAAGTGTTTCTGGGAATCCCTGAGAAATGCTGACATGTTCCACAAGTATGAGCCACTTTTTGTTGATCATCTCAGCTGGCCAACAGGCTCTGGTCCACTGCTTTTGTTTCCTCAGTTCTCCTCTCACTAACTTGACCTTGAATCCTAACTTAGAAATTGATCTAGGACTTTCATCATCTTGATTTAAAACAAAAACAAAACAAAAAAGTAAACAAATCAACTCCAAAATATCTGAGCTATAGCTGTCATCATATTGCTGGAGATAAAAGGCTATATTCACCTTTGGAAACCAGAACTCTTGTTTTGTAAATAATACTTTAGTGGATCTTTGGCTGTGAAAAAGTAAATCTAACAAGAGATAGGGGTAAATATAGCATACAGCATATTATTTAAAAGCTAAATTGTGGCCAGAAATGAGCTAAAAGAGTTAAGTGAGCTCTTCTGTCAAAATAAGACTAGGTCTAACCACGTTTAACTGGAAGTTTCAGGATGTCAGAAAGAATTTATAATAATGGTCGAGAGAAAAACATTAAAACTAGATATCGTGAGCTGCACAGTGGTCCCCTAAATGACACATCCTAATCCCTGAAACTTGTGATGTTACCTTATTCGGAAAAGAGGACTTTATAGATGTGATATTAAGTTAAGCATCTTAAAAGGAGAAGCTTATCCTGGATTATCCAGGTGGGCAATTGCGTGTATCCTTATAAAAGAGAGGGATATTATATCAAAAAAGCACAGGAGACAGACACACAAACAAGAGGAGGAGGCAATGTGACCAGGAAGGCAGAGGTTAGAGTATTGCAGCTACAAACCAAAAAAGGCCTATACCCACTAGAAGCTGGAAGAAGCAAGCTATGGATTCTCCTCTAGAGCCTTGGGAGGGAGGACACCTTGATTTTGGACTTCTGGCCTCTATATTGTGAGAATGCATTTCTGTTGTTTTAAGTCACCTAGTGTGTGGCAATTTGTTAGAGTAGCCCTAGAGGAACTAATACAGTAGATACAACTATATATGAGCCCGTGAGTTTCCACAGAGTATCCTCTAATGGCCACCTCCATCCTTAGCCCCTGGTCTGTGGCAAGGTTGTAGGACCAGCTTGCTCTCTCATGGTCTAGGATCCCAACTTCTCTTTTACTCTGAAGAACACAGAAAACTTTTCGTTTTAATAATCCAATCATTTTAATAATCTTTGCAAAGATACAACTCTGGCCACAATTTAGCTTTTAAATAATATGCTGTATATTATATTTACCCTTATCTCTTTTTAGATTATTTTTTCACAGCCAAAGATCCACTAAAGTATTTTTCACAAAACCAAGAGTTCTGGTTCCCAAAGGTAAATATAGCCTTTTATCTTTGGCAATATAATGATAAGCTGTAACTTAGATATTTTGGAGTTGATTTGTTTACTTTTTTCTTTTTTTAAAAAAATTCATTATTAATTAATTTACCAGGACTACAAGTCCTAGATCAATTTCTAAGTTGGGACTCAAGGTCAAAGTCCCTGGGATGCCCCTACCTCCACACTGGTAAATCTAAGCTCCACCCTTAAAATTCACAAATCAAAGAGAAAGAAAAAATTCCTTTCCCAGTTTCAAGGCAAAGAATTCCAGGGAAGAACTCTGATAAGGCTTGCTTGAATTGCAATTGGTAGTTGCAGCAAAATTACAGAGAGTAGGAGAAGAGTAGTTTTACTAAGAACATGGATGTAAGAAAGGGATGGGCTATAGGCAGATGAAAACAAGTGTCCATTCCAACAGGCTTCCTGCCTCCCAGTCCAATTTCTCTCCTCTGCTCTATATTGTTATTCTATTACCTCAAAACTAAAGCTCCATGTCACAAACCTATGCATGTACCCCCCTGTATCTAAAATAAAAGTTGAAATATAAAAAAACTACAGCTCCTTGAATAGTCCCAAAATGAGATATCAAATTCTAAACTATCTTTGATTTCTGTGTTTAAGTAACATGTTTGTATTATCAGATAATGAAAATTTCAGGGACACAGAAGTATGGTTAATTTTGAATAACATTTTAGTAACACAGTATTATTTTCAAAAAGATTTAGTAGTGGAGTTTAGTGAGAACTCTTCATATAAGAATTAAAGTGTAAATTATTATTGCAAATATTTTTTCCATATCACTAAACATGACCATTTAATGACATTATTTGATAAAATTTAACTCCATTTAGTGGAGATCTAAACCTAAATTTAAATTAGGAAATCCTGTTATAATCTCTCATTCCATTCTTGACTTTTGTTTCATAGCACTTACTTAACATCATCTGTAGTTCATTTGTGTGAATGTATGAGTTATCTATTGCTATGCAACAAATCTCCCCAAAATTTACTGGCTTAAAACAACACACAATTATTATCTCACAGTTTCTATGGGTTCTGTGAGTACAGCTTAGCTGGGTCTTTTGCTTTAGGATCTCTCACAAGGCTGCAATGAAAGTGTCATCTGGGAACATCTCATTTAAAGACTCAACTAGGGAGGATTTACTTCTAAGCCTACTCAAATAGTTGTTGGTAGTATTCACTTCCTCTCAGACTACAGAATTGAGGCTTCAATTCCTTACAAGCTGTTGGGTTCTTGCCACATGCTGTTTCCTTAGTGAGTATTCAGTTAATGTCTGTCCTCCATACCCTACTCATTAGACTGTAAACTTTTTGAAGGCTAGGACCACATCTATTTTTCATGACAATGTTCTTATCACCTAGTACAATGCATGGCAAAAAGTGGGACTTAATACATGCTTGTCAAAATAATGATAGAATGAACATACTTGCTGTAATTATTGCTGCTTGAACAAAACAAAAGGATATTTAAGTATCATTCATGACATGTATTGCTTGAATCATCTTAAATACACACACAATTTCTGTTACAATGTTCAGTTGTCAATCTATGGAGATAAATAGCTATACACTGACATTGTGTTTTGAAGTTATCTACGAAACAAACAAAATAGTAGGTGACATAATAGATGCTAAATACAATACAGGGTAATTGAATATTGCAGACAGTGGGTGCTGTGGGGAGAGCCATCACCAAGGCTATCTTAATGATTCCTGTTCCTTGATTGATGAACAGGACCTTGATGAATGGAAGTCAGTAAGGGGAGCTTCCAGGTGGCAAAAATCACTGGGACAAAGATGTGAAGGCGAAGGTATGTATGTTGTGCATAGGGATCCATAATAGAACAGCTGGCAAGAGAGAAATTGCCTTTAGGGAGAACTTAGAGACAAGGTAAGAGGGGAAGCATAAAAATCTTAAAATGATGAAATTGGAATGGATCATGGTGGTCACATAATCTAATCTTTTCATGTTAAATACAGGGAAAATGAGGCACAAAGAGGTCAAATGACTTGCCCTATGTGCCACAACAAGCCAGTACAGAGTACAAATTATTAGAGTATAAACAGCACGTACTTTGGTGGTAAATAGCTGGATTTGAAACATAGCTCTGCCACCTATCAGATTGACCTTAGGCAAAGAGCTACCTCTCTGAACTTTGGTTTCCTCATCTGTAAATGGTGATAATAGTTTATACCACTTGCAGGGTTTTTTGAGGATTAAATTAGATAGTGCTACGTTTACCACATCGTCTGTTTGTGTATATATGTATATGTATGTATGCATACACACACATAAATTCATATTTATGATAGAAAACATGAGATTTCTGGATCAGAGAACATACCATTCATTATTCACACAGTATCTTAGCACTGGTTCCCCAAGCCCTACAGAGCAACATGGGAAGAGCCTACCATGTTAAGCCCATGATAAGAGCCAGGGTTGCAGCACAGGAGAGGAATACCAAAGTCATGAGACTTGGAGCTTTATATGGGCTGCTGATGTATCTGCCCATCATCTCTTCCAGAGAGAGAGAGAGAGAGAGAGCTTATCTTTGCTCTGGAATTTAAGCAAATGTCTCCTGGAGAGAGGGGTAGGTGGCTCCAGGAAAGATAAGCCTCTAAATCTCTCCAGAACAGTACTATATCTCTAATTTCCTAGGTGTGTTTGCCATTCAATCATTCTTTAACCGACTTTGCCAGTGTTCTTTGTTCAGAAAGCCCAAACAGTGCAGAAATGTGAAAATATTCATGGAGAATTGCATCCCAACAGTAGGTAGTCAGTAAAGGTTATCTTCTTTCATGAGTCTGAAAACAGTGCTCTTTACTTTTAAACCTTTTCCCACAGATGCCCATGCCACTGTTGTTGAGAGACCAAAAGCTCACCAGCCATGAGGTACCTCAAGGTGAACAGCCCTAGCCATGTTATGTCGTACCTGCTTCCATTTGGTCATTTCCTGACTTACAACACAACAATCTGTTGGCTGCTTTTTTGGGCTTCTTTCACAAATATAATTTCTGTAGATTAGAGATTCTGGAGAGTATCTTGTGTTTGGAGGGCTAACCATTTTAACTACTAATTGGTAGCTTCCCTGTACCCTGCCCCTTGCCCTCTGCTACTGTTGGCAGCTACAATGCAGGACAACTATTATTTTGGAAAATTTTATTATAAGGGAACTGGAGAACAAAGAGGCCAACTTCTTCAATATCTCTGGTTCACACTTGAAGCACATACTTGGAACTTTATAAAACCAGTTGCATAATGTACTCCTTCTCTATCTTAGGACTAGATACAGATAACTGGAAGGAAACATCAGAGAGGAAAGCAATCATGAATGCTGGTGTGGGTTGGCTCCCAGCCTGACTCAGTCTGAGTAGAGAGAGAGGAAGCAGAGATGGAAACTCCTGTAAAGTGGCAATTGCAGATTATAGATGAGATATGATCATTTGAACTCTGGCTATAGAAATGGAGAAAGGACATGGAGGATTTAAGATTTTGTAGGTGTGATTTATAAAAGTTGGTGACTGAACACAGTTTGAGAAAGAGGGCAGAGTTCATGGTGAATTCAGTTTCTAAGCTGAGTGTTGTGTGACTAAAACATTTGGATGGAGGTTATAGATTAATTGGATGTTGTAATGTTGCACTTTCATATTTAGATAAAAATATTTGATCATGCTATCATGGAAGAACTAGAATGGGAATTTTTAAATTTGATAATTGATGTTCACATCATGCATTTGTGGATTTTTTTTCATGTTTTTAATAGTTTGAGAAGTCAAGAGGGCATTTTCCCTCATATATCAACAACCACCGCACATTTAACCCAAGCAGTACTGAAGGGCATTTGAGCATCTAGCAATTTCATTAAATTGAGAAAATACAGTTTAGGGAAGTTTGAGATAATTAAATCATTACATTTGGTTATGCACATGTTTGTCTCAAGGTCATTTTTAGAACATGCAGATAGAGAGGCTCAGATGGAATTCCAAGTGGGAAGTAGAAGCTGACAATCTCAGTTTAGGCATCATCAGTACGTGAGTGGTCATTAAAACCAAAGTTGTGACCGTCAGAGTTCTTGGTTTCAAACAATAGAAACCAATCCTGGTTAGTTTAAGTAGGAAAATAATTTACTAGTGAAAATGGGTGGCTGGAAGATAGAGAACCAAGATTAGAGACTATATGACAAGAAACAATTCTCAAATCACATTGCAGGACTGGGCTCTGTCTCTGCAGCTGGTACCATCAACACTGCCAATATGTGGGATTGGGCACTACCATCAGCTCTGCTGCAACTGCCCCTAGATACTGGAGGTGCTGCTTCCATCCTTGGCAAAAGAGCTCCATGAAGGACTCCTTTTTTCTGCACCGGCTCCCAATTCAGTCTATCGTGGGTACAACTGAAATGCTTGCATCATAGCTGCAAGTGAGGCTGGAAACATGACTAGCAATCTATCGTCTATTACAGGAGGCAGAAGCTGTTAATGTAGGGAAGGGGGTGAAATGGGCAGTGTAGCCAACAGATATAACAAATGTCCACTACCAGAATAGAAGCTAAGATTATGAGAGAGAAAATGTGAAAATAAGAAGAGAAGATAATAATTATAGCAAGTTAGTTGAGCACTTATATGTTCAGCACTTTATATACATATATAATAATTTACTTCTTAGAATAACCCTTTCAAGTAGGAATTATTGGTTTGCATGTAGGGAAACTGAATCAACAGAGTGATCAAACACATTGCCCCAGGTCACCCAACAAGGAGATCTGACTCTAGGACTTATGCTCTTACCACTACACTACACTGCCTCTGCATGGAGAGGATGAAGATGGCATTCTAGCAAACATACATTTAGGGAGCAGATAGAGAAAGTGAGATGGACTGAGAAGAAATAAATGATTGTAGAGCTGGACAGAATCCCTTAGGAGAGTGCTCTCTCTATCAGAAGCCTAGGATAAGAGAGTTTAAAGGAATTATGGTTCTATTAGTTCAGTAGGGCTGCTGTAACAAACTATCACAAATTGGGTGGCTTAAACAACAGAAATGCGTTGTCTCATGGTTCTCAAGGTTATAAGTCCAAGATCAAGGTGTTAGTAGTGTTGGTTTCTTCTGAAAGCTGTGAGGGAAGAATCTGTTCTAGGCTTCTTTCCTAGCATCTGGTGGTTTGCTGGCAATCTGATGTTCCTTGGCCTGTAAATGCATCGTCCCAATCTCTGCCTTCACATGGCATCCTCCTTGTATCTCTTCACACAATCTTCACTCTGTGTATGTCTGTCTCAAAATTTCCCCTTTTTATAAGCACACCAGTCATATTGATATGGGGGTCCACCCTATTCCAGTATGACCTCATCATAACTAATTACATCTATTATACAATGATCCTGCTTCCAAATAAGATCACACACTGAGATACTAGGAGTCAGGACTTCAACATGTGAATTTTGGGGGACCCAATTCAACCCATAGCAGTGGTCAACTACACAAATGTGACAGAAAGGTAAAGAAGGATATCGGCTGCAAATAAACTATTGAATTTGACAACTAGGAGGTGGCTGGAGATTTGGCAAGAACAATTTCAGTAGCATGGTGCTGGTACACATATATTATAGAAGTTAACATGGAGGAAGGGCTTAGGGGAGGACATGAGGGAATAAGCATAGACAATTCTCTATAGAAGTTTGATGTGTCAAGAAAGGTAGACTTTCCCTACACAGGAAGGCAGATCCCTGCATAGCCTTTACCAAGATACTTGATACTATAAACAGAAATTTTATGGTTTGGTGGTGTCACTTCCTACGTGTGAATCCAAATCTTTAGGAATTGTGGTTTAAGTCAACAACTGATTTTGGGCAGACATCTGCACAACATGTGGTGGTGTTGCCATAGTGATTGCTACTCTGAGGAATTCAGGGTAGGATATTTACACTGAAACTTCTGTGTTTCAAAATGAAGACATAATTTTAGATACTAAGGACCTTTACATATATCCCTCCTGAATGTTAATGTTATTTAAATGAGTAATAGAACACTTCAGACATTTTTTCATTCCTTGAAAATGAAATGCTTTTCATTTCCTGAAAATGAAATATGTCCTCTGCCTGGAGATACTCTTCTGAAATGCAAGAGCTCAAATAGAGCAAATTCAAATAGTTTTTGAGCTCTACTGCTAGCAGGAAGGAGTTAGGATTTAGAAGGCTGATTTCACTGCCTGCTGTGTGTTTTCATTTCTCTTTGCTAGGGTCAGTTGCTGTATTTCAGAAACAGAGAAGCTCTGAAAGCAGAGATGTGTGACTGAGAACATGGAATTGGTTCTCCGTGTATGTTTAAAACTCCAGTTTGAAAGAAATGCTTTATTCCTTTTCAAACTTCCCTACTGTTTTGGTGAATTCATTTCACGCATAATCCTGCAGAACTGAATTTTGTGCCGCTGCCTTCAGGCTGCAAACAGTTTAGTCCTGTGTGCTAATGACTGATTCTCTCAGGGTGTGACCACCTGGCTGCCAGGATCTTTTGAAGTTCCTGCTATGGCCAGGCTTTCTCAGTGCTGGGCATTTTTCACTTCCTTCCCTTTCTACCCCACCATTTTCATCTGCTTAACATGAGGAGTGGAAATGCTGAACGTGTCGGAACCTTACCACAAATCCTACCCCATGTCAATATGTCCACACCACACTCTCAATTCCACAGACATTCATTGCTGGAGAATCAAGGAAATCAGCATTGGAACCTTGTCAAATTTCCCACCAATATAGCCCAACAGACCCACAAAAAGAGCAGCTTAGGTAATCACAATGCAGATGCTTTTTGTTAAATATTTTTGGGGAAGTTTATTTCATTTGATGAGATACTTGGCTAAATGGAACCATCTCCTGGAAACACCCATAAACACTTTTTAAAGTGGTGGTCCTCTATCTTGATTGTAGTGACGATTTCAGGGGTGCATACATACATTAAAACTTAAATTGTATGCATTAAATAAGAGCAGTTTATGTCAAGTATATGCCAAGAAAACTGTTATGAAAATGTGTGGGCCCCTGAACAAACTTGTCTGTTATTTTTGTGTGTGGTCTCTCACTGACATGGTTGTATTTCAGAATTTGGCAAGTGATGTTCACACACCCATTTATTCGCCATGGGGTGAGGCTGGCATAGGTTTGTCCTCTAGGGCAGAACAGCGCTGACAGAGATCCTGGGGATAGGTATGAACTTCAAACCACACGCAAAGTCATTGCAAAAACCTGAACAAGCAATCCAGTGACTTCTGGATGGAACTCTGAAATGATGTTTTGCTAGCATTTTAACAGTAATAGTTAATTGCTTGTGGATTTGGTTGTTTTGTTGTTGCCAGTTTTTGTTTGTTCAGTTTTTTTGGCCACTTTTCAAGGTGGAGTTATATGACGCACATTCAAAAGCAGTTCAGAACATTTCTGGAGTTTCTCTCCCTTTTATCATGTTTTCTTCTTCTCTTTCCTTCTTCTTCTAGAGCTACATTAAACTCTAGAAAGCCTCTGTGGGTCTCTTTTGCAGGGTAGGTTGGAGAATGCAGAGGAACAGGGAATATATAGGGATAGGGTCCCATGATATCCCAGGAAGAAGAGCTGCTGGCTTTAGCTAATACTTGCTGCACCCTCTGGATTCTGGCTAGGGAAACCCAAGTAGTCTTCATGTTATCCAGGTTTCCTTCCTTTAATATTCAAATAAAGTAACTCAAACCCCATGCTCCAGTCCCTTCTCATATGTTTCTTAGGGCTGCCAGGGAATGTTCACACACTCTGGATGCCTTCCTACTCCCCACTTTTCTCTATCTGATTAGTGCTTCTCCAGGATGCTGGGCCCTTTCTCCAGTTCTCTTTGTTCTAAAACTTGAATTCCCTAAGGCAATGAGTGCTAATTCAAGTCTAATACTAAACTGTGATGATTAACAAAAGCCTTTTAAAGGGTTTTGGTGAGTGGAATGGCAACAGATAGGTGGCCACTATACGGCAGAACAGGACACAAAGTGAGATGTCAGATATCTCTGTTCCTAGAGCCCACTGGCTACCCTCCTTTTCAGGAGTCCCTGGCTGTCCCTGGCCATCTCTCCCTGGCTGGGGTCATCTCTAACTCTCTCCTGCATCCCCTCTCCCACCACTCCCCAAGCCTCAAAACTGCAGCTTCAGTGTTCCCAGAAAAATGGAGAAGACAACAAAAAAGATTCTCTCCATAAACCAATTGTTTTACAATAACCAGCAGGAAAGTTTTAGCTCATATTGTTCTATACCTGTTTTTTCTGGATTAGGTTTTAGCATAACTAAAGAACCATTCAGAGTATTCCTAACCCAACCCCAAAAGAACTGTCTACCCCAAAAGAAAATCCAGATCTGTACTTTTAGTAAAACAGGGTACTGACCGAAAGTGTGAAATTATACTTTTTATTTATAACGTAAATATATATTCGTTGGCAGGACACAAGACCAAGGTCTGTGCTTCCCTCCCCTGCTGGCAGTCCCAAAAATGGGGTGAGAATAGGATGGTAGAAGATTTATCACCCACACTACTCCCTGCCCCCGCTTTCCAGGGTAAACTGAAGACTTCGATTCTTTCCTCTTCTGTTTCTACACATCTTTCTCCCTCTCTCCCCTCCTCCTTTCTGTACACTCCTGTTTCTCTTCTAGGTTTATATCTTTTCTTATTTTGTGACAGACTCTAATAGGCAGGAATTAGATCTAAATCTGATTTTGGCATATCACCCATATATTAGTGCTTGGTGTAATTTTAGGGACACTAAATTGCTTTCTAGAATAACCCTTCTTTCCCAGGAGAGAAAGCACAGGCTTTGGGAACTACTGCCAGCATGCTTTTGGCTAGACCCTGGTCAACAGCACTGAGTTACACAAAACACTAACACTTACTTAGCATTGCTAGGTAAACTTCTGTCGAATGCTTAGGTCAGTAACACATCTGTTCTTTTCTGGTATGAAGTAGATAGTGATGTCCCAAGATCCACACTCAGGCAAAACATTAGGGAGAAAGATTCGTCATTAGCTTCTCTGAACTCTACCCATTTTCTTTAGAAATCCAGAAGGTAAAACTATGAAATCTGGCAGGATATAAAAAGCAACTAAAGTCTGCAGAGTACAAAGTAGTAAAATGTCTAAGCACAACATGGATATGTGCTTAAATGCAATCTAAGCAACCCGATTCTTCTACAATGTCTAATTTTTTATTTTATTTTATTTTATTTTTATTTTTTTGAGACAAAGTCTCACTCTATCACCCCGGCTGGAGTGCAGTGGTGCAATTTTGGCTCACTGCAACCTCCACCTTCTGGGTTCAAGCGATTCTTGTGCCTCAGCCTCCCGAGTAGATGGGATTACAGGTACGTGCCACCATGCCCAGCTAATTTTCATATTTTTAGTAGAGATGGGGTTTTGCCATGATGGCCAGGCTGGTCTTGAACTCCTGACCTCAGGTGATCCACCCGTCTCAGCCTCCCAAAGTGCTGGGATTACAAGTGTGAGCCACCGTGCCCAGCCTAATTTTTAATTTAAAGAGTATATTCTCTTGTTAGATACATTAAAAAAGCTCTTCTCTTGTTACATGCATTTGCTCAAAACCCCAGTGTTGTGCTTATACATTCTTGCTTGGTCAGGGCTGCTGCACTGTACAACTCCAGGAAGCACCATCCACGTCATGGTCTGTGAATAGCAACCCCAGGATTTGTCCAGTGCACAGCTTGCAGGACAGTACATGGAGCTCCTGGTTTGAATCCTGGTCTGCTACTTACCAGCTGTGTGAACTCAGGGAAGTTTTTTATTTTCTATAAGGCTCATATTCTTCAACTATAGAAAGGGGATGATAATGGTATCTACCCCTTAGGATTGCTGTGAGGATTAAATGAGGTAGTTAAGAAAATGATAATAATTGTTAGGTATTATTGATAAAAATAACAAATAAGCTTACCATTTCTCTGATATCTCAGCCACAGAGAGCACAATCTGTAACGTTGATAAAATGGAACATTTGCATAGGGGAGGAGAGCTTTTCAAAGGCTCTAACATGATGTAATTTTATGAATCTTGACTTCCAGAGAGCTCTTTCAAGGTGCCAGGCTTTTATATCACCAGGTCTTCCCTCAGTTCTGCTGCAGTCGTGGCGTTGCTACACAGCCAGTGCTGTCTGGTATACTTTGGCTCTGGCTACAGAGCCCCTTTTCCTCTGTTCTCCCATCCCAGTGACTGCCCACCATGGAGAATCTATATGAATCTTGAACAGAGTTAGAACCTAAGGAAAGTGTGATCCTGGGATCTAGTAGCTACAAGTACCAGGACCAAGTACACTGGGAAAGGTGGCTTCTAGATTTTTTAATTTCTTGCCCTTGAATGCCAGGTCTGGAACCATGAGGGAAAATTACAGACAGAGCAAAATAGCAGTGCAGCAGGAAGATTATAGGAATGTGAGTGCCCAAGCGTGAGTGTGTATAGAGGTAAAGTGGATATGGTATAAAAAACAGGGAGGAAGAGAGAAAATGAGATGGAGGAAAGCAGTGATGAGAACCAACAGTTACTGGAGACCATGTTCCCATCTGCCCTTTGCCAACTTGCCTCAAGGTCTGGGACCTAGTCAGAAATGGCATCTGAGGTTACTAATCACACTCACCTTCAGACCAAGTTAACATCGTAAATAACAAGGGTAGCAATCTCTTATTACCTTGGGGTAGTGGGAGCACATCTAAGGCACAAGTATGAAATGAAAGAGAGGAAAAAAGAAGTAGGAAAAAATTAGGGAAAAGGGAAGGCTAAATAAAAAGTTCAGCTTTTGGAGAACCAGTAACAGGCATAGTTGCCACTGCTACACATAAATATTCCGCAGAGAAGGGAATGAAAGAGGGGAATCCCACTGCACAGTTCGAACCTTTAATTCTGTCCCTACTCAGGCTCAGCTTTGAGATTTTTAGAGAGGCTAGAGTAATTCCTAGACTGCCCAGGAGGTTAGCTGGGATCCTCTTTCTTCTGCTGGCATGATTCTCTCCTATCTCTGACTGCCATGAGGTGTGCCTACTAGACCTCCAACTACATTGAGTGTAATTGATTAAGGGTCCAGCTCCTGACTCTGAAATCCATCATCACGTTTGTTCCCAGGCCATGCTTCCCACAGGCTGCTCCTAGCCAATGACAAAGTGCAGCAGGGATACTAACAGTCCCATTTCTCAGAGGCACGGGAGTCTTCTGACGGCTACTTTGGCTTAGGGACTCCCAAACAGCCTAACTGAAGTTTTCTTAAACTCCAGCAGTGTAGGATGCTTCTACCCAACCTACTTTCTCTATCTCCTTCACCTAGCATCAGACTTGCTTTATTAGCCGATGCTCCCCCAGCCTTGTCTGGCTCCCTCTTCATTTTCTTTCACGAGTGGTCCCCCTAATATAACCTTTGCCTTTTTTTTTTGACACGGAGTCTCACTCTGTCACCCAGGCTGGAGTGCAGTGGTGTGATCTTGGCTCACTGCAACCTCCATCTCCCAAGTTCAAGTGATTCTCGTGCTTCAGCCTCCCTAGTAGCTGGGATTACAGGTGCACGCCACCACACCCTGCCAATCTTTGCATATTTAATCCCAAATTGGTACCTGCTTTTCAGACTAATATAATATCCAAGAACTAGCAGAAACATAAAATCCCAGCTCTCAATACTCGTTATATACAATGCAAGGCCTAAATCAGTGCTTACTCGATTATACTAACAGACCCTTACCATGCTCTGAGTGTGATGTAAACACTTCAGTGACCTGGCTAGTCACTCCCATGCTCAAATAAACCCAGTTTTCTGGCTTTGTCAGTGGGCACTCTCTCAGTCCGTCTCTGTGGGGAGGTGGGATATCCATTTTTCCAAGTAAAAGGCTTGATTTTACTCCTCAAATTCCACTAGAAAGAAGTCAACTGTGGCATTAACATGTATGATCTCTACATTATAGGGGGTCTAACCTAAGCAAGACATAGAGTACCTGCCCCCTAGGACTTTTTGGAGGCCTTGACATTGAACTGCCCCATCAAAGAGAGGAAGCCTATTTGGAATGACACATGGGGAGTCTTGTTTGTCCAGCCAATCCTGCAGATTCTAAAATTTGTCATTAGATCTGTCAGAAAGCTGAATACTTGTACAGCTCATCTTGGATCAAAAAGAAAGAACTGAGTTTACTCTAAGGCCATATCCTCAGTTTTGTTTTGTTTTTCTGAGAAGTATTACTTTAATGAGCTTATAATTACTATATAAATCAGAGGATGTGAACACAATAAACATATTTGGGGAAATTGTCATAGAAATATTTGCACAGAAAACATGCAAACTATAGTGTTTTCTCCTGTTTAAAGAAAATTTCCAACAATATAAATGTCTAAACAAGAAGACATTTTATTTTCTTGAGAGACCAAGATTTTCTACTTTTTAAAATTGTGGTAAAATATGCATAACCTAAAATTTACCATTTTAACTACTTTATTTTTTATTTTATTTCATTTTTATTTTTTTTTTTTGAGATAGGGTCTCACTCTGTTGTCCAGGCTGGAGGGCAGTAGCATTATCCTGGCTCACTGAAGCCTTTATTTTACTTTATTTTATTTTATTTTATTTTATTTTATTTTATTTTATTTTATTTTATTTTATTTTATTTTATTTTTTGAGATAGGGTCTCACTCTGTTGTCCAGGCTGGAGGGCAGTAGCATGATCCTGGCTCACTGAAGCCTTCTGGATTCAAGCCATCCTCCTACCTCAGCCTCCTGAGTAGCTGGAACCATAGGCATGTGCTGCCATGCCAGGCTAATTTAAAACTTTTTTTGTAGGTACAAGGTGGGGATGTTTCCCTATGTTGCCCAGGTTGGTCTCTGACTCCTGGGCTCAAGTGATCCTTCTGCCTCAGCCTCCCAAAGTGCTGGGATTACAGGTGTAAGCCATTGCTCTTGGCCCATTTTAACCATTTTAAACTATGCACTTCTTTACAAGGATTAAATATAATATAAATATGTGTTAATTAGCATAATACCTTAAGTGCATAAGGTACCTAAGTGCTTGATAAATGTACAAGTATGCAGATGTGTGTGGGTGGGGGTAAAGTATAGAGGAGATACCAAACCACTTAGAAAACAGTGTCAAATTGACTCCTCTAAACAGAGGCCAAGGTGGGATTAGATAGATACACAGGAGATTTATTGGAGAAAACGTCTGTGAAGGATAAAGTGGTAGGGAGCTGAAGTAGGAATTGTTTTCAGACCACAATATCAGCTTGACACATGTGAAAGGAGAGAGAGAAGGAAAGAAGATTGGGTAGGAAGAGTCTCAAATACTGCAGTTCTGAGCAAGTTTTGGCCAGGCTGATGGGAGTCCCTGAGCCAGAGTTGCCCATTAAAGGAATCCCCATCAGGCAGGAATGGCCTGATTTGAGTATCTCCACTGTGCCACCAGCCATTGGTGGGAGAGGCTGGAGGCTATTGGTCAGCTACACTCTCCACAAGAGGTTCTTCTAACACGACACCTGAAAAGCACATCTCCATGCCCCTGCCCCATAATAGCCTATCAAAAACCCATTACTCATTTACTGCATTTGCTGTGAGGATAAGAAACATTTCCATCATATATCTGTACAGTCTATAAAAAGTCTTATTTGAGAAAGTCTTCCTGAGTGTCTCAACAAACTTGGTCCCTATAAAAACTTCTTCCCCAAATACACGCAAAATTTCATAAGGACTTGGCACTCTGCATCCCCATCTGAGGCAATCTTATCAAATGTTTTTCTAATTGTCCTCAGGAACCTGTTCCATTTTCCAGTTCCAGTTGCTGTGGAATTTGCCTTTCTACCTAGTTCCTGCCGGACGTGAAGCTGGGTATGCTTTATTGGTTCCCAGGTCTGACTTTTCCCCAGAATGCTGCCATTGCTTCTGTATTTGTCTCATGTCCCCAAAGCCTCAGGCAGCCCTGCCCTGTTCTTGATCACAACTCTGGTTTCGAGGAGCCAAATCCACATCAGAGTCCCAAGGCCACATTTGTCTGGGGAAAACAAATATTTTCTCCTCATGGATAAAAAGAACAATGCGATTGATTTTACGTATTTGCTTTTTCCTTTGGCTGCAACTTTAACAGGTTAAAACTTTTTTTTGTTTTATTTAAAAAATTCCCAAGATTACTATATAGACCTATGTAGAGTAATCAAAGCTTGCCATGGGATTTTGGAAAATTTAACAAAGTGGTTCAAAGTTTATCAGGTAGAATGAAAAAGGAGCAAGGGTCAAAACATTCCTGAAAAAGAAAAGCTACAAAGGGGTAAAGCTAGAGGACATTATGCTAAGTGAAATAAGCCAGTCACAGCAGGATAAACACTGCATGGTTCCACTTATATTAGGTATCTAAAATAGTCAGACTCATAAGAAGCAGGGAGTAGAATGATAATTTTGTTTTGGGGCAGAGAGAAATGGGGAGTTGCTGTTCAATATGTATAAAGTTTCAGTTATGCAGGATGAATAAGTTCTAGAGATCCGCTGTGTAATATCGAGCCTATAGTTAACAATACTGTATTCTATGTACCCTTAGGAACTTGTTAAGGGGTAGATTTCATGTTAAGTGTTCTTGACACTACAAAAAAAAAAAAAAAAGCATTCAATGGTTTAAAATTTATATAATATGTGTGTTATAAATGAATTCAAATTTTGACTTTCATTTTCTTTGATGACGGAAAATACTCAATCTTGCCTCATATTTTAGCTCAGTAAGTTTGGTTTAAAATGTAGTTCCTTGTAAGTAAATATCTGGTCCACCCTAAGATCTGAGAATACCCACCTTCTTGACAGGTATGTATGTGTCTGTGTTCTAAGTTATCCTGGGGACATAGCAGTTGTCCTGGCATGGGGCAGCAGCCTCTTGTTCTTATGCCAGCCTATGTCTACGTGAGAGTATAACTGGTTCTCACCTGCCCTGGTCTTGGGGTTCCTTTTGAACCCCACCCCAAACTTCCTTTTGTCCTCTGGTTCTCTCATCACTTTTTTTTAACCTCCACTGGGAGCTCAGGAATTTTCAGTGCCTTCTGGAACTACCCAGGATTGTGAGACTCTGCCAAGCCCCTCTTAGGCCCATCTGCCTACACGCCTCCTTCATTGGGACTCTTCTACCACCCAGGCAGTGAGTTTCTCAGAATCTTGGCTGAACTCACTTAACTCTAGGCTTCCCTATGAGTTCTGCAGTCTCCTTGGCTGGGATTCCCTCAAAGCTCTCTGGGTGTTTCTATCATACTCTCTCCATCTGGGCTTTATTTAAGTCCAGGTGGGTGGCATGTATATAATGGAGCAGGTAAGGGAATGGTTCTAAAGTGAAAAGCCTATGCTTTATTTGGTTCCCTCCAAAATATCCTCTAACTGCTGTTCAAGCTCTCTCATTTCCTTTCTTTGCGGGGTAGGGGGGGGTGGCAAGGGCAGAAAAATCTCCATTATATGTGTCATGCACTCCTTTCAACTCCAGTTTTATATAAATTATGCTTAGTCCTCCAAATTTGGCATTTTCTATTTAAATCTAGTGTGGAATGGTAAGAAAATGTTTTCTCTTTTAACAAATACTAAGTTTTGCAAATAAAAATGTTTTCAGCCTATTGTTTCAATCTGTTTAATAATTTATTTAGGAATTCAGTTGCCATTTTTTGTCTTAAGAGATAGCCATCTTCCCCTTCACGACCAAATATATGAAATAATATCATTTATTTAAGAGTAATGTAGTGATGTGATGAATAGAAACTATAATTTAATATTAAAGCATTGCCCAATACAACACAGACAAATTTATGGTTTAGTTATACCAAATATTAAAACCTTACGATCAGATACTCTATGACCAATTCTTCCTCATAGTTTATGATTACTTTCCCTTTGGTCTATATATTTTCTCTAGGACTAATCTTTTTTACTTTTACTTAGATATTATTAGGTAGAGTTCTATCTTTGGCAATAGCTGGCTAGGTTATTTTGGAGTAATCCTGGCATTGATAAGAATCACACAAAATGGACAAAATATAAAATAAACATCTGTTCAAAGACATCAGAAAGACACTGAGGGAATGAGAATTTACAGGGCCAAGAATCCAAAAGAAGAAGAAAGTTTACAAAGGGGAGCTGGGCATTTGGTCTCCATTTCTTTCAAGGCAATTGCTAATTCTCAAAGTGAAAGGTATCTAAGTGCATGAGAAGTTGAGCAGAACTTTTGGCAAGATTCTTGAGCTAGGAAAAGCCCACAAAGGAGGAGTGACCCTGGAAAACACCTCAGCCTTTTGTTTGGGACTTTTAAAGGCTATGGTCTAAGAGTAACAGTGAACCAGAAACAGACCAGCCCTTATAGCAGTGGTTCTCAATCATGGATAAACATGAGAATTACCTACAAAGATTAAAAAATTTATCAATGCCCCATCGCGCCACTGCACTCCAGCCTGGGCGACAAAGCAAGACTCCGTCTCAAAAAAAAAAAAAAAAAAAAAAAAAAAAAATTTATCAATGCCCCATAGTTCAAAAAATCTCTACAAAATTATGCTGAGTGAAAAGAACCAAAAACAAAAAAAAAGGATACATATTACATGACTCCTTTTGTCTAACAATCGTGGAACAATTACAGGAATGGAGAACAGATCAGTGGTTGCTAGGGGTTAGAAAAGAAAGAGAGAGGATGGGTATGGCTATAAAGGAATAACACAGGGAGTGATGGTATAGTTAAGTATCTCATTTGTGGTGCTTTTTAGGGAGGCTACAGATGTGAAAAAATTGCATAGAACTACACATACACACACACACACACACACACATATGTACACAAGTCCATGTATAACTGGTAAAATCTGAATAGGCTCTATGGATTGTGCCAATGTTCGTTTTTTGGTTTTGACATTGTACTATAGTTGTGTGAAATGTTTGCATTCAGTGGGGTAAGCTTTAGGGAAGGGCTACGTGAGCTTTTCAGTGCATTTTTTGCAACCTCCTGTGAATCCATAATTATTTCAAAAAAAAGTTTTTAAAAACTACTCCCCCACAAAAAATCAATGCTTCACTCCAGATCAGTTGATTCAGATCTCTGAAGTAGAGTCCAGGCACATGCATATTTTTGAAGCTTCCTGTGTGGTTCTAATGTGCACCCAGTATTGAGAACCACTGACTTACAGGGAATGAAGGCACTTTTAATAATTTCAATACTTGGATAGATTAAGATTATCACTAGGCCCATTCCCTTCAGAGCAAAAGTAAATCCTCTATGAAAGAAGATAACATCATTCAGGATCACAAATTATCTCTATGGTTTTTCATACTCAGTATACATCAAGACAAGACTTCATACAAAACTAAGAATAAAAACAGATAATAGACACAGATCCACAGAAGATCCAGATACTGAAGTTATCAGCCAAAGATTTAAAAATAACCATAGTTAAAATAGCTATAAAAACAGAAAAGCCACAAAGAAAAAAATTCAAAGCAGAAAAAAGTACAAAGAAAACCATGCCTATGCACGTGACGATAAAAGTACTAAAAATCAAAGACAAAAAAGTCTTAAAAGCAGCCACAGAATAAAAACTATAAAGAAACAGCCATAAGATTAAACTTATAGCTGAATTCCTAACAGAAATAGGAAAGTCAGAATAAATGCAGTGATATCTTCAAAATGCTAAAAGAAAATTACTACCAACCTAGAATTCTATGCCTGATGAAGATATCCCTCAAAAATGAAGTAAAATAAGAGCATTTTCAGACTACTATAAATTGACAGAATTTGTCACTAAAGGAAATATGAAAGAGTGTTCTCTAGCAAAAGGAAAACAAACCCAGATGAAACTTGGGAAAAGCAATGGATAGGGTAAATACATGGGTAAATCTACATGAATATTGCCTGTATATATTTTATTAAATATATTTTTGGTAGATGCTTCAAAATATTTGTTTATGTAACAACACTTCAAAAAAGTATTCTCATATAAGATATATCATCTTCATAATCTTTCTATGACAGGAAAGTCTGTGTATCATTTAGGAATGTGGGTTGCAAGTATTTGAAAACTAAATAAAGCTTGAAAATAGGGGTTCATTTTTCTAATATAACAAGAAATTAATGCAAATGCCAAATCTATGGTATTTGCAGTTGCCGAAAGTAATCAAGGTCTCAGCCTTTTTCTTTCTGCTCCATCGTTCTTAGTTTGTTGGCTTTCAGTATTATGGTCAACAGATGGCTGTACATCCAGGCATCACAGTCTCATCCTAGGCAGGAAGAAAAGGGAAGAGCAAAAGGCTGCATCAGCTAATTTATTCTCCATTTAGGGGGGGAAACAATACTTTCCCAAAACCACATATCAAACTGCTACTCACATCCTCTTGGTCAGACTGTTTCACAGGGCACCCCAATTGCAAAAGAGGTTGGAGAATTGATTAAGAATTGATTGATTTATCTTTCCAGCCTCTAATGCACAGGAAGACAAAAGGGAATGGGGCAGGGAATTAATTTGAAGTAAGCCAGCCTACAGTACCTGCATGGGGGATAAGGTCAACTAGCTCACTAAACATTGACTCTACCCTCCTTTTAGTGCACCTTTTTGTACTGCAGAGGCTAGGGAGCTAAAAATTACTTTTCCCAACTAGGTTCCTGTGTGATTTAGCTTTTGCTAATCAGATGCACTTGTGCAAGAGTTGGGACCTGGAAGTGATAGGATGAAAGCGATTCTGCTATTTCTTTTGATTCTTTCTTCTGGCAGGCACAGTCAGGCAGAGAAGCACTGGCTTTTTCTGTGCCAGCATTTCAGTGGCAAGTCGCTAGCTTCATGGGTAGGGATGTGCCTGATGTAGAGCATGCACATCTAAGAGGGTCAGCATAGTTCTAGAGCTAGCAGTAGTGGCGGTGGTGGCCGGAGCTACCTGATCCCTGGTACATGCTTCTGAAACCAACAGTTCCAATGATGGTGGCAGAAATGACATCTCTGGTGGCTACTTCTGCAGGGTCATTCTAGGATTTATTTTTGAAGACCTAGCGTGGAGCTTGCTCCTACCTAAAATGTCGTAAATGTCTAATCCCGTGCATTAAATACCTTTGCTTAAAATATCTAGTTTATGTTTCTGCAATTGACTCTGGCCTATATAATCTGCCTCAATTCATCTCTTTGGGTTCCCAATACCCCTACTCAATCTTTTAATCAAATATATACTTGGTTTAGAGGGAGTCATCCCTTCCCTCAGGTTAAACTCAATTCTTGCAATCAGCTTGAGTGATTTTTATTGCTGTCAAGTTCCTATATGGGCTCCCCATGGAGTCATGGAATTAATCTGTCTTCTACATTCTCAGTGTACAGTGTGTGGAGAAGTAGAATGACTACACTATGAACATGACACACGGAGCTGTCAGTGGTCATGGCACATGCAGAATCCTGTTGGGCAGGAGTGGTGAGTACTCTATGCTGACAGTGGAGTCACTTCCTTGGTTGAGCCATCTGTCTGTCAGTCCTGGTTCTGCCCTATGGGAGAATCTTCTCATTATCCCCCATAGCCACATCTTATTAATATTTGGGAGAGCATTCCATTCCTACACAGATTTTATAAACCATCTCCTTTTGAGGTGGATTTAGGAGCCTGAGGGCTGAGCAGTTAGTCACTGGCTGACAGCAAGCTAGGCCAGCATTTCTTTGCAGCTTCCACGACCTCGTTAGTAGGTTTCTAGTTAGTCGGATTCTTGCTGATCCCAGATATGAGTAACCATAGTTACTCATAGCTTAGGGACATAGTCTCTGTCCCTAAGCTTCATGGCCACTGCATGGAGCACTTTGAATGAATAGCCCTCTATGGAAAGATATCACCTTTAATCAATTTTTTCCCTAGGGACTGGCCTCTCTTTCTTCTCACTGGTAGAGAGCTTTTAAGGGAAAATGCTTGAGAAAGGCCTAAAGCCCCCACTACAAGGTTCTAAACTGTAACATTTGCAGGCAATTTAGAGTGTAGGCAGCAGGCAGAGACCACTTCTCTCAGCAAAACTATGTTTTCATTCATCTTTTCTACCCTGGCTACGTCTAGGCCAAGTTCATCCCTTGCTAGGGTCTGAATATCCCCATCAAAACTCATAGTGAGACAGGGTGGAGAAAGATGGTTAAATAGAAGCCTTCACTGATCATCTCCCCAAGAGGAATACCAAATTGAACAACTATCTATACAAAAAAGCATCTTTGTAAGAACCAAAAATCAGGTGAGCAATCACAGTACCTGGTTTTAATTTTAAATAGCTGAAAGTTAACTTTACATAGCTGAAAGAGGCACTGAAGAGGGTAAGAAAGATAGTCTTGAATAGCTGATGCCACCCCCTCCCCCATTCAGCAGCGGCTGCACAGCATGGAGAATCTGTGTGCTTACAGGAGAGACAGCACAGCAATTGTGAGACCCTGCATTGAACTCAGTGCTGCCCTGTCACAGTGGAAAGCAAAACCAGGCTGAGGTCAGCCAACACTCATCCATAGAGGGAGCATTTGGAGCAGCCCTGGCCGGAAGGGAATCACCCATCCCAGTGGTCAGAATTTGAGTTTCCACAAGCCTTGTCACTCCAGGCTGAATGAAGTCTCTGGGGTCCTAAATAAACATGAAAGGCTATCTAGGCCACAAGGATTGCAATTCCTAGTGCTGTTCTGGGCTTGGAGCCAGTGGGACTTGGGGGACATGTGACCCAGTGAGATACCAGCTGGGGTGGCTAAAAAAGTGCTCGCGCCACCTCTCCCCAACCCCAGGCAGCAAAGCTCACAGCAACAAAAGCAACTCCTTCTTCTTTCTACTTGAGAAGAGGAGAGGGAACAGTAAAGAGGACTTTGTCTTGAATCTTGGATATCAGCTCAGCCACAGTATAGCACACTGGGCAGAGTTGAGAGGCACCCATTCCAGGCCCTAGCTCCTGGACAACATATCTAGACACACACTGGGCCAGAAGGGAACCTGCTGCCTTGAAAGGAAGGACCTAGTCCTGGCAGGATTCGTCACCTGCTGACCAAAGAAACCTTGGGCCCCGAAACCAGCAGTGATACCCTGATAGTACAGCACGGGCCTTGGGTGAGACCGAGATGTACTGGCTTCAGGTGAGACCCAGCACATTCCCAGCTGCATTAACTATGGTGAGAGACTCCTTCTGCTTGAGAAAAGCAGAAGGAAAACTGAGGGGAACTTTGTCTTGCACTTTAGCTACCAGCTCAGCCACAGGGACGTACAGCACCAACAGGGCTCTTAGAGTTCCCAGTTCCAGGACTTGTCTCTTGGATGGCATTTCTCGATCTGCTGTGGAGCAGAGGGGAGCCCACTGCTCTGAAGGGTGAGTCACAGGCCTGGTAGCATTCACCACAAGCTGACTGAAGAGTCCTTGAGCCTTAAGGAAATATTGGTGGTAGTCTGGTAGTACTCTTCATGGGCCTATGGTGGTGGTGGTCATGGAGTGGGGCTCCTCTTCCTTTGGAAAGGGGTAGAAAGAGTGGGAAGGACTGCATCTTGTGGTTTGAGTACCAGCTCAGCTGCAAACAATGGAACACCGACAGACTTCTAAGGTTTTTGTCTCTAGTCCCTGACACCTCTATGGTACCTATGGATTTCCCTGGGGCAACTCACCACCTTGAAGGGAAGGACACAGGCCTGGCTGGTTTTGCCATCTGCTGATTGTAGAGCCCCAAGGCCTTGAATGAATATAGGCAGTAGGGAGGCAGTGGTTACAGAGGGCCTTGGACAAGATTCAATACTATGCTGGCTTCTAGTCTGACCAAGCACAGTCTCAGCAGTGGTGGCCACAGTGGTGCTTGTATCACTGCACCATCAGCTCCAGGTGGCTTACCACAGAGAGAGACCCTCCCTTTGTTTGAGAGAAAGTAAAGGAAGACAACAAGAGTCGCTGCCTGGTTATCCAGAGAATTCTTCCAGATCTTACCCAAGACCACAAAGCTGATATTTCCACAAGTCTGCATGAACCACAGTGTTACTGGGTTTGGGGGTGCCCCCAATGCAGATACAACATAGATCACAACATTCAAGTCCTTTTGAATACATGGAAAGCCTTCCCAAGAAGGACAGGTACAAATAAGCCCAGACTGCGAAGACAAAACAAATACCTAACTCTTCAAATATACACTGACAGACATCCACAAGCATCAAGATCATCCAGGAAAACATGACCTCACCAAATGAACAAAATAAGGTACCAGGGACCAATCATGGAGAAACAGGGACATGTGACTTTTCAGACAGAGAATTCAAAATAGCTTTTTTGGGGAAACTCAAAGAAATTCAAGATAACATAGAGAAGGAATTCAGAATTCTATCAGGTAAATTTAACAAAGAGATTGAAATAATTAAAAAGAATTGAACAAATTTTGGAGCTAAAATATGCAATAGGCATACTGAAGAACGCATCAGAATCTTTTAATAGCAGAATTGATGAGGAAGAAGAATTAGCTTGAAGATGGGTTATTTGAAAATACACAATCAGAGGAGACAAAAGAAAAAAGAATAAAAAACAATGAAGCATGCCTACAGGATCTAGTAAATAGTCTCAAAAGGGAAAATCTAAGAGTTATTGGCCTTAAAGAGGAGGCAGATAAAGAGATACGGATAGAAAGTTTATTCAAATTGATAATAACAGAGAACTTTCTAAACCTAGAGAAAGATATAAATATCCAAGTACAAGAAGCTTATAGAACACCAAGCAGATTTAAGAACCTCAAGGCACCCAAAGATCAAAGATAAATAAGGGATCCCAAAAGCAGCAAGAGAAAAGAAACAAAAAACATACAGAATATTACAACACTGTAATTGTGTTGGGTAAATTATTCATATTATGAGTAGAAAGACTAAAAGATGAACCAATCAAAAACAATAATTATAACAACTTTTTAAGACATAGATGCTGCACTAAGATATAAATAGAAACAACAAAAGTTAAAAAGCAGAGAAATGAAGTTATAGTTTTTATTAGTTTTCTCTTTGCTTGTGTTTTTTATGCAATCAGTGTTAAATTGTCATCAGTTTAAAGTAATGGGTTATAAGATAGTATTTGCAAGCCTCATGGTAACGTAAAAAAAAATACAACTGATACTCAAGAAATAAAAAGCAAGATAGTAAATAATACCACCACAGAAAATCACCTTCACTAAAAGGAAGACAGGAAGGAGGGAAAAAAGGATGAGAAGACCACAAAACAACCAGAAAACAAATAGCAAAATGTCAGAAGCAAGTCCTTACTTATCAGTAGTAACATTGAATGTAAATGGACTATACTCTTCAATAAAAAGACATAGGGTGGCTGAATGGATAAAAAAAGCAAAACCCACTAATCTATTACCTACAAGAAACACATTTCATCTATAAAGATGCACATAGACTGAAAATAAAGGGATAGAAAAAGATATTTCATGCCAATGGAAACCAAAAGAGAGAAGGAATAGCTATATCAGACAAAATGTCATATTTAAAATATCATATTATGATATTTATCACATTATATTTATCATAATATGATATTTATATCAGACAAAATAGATTTCAAGACAAAAGCTATAAAAAGAGACAAAGGGCTGGGCGCAGTGGCTCACACCTGTAATCCCAGCACTTTGGGAGGCCAAGGCGGGTGGATCAAGGTCAAGAGACGGAGATCAGCCTGGCCAACATGGTGAAAACCCATCTCTACTAAATATACAAAAATTAGCTGGGCATGGTGGCATGCGCCTGTAGTCCCAGCTACTTGGGATGCTAAGGCAGGAAAATCGCTTGAACCCGGGAGGCAGAGGTTGCAGTGAGCCAAGATTGTGCCACTGCACTCCAGCCTGAGTGACAGAGTGAGACTCCATCTCAAAAAAAAAAAAGAACAGGCAAAGAAGGTCATTATATAATGATAAAGGGGTTAATTCAGCAAGAGGATATAAGAATTGTAAATATATATGCACCCAACACTGCAGCATCCAGATATATAAAGCAAATATTACTAGAGTTAAAGAGAGAGATTAACCCTAATACAATGATAGCTGGAGACTTCAACAGACCACTTTCAGCATTGGAAAGATCTTCCAGACTGAAAATTAACAAAGAAATATTGAATTTAATCTACACCATAGACCAAATAAACCTAGTAGATACTTACAGAACATTTCATCCAACAGCTGCAGAATACGTATTCTTCTCCCCAGCACGTGGATCATTCTCAAGGATAGGCCATATGTTAGGTCACAAAACAAGTCTTAAAACATTCAAAAAATTGAAATAGTAAGAAGCGCCCTTTTTGCTGTAGGCCCAAGTGGTTGCTGCTGAAATGGGCAAGTTCATGAAACCTGGGAAGGTGGCGCTTGTCCTGGCTGGACACTACTCTGGAGGCAAAGCCATCATCATGAAGAACATTGATGATGGCACCTCAGATCGCCCCTACAGCCATTCTCTGGTGACTGGAATTGACTGCTACCCCCGCAAAGCGATAGCTGCCATGGGCAAGAAGAAGATTGCCAAGAGGTCAAAGATCAAGTCTTTTGTGACAGTTTATAACTACAATCACCTAATGCCCACAAGGTACTCTGTGGATATCCCCTTGAACAAAACTGTCATCAGTAAGGATGTCTTCAGAGACCCTGCTCTTAAACGCAAGGCCCGACGAGAGGTCAAGGTCAAGTTTGAAGAGAGATACAAGACAGGCAAGAACAAGTGGTTCTTCCAGAAGCTGTGGTTTTAGATGCTTTGTTTTGGTCATTAAAAATTAAAAAAAAAGAAAAAGAAATAGTAACAAGCATTTTCTCTGATCACAATGGAATAAAACTAAAAATCAATAATAATAGGAATTTTGGAAACTATACAATCACATGGAAATTAAACAATGTGCTCCTGAATAACCAGTGAGTCAATGAAAAAATTAAGAAGGAAATTTTAAAAATGTCTTAAAACAAGTGAAAATGGAAATGCAAAATACCAAAACCAATGGGGTACAGCAAAAGCAGTACTAGCAGGGAAGTTTATAGCTATAAGTGATTACACCAAAAACAAAGAAAAACTTCAAATAACAATGCATCATAAAGAACTAGAAAAGAAAGAGCAAACCAAACTCAAAATTGTAGAAGAAATAATACAGATCAAGGCCATAGAAATAAATGAAATGAACAAAACAATACAAATAACTAACGGAAGGAAAAGCTGTTTTTTACAAAACATAAACAAAATTGACAAACCCTTAGGCAGACTAAGAAAAAAAGAGAGAAGACCCAAATAAATAAATTCAGAGATGAAAAAGCAGACATTAGAACTGATAGAGCAGAAATTCAAAGGATTATTAGTGGCTAATATGAGCAACTTTTGTCACTAGATTAGGAAATATAAGAGAAATGGACAAATTCCTAGACATGTACAACCTACCAAGATTGAACCATGAAGAAATCCAAACCTGAACAGACCAATAACAAGTAACAAGAATGAAGCTGTAGTAAAAAAGTCTCCCAGCAAAGAAAAGCCCAGGACCCAGTGGCTTCATGGCTGAATTTTATGAAACATTTAAAGAAGAACTAATACCAATCCTGTTCAAACTGTTCCATAAACTATAGGTGAAGGGAATACTTCCAAATGCGTTCTATGAGGCCAGTATAATCCCGATACCAAAAACCAGAAAAGACACATCAGAAAAAGAAAACTACAGGCCAATATCTCTGATGAATACTGATGCAAAAATCCTCAAGAAAATACTAGCAAGCCAAGTTCAACAACACATTAAAAAGATCATTCATCATGACCAAGTGAGATTTATTCCAGGGATGCAAGAATGGTTTGATTTGTGCAAATAAATAAATGTGATACATATTACATCAAGAGAATGAAGGACAAAAAACATATGATCATTTAAATTGATGCTGAAAAAGCATTTTATACAATTCAACATAACTTCATGATAAAAACCCTCAAAAAACTGGGTACAGAAGAAACATATGTCAACACAATAAAAGCCATATGTGACAGAACCATAGCTAGTATCATACTGAATGGGGTAAAACTGAAAATCTTTTCTCTAAGATCTGGAACAGTACAAGGATGCCCACTTTCATCACTGTTATTGAACATATTACTGGAAGTCTTCACTAGAGCAATCAGACAAGAGAAAGAAAGGGCATCCAAAGTGGAAGGAAGCAGTCAAGTTATCCTTGTTTGCAAATATGATCTTATATTTGGAAAAACTTAAAAACCCCACCAGAGAACTATTAGAACTGATAAACGAATTCAGTAAAGTTGCATACAAAATCAATACACAAAATCAGTGGCATTTCAATATGTCAATAGCAAATAATCTGAAAAAGAAATCAAGAGAGTAAACCTGTTTATGATAGCTACAAATAAAATACCTACAAATTTACTTAACCAAAAAAGGGAAAGATCTCTGTAATGAACGCTATAAAACACTGATTCCAGATATTGAAGAGAACATTAAAAAATGGAAAGCTATCTCATGTTCATGGGTTGCAAAAATCAGTGTTGTTAAAATGTCCTACTACCCAAAGCAATCTGCAGATTTGATGCAATCCATCAAAATACCGATGACATCCTTCAGATAAATAGAAAAAAAATCCTAAAATTAAGTGGAACCACGAAAGACCCAGAATAGCCAAATCTATCCTAAGCAAAAAGAAGAAAACTGAAGGAATCACATTATACTACAGTACTATAGTAACCAAAACAGAATGGTACTCACATAAAAACAAACACATAGACTAAAGGCACAGCATACAGAACCCAGAAATAAATTCACACATCTTTAGTAAACTCATTTTTGACAAAGTTGCCAAGAACATACAGTCTCTAGAGAAAGGACAGTCTTTTCAATGAATTGTGCTGAAAAAACTGTATATCCATATTCAGATAGACCCCTATCTCTTGCCATATACAAAATCCAAATTAAAATGGATTAAAGACTTAAATCAGGAGAGTCCAATCTTTTGGCTTTTCTGGGCCACATCAGAAGAAGAATTGTCTTGGACCACACATAAAATACACTAACACTAATGATAGCTGATGAGCTAAAAAAAAATCGCACAAATACTCATAATTTTTAAACAAAGTTTACAAATTTCTGTTGGGCCACATTGAAAGCCATCTTGGGCTGCATGCAGCCCAAGGGCCATGGGTTGGACAAGCTTGACATAAATATAAGACCTCAAATTACAAAACTACTAAAAGAAAACATTGAGGAAACTCTTCAAGACGTTGGAGTGAGCAAAGATTTCTTGAATAATATCCCACAAGCACAGGCAACCAAAGCAAAAATGGACAAATGGGATCACATGAAGTTAAAAAGCTTTCTGCCCAGCAACGGAAGCAATCAACAAAATGAAGAGACAACTAGCAGAATGGGAGAAAATATTTGCAAGCTGCCCATCTGAGAAGGGATTAATAACCAGAATAGGTAAGGAGTTCAAACAACTCAATAGGAAAAAATCTAATAATCCCATCAAAGAAAATGGGCAAAAGATGTGCATAGACGTTTCTCAAAAGAAGACATACAAACAACAAACAGGCATATGAAAAGGTGCTCAATATCATTCATCATCAGCAAAATGCAAATCAAAACTATAGTGAGATATCATCTCACCCCAGTTAAAATGGTTTATATCCAAAAGACAGGCAATAAGAAATGCTGATGAGAATGTGGAGAAAAAAGAACCCCCGTGCATTGTTGGTAAGAATGTAAATTAGTACAATCACTATGGAGAACAGTTTGGAGGTTCCTCAAAAAAACAAAAAATAAAGCTACTCTATGATCCAGCAATCCCACTACTCGGTATATACCTAAATGAAAGGAAATCATGATATCGAAGATGTATCTGCACTCCCATGTTTATTGCAGCACTATTCACAATAGCTGAGATTTTGGAAGCATCCCAAGTGTCCATCAACAGATGAATGGATAAAGAAAATGTGGTACTTACATACAGTGGAGTACTATTCAGCATAAAAAGGATGAGATCCCGTCATTTGCAACAACATGGATGGAACTGGAGATCATTATAGCTAAGTGAAATAAGCCAGGCAAAGAAACACAAACATCACATGTTCTTATTTATTTGTGGGAGCTAAAAGTTAAAACGATTGGCCTGGCGCGGTGGCTCACGCCTGTAATCCTAGCACTTTGGGAGGCCGAGGCGGGCAGATCACGAGGTCAAGAGATCGAGACCAGCCTGGCTAACACGGTGAAACCCCGTCTCTACTAAAAACACAAAAAAATTAGCCGGGCGTGGTGGTGGGCGCCTGTAGTCCCATCTACTCAGGAGGCTGAGGCAGGAAAATGGCGTGAACCTGGGAGGCGGAGCTCGCAGTGAGCCGAGATCGCTCCACTGTAGTCCAGCCTGAGTGACAGAGCGAGACTCCGTCTAAAAAAAAAAAAAGTTAAAACGATTGAACTCATGGAGATAGAGAGTAGAAGGACAGTTACCAGAGGCTAGGAAGGGTTATTGCGGGGTTGGGGAGAGTGGGGATGATTAAAGGGTGCAAAAAATAGTTAGAAAGAATGAATAAGAACTAGTATTTGCTAGCACTACAGGGTGACTATAGTAAAGAAATCAATTTAATTGTACATTTAAAAATAACTAAAAGAGTGTAATTGGATTGTTTGTAACACAAAGGATAAATGCTTGAGGTGATGGATACCCCCATTACCCTGATAGGATTATTAGGCACTGCATGCCTGTATCAAAATATCTCACATACCCCATAAATATATATACCTACTATGTACTCACAAAAATTAAAAATTAAAAAAAAATTCATGTTGAAATTTGATTGCCAATATAATGATGTTGGGAGGTGGGGCCTTTAAAAGGTGATTAGGTCATGAGGTTTCTGTCCTCATGAATGGATTAATGCCATTATTGTGGGAGTGGATCAGCTATCTCAGGAGTTGGGCCCTCCTTTTTCTGTCTCATGAGCTCTTGCCCTCTCTCTCTTGCCCTCTTTGACTATATGATGCCTTCTGCCATGGGATGAAGGCCATGTTCTTGAACTTCCCAGCCTCCAGAACTGTAAGCCAAATACACTTCTGTTCTTTATAAATTATCCAGTCTGTGGTATTCTGTTTTAACAACAGAAAATGTGCTAAGACATCCCTCTTGCAGGGCTTTGTGGAAAGTGGCAAAGCATTATTACTAGGGTCTGTTTTGGGATGGGGAGGGGGAATATAATTTTAATGGATCAATTTGTTTTTTAAAAAAATGATCCAGGGTATTGTCAGCAACTAGTTTAATTCTTCTCTGTAAATTTTTCTTCAAAGAGCAGAAGAATTCACAAATTTAGATAATCTGGTCAAACCCTCTAACTTCAGAAAAGAAACTAGGCATCAGACTCTCTGATGCTATTTTCTCCACTGAAAAGCTTTTCAGTGGAGTAAAGGGGGCCTCGAAATATTCTGAGATTTGTAGGAGGTTGAAGTAAATACCTAAGGTAATTGTGACGGATAGTTCTTGAATTATCTGCTTTCAACTATCTTCTATCAGGCTGTGGTGAACCCAAGTAACTGAAACTCCTGATGCAAGTAGTACAGATGTATTCAGGAGGGATACTTCTAAGGGGTTGAGGGGAAAAATGCCTGTTGGGGGTTAACCTTATTCAGTGGAGAAAACAGCATCATTGCTTCGGATGCCTAGTTTCTTAATTTTAAAGTAGGCCTGATCCAACATTTCCTCATCATCCTCTCTTATTTCTTCAGATATAAGATTTCTGAAATATAAATAAATTTTATTCTTATTTATGCAGAGTGAATAATTCAGCTGCTCAGTATCATATGAAATAAAGACCTCCAGAAACTTCCAGGGCCTATTCAATCTTCCTTGCCAAGAGGTGAACTTGATGTTATTAGCCCAGTGTACTGCACAGAAGCAATAATAAAAGCCATAAAACATCATTGCAAAGTGAAGTCTAGCACAGACTTCAAAGAGGAGCTAAGACAGATGTGAGCAATACCCTATAATGTATGTACTTATCACCTTTGCATTCAGATGGTGGTGGATACCCCTGAATGAGTGTTTAAAGATGTCAAGAATGAGGGCATGAGGAGAAACCAGACAGCTCCAGCTAAGTGGACCCATGCACAAAGGACAGTCATAAGGTGAACCATCTGTCTCTTCCAGTCTGTTCTACCCTGTTCAAAGCACTTCTAACAGGTTATTTTAATTAACCTGTAAAACAATTTCCCGTGAAGTAGATTGGAGAGAAATTATTGTAAAACCTTATTTAAAACTGTTAAATTCAGCTGGAAAGGCTAATTATCATTATCATACTTTTATAAATGAGGAAACTGAGACACAATGAAGTTAAGTGATTTATGTAGAGCTAGATATTTAATCCCTATTTAATTCCTGATTCTGTGCTTTTTTCACACCATCCCAGTAAGTCCCACTTAGGAACATCCTGGCCTTCTGTAGTTCAGCAGTAACATCAAAAACTTCAAGCAGGCCAGGAGCCGTGACCCATGCCTGTAATCCCAGCACTTCGGGAGGCTGAAATGGGCAGATCGCTTGAGCCCAGGAGTTTGAGACCAGCCTGGGCAACATAGCAAGATCTCCTCTCTACAAAAAATACAAAAACTAGGCAGGTGTGGTGGGGGCATGCTTATAGGAGGCTGAGGTGGGAGGATCATTTGAGCCCAGGAGGCAGAGCCTGCAGTGAACCATGATCGTGCCACTTCACTTCAGCCTGGGTGACAGAGTGAGACCCTGTCTCGAGAAAACAAAACAAAACAAACAAACAAACAAAAACCCACAAAAAACTTCAAGCAGATTGCTCCGAGGTAATAATTATGAATATGTGTAAAGTTTACCTGTAATGATTCCATTGCGTAGTTGTTAAAAGCAAAAGATTGGAATTAATATAAATATCTACCAAAGGTGGCACATTAAATTACATAGGGGAATGCCATGGTAATAGTAAAAAAAAAAAACCACATAATTCAAGAATAGTTGGGTAGGGAAATGTAATGCAAATGTATATCAGTGGGGAGAAATGAATGTACATGCATAACCTTAAAACATATATTTATCTAGATCTGTTATAAGCAACAATAACATCAATGATAGCATTTTTGCTCTCAACTAAATCTCACGTAGGCACCCTTAGCATCCAGCTTTTAGTCTCTATTATCCATTAATATGAACCAGGAAATTTGGGGGATGGTTGACTCCATAGTTTGAGGGCAGGAAAATATTATGTTGGATCTGAAACATCAGGATGTTTGGATAGGATACAAGGATAGAAATGCTTAGATGACAGAAGGCACTATATAAGGACGCCTCCCCTGAACAGGTTATGAACATTTGTGTATCAGAAAAGAAGTAGTAGGCTGGGCGCAGTGGCTCATGCCTATAATCCCAACACTTTGGGAGGCTGAGGCAGGCAGATCACTTGAGGTCAGGAGTTGGAGACCAGCCTGGCCAACACGTTGAAACCCCACCTCCACTAAAAACACAAAACTTAGCTGGGCGTGGTGGTGGGCACCTGTAATCCTAGCTACTCGGGAGACTGAGGTGAAAGAATCGCTTGAACCTGGGGGGCGGAGGTTGCAGTGAGCCAAGATTGTGCCACTGCATTCCAGCCTGGGCAACAAGAGCGAAACTCCATCTCAAAAAAAGAAAAAAAGAAAAAGAAGTAGTAATATCAATAATAATGGGTAACTGAAGCCAGCTGAGACTGTAAAAGGCTGTGAGTTCATACTGATGCTGAAGGAGGAATGCTAATTATAAGTGATAAAAATGTAATTGACATACAAAAGGAGAATAAAAAAGTTTTGGTTTACTTGATTAACTTTAATAAGTAGAAAGGTATGATCTATACAAGATTTTAAAAAATTATATACTACAAAGTGTGTGTGTGTGTGTGTGTGTGTGTGTGTGTGTGTATTTTTCTATTCTATTAGCAGGAAGAAGTTTACAAATATTTACTGAATGAATGAAATAATTATCCAAAATATAGGACTTACTCATTGTCTACAAATGATTATTTTCTCCATTATACTATTACAAGTTACTCTCAATAGTTATTCCTGGAAGGACATTTTCTTCAAGTTTTGTTTGAGCCACAGATTTCTAGCTCTACTCTTACTGGGAGTGCCTGATTTTGTTAGAGCCTTACATTACACAGAGAAAAACTTTAATATAAATATATAAAACACAGCATTGACCAGCAGATGGCTCTACAGAGCAACAACAAAAAAAATCACGACATAATTTAAAACTGATGTATGTGTAAATCATTATTACAGGAAATCTTTTTTACATTCTCTCTGTGTGTGTATGTGTGTGTATGAGAGAAACTGGAATGGTAAAAATGAAAACATTTAACTTGTTAAATTAACTTAGGCAAGCTAAATGTTTTGGTAAAATTTTAGAAGAAAATAGTTTTCAAGAAGTTCATCATGAAGTTATTACTGTCAACTTCTACATCAAAATTTACCCATAATATATGCAAAAGTAGTTCAACACAGATATCAAGAGCAAATTGTCTGGAATTAATTGCTGCTTTTAAGTGTCATCTTCTAAACAGTATAAACCAAGGTCAAGAATATTCAGCAATCATTATTTATTCACATCTAAAAGTAATGTGATGTTTAGAAAAGTGACTGTACTAAAATCTCTTTTAGATAGGCCTTAAATGATTTTTGAAATTTAAGAAGTACAAATTAAGTAATACAGAATATAAGCTTCATTCTGAAAAATATATCTAGGAATAAATATATACATAATGGCTTATATCTCAAACAGATATACTGATTTCCCTTGACATTCTTATGTATTATGTGTTATTTTATAATGACAGTTCCAGGGATAATAAAATATAACATTGTTGTTTATAGATTTTAATTGAAATGCATTCTGTCTCATTCATTCATTCAACTAACATTTATTGAGCACTGGCTATGTGCTACATAAGCAAGCTGTTTTAGGCACTTAAAATGTATAAATTCATTTAATTCTCAACTTTATGAGGTAGATACCATTATTATCCCCATTCTACAGATAAAAAACTGAGGCATGGAGATTAAATAACTAGTTCAAAGTCAGAGAGGTGACAAGCGGCAAATGCAAACTCTGGTGGTTTAGCTCCAATTCCAGTGGTCTTCCATGCATTCACTCATCAGAAAATATTAATTGGAGAATACAATGCTCTCCTAGATGTCATACAAAAATATATGCACAAGGGGACTATAAACTAGGGAATAAACTTTACATTGGTAGGATGTTTTATAGTTTACAAAAGTATGTTTGTATACCCACGAATATTAAGTAACTCTTCAAGAAAACAGTGCAGAAGATGGTATAAGCTGGTATGTATAATAAAATACCATATTAGTGGTACAGATAGTAATTTAATAATATAACCAAGCAAAAGAAAAGATGGCTATAGACTAGAGTAGATATAGATATTAGATAGATAGATAGATAGATAGATAGATAGATAGATAGATAGATAGATAGAATTTAATGGAGGTGGTGGGAGTTGAATGGAGCTAGGCCTGAACAGTGGGGAGGATTTGAGGGGACAAGCAGGAAGTAGGAAAGGTACTACTCTGACAGCCCCAGGAGTACAGAGATTAGAAACCAATAAGACCTGATCAGAACAGACCCCCAAGGCGGGTTGTGGAAAATAAGGTTGGACAAGTAGGAGGGAGCAGATTTTGGAGACCTTTGAATGTTAGGAATGCTAGAGACTACAAGGGCAAGTAATTGATAAGTTGTTGCTAACAACCCAGCACATTCCTGGGAGCTCATTTAGCTGCTAAAGTCATTATTGCATTTGCTGTAGAATATTAGAGTTGAAAATACTATTAGAGTCGTTAAGGATTCTGCAATTGTATACATCATTTATTGATTAATGGACCATTCACTAATGCTTATGGAGTGTTCTGAAAAATCCAGAGCTACTTGATTTATGTATTTCTGCTAATACCATTTCTTGAAAATTAGTGTTGTTTTTCTACCTTATTTATAATGCTTTCATACTAATTTGTCTGTGTATATTTTTAAATTCTTCTCTGCACATATTAAACCTTTATCATTCTTCCCTCCTCTTCTCTACTGTATTTTCACAGCAAAACTTATGAACAGAGGGTTTAAGGTTAAATATGTCTGTTTTATGGTATAGAAAAAGAGTCGTCTCCATGACAGGATAATCAGTTGATTTAATCAGTTGTGTCTAAGATAATAAAGGAAAACTTTGTCTGAAGTCATTTAGAGTAGATCAATGATTGGTGAAGTGATTCAATCAAAAATATACTTTTTAGTTGACAATATTGCAGGAAACTACTAACTTCAAAAGACTAGGATAGTTAGCCTTTAGATGGTTAGGATTTCAAAGGCGGGTTGTTGAGAGGCACCTTATAATCTTTCTTTGATGTTGATGCAACTTCCCTCTTTTCCCCTTCTTTCTCTCCTCAAGTATTGTAGGACATGTATTTATTGTTTAAATGAAAAAAATAATAAAAATAATTATTGAGTATTTTACTCTGAATAAAGTGGATGACACTCTTGGTGACAAAGTCACAATTTAGGAGCCTTTTCAAGCAGGAAATAATTTTATTTTATTACCATCCATCAATATATACTGAAAATGTATCAAAGCACAAAATCTTGGGGACTCAATTCCACGTACTTATAGAGCCTAGTTGTACGAAATAATTTGTACCAGAATTTCTTCATCTTTAAGAGTAGGAAGCATAAAAAAGGAAATGAAATGGAATTCTGACTTTGGTTCATATTTGTTTAAAAAACAATTGAAATGTAGCAGGTATGTATAAGTTAACATTGTTGGAGAGGAAAATATGGCCATTTTGAGATCAACAACAAATAGATTTTTCACATTTAGCCTATGAAACCTAAAGATAAGAAAAGGCGGGAGAAACACTGATTAGACTGAGAAGGGTTCAACTTCTGTCTGGTCAAAGGCTGCAGGCCAAGTTCTAAAAGAGAGTGAAATAGGGAGGAAATAGTTCAGTCAAAAATAAGAAACAAAAACACAGACAAATACAGGAACAATATTTTCAGAAACATTGACCAACAGAGTTGTGAATTCAAACTTACTAAATGAAAGTGTGAAGTATTTGGCATTATCTTATTTATCTTACTTATCTTATTTCCCTTATTTTCATTAATATGAATGTGGGAATGAGAAACCAAGGAACAACAGAAGAGAAATATGAAATGAATGAGGAATAGATAAAACAAAAAATTAAAACATTTATTTTCTCATTTCTTTGTCTCCTATGCTTTATTTACAGATTTTAGTATTCCCTTCCAAGACTATATATGCTTCATATATATGATTCAATAGCTATCCTTTTTTTACTTTGTTATATTGATGAAGAGACTTATTTAGAAGATTTAAGATTAGAGTTGCTAGATCAAATCCTGCCATGCAGGACAACCAGTTAAATTTGAATTTCAGATAAGCAATGAATACTTTTTTTAGCATAAATATGTCCCATATATTGCATGGGACATAGTTAAACTAAAAATTATTCATTGTTTACCTGAAATTCAAATTTAACTGTCTGTCTTGTATTTTTATTTGCTAAATCTGGTAGCCCTACTAGGAAAGAACCACTAGTCTTAAGAGAGGTGGATCTCCTTGGGCTCTTTTGGTTTATCAATATCTCCTACTTAAATTTTTTTTAATAGATAAAAGTATACTTATCATGAGTGTATAGTTCATTGAACTTTCACAAATTGCACACACCCATGTAACCAGCACCCAAGTCAAAACCCAAAATGTTATCCACCCCCTAGAAGCCTCCCTTGTACCCTCTTCCAGCAACATGGTTTCCCAGAGCTTGACCTTTCCACTAAGAGTAATCATTATCCTGACTTCTAAAAGTATAAACTAGTTTTGCTTATTTCACAACTATTTTTATCTAGTGTCAGTGGCCTCATCCTTGTATTCTAAAAGAATATCCACTCACTTGATAGAAACAAAGACTCCCTGGCACCAGGTTAAATGACCATTTGATTTGGAGATGGTTGAGGTTGGGGGACAGCTCTTCCATCTCCATGTATTAAGGGAATTCTCTAGGAAGTGGTATTTATCTATAACCCCACAGTGGGTAGCAGGTGGGTAGAACCTTCCAGTGGACCTAAGAGATAATAAAGGCAGAAATCTAGAAGTTGTGGGTCTTCCAGAATGTGGTCAGGTTATGAATTTTGGCTAGGAGGGGCTGAGAACAAGCAGGTGGTTTGGTTGATGACACCTGAGAGACTGTAAGAACTAGGCATTTGACACACTCCCACATGCACATCTTCATGGAAGTGATCCGATCCGTTGCTAATACCCCAGCAAGGTTTATTCTTGGCAGTGTTGGTCTGCAATGGCACAGCTTTGTTGTATAAAGTTGTTCCATGAAGCCATGAAATTTTTCTATCATTCCCTCAGTTTGTAGACAGATAACTACACCCATTCTACAAGAATGCATCATAATCATTACCATAACTAAGGACAGAAACCAGAAGGGGTGCCTTCCCCTTCTCTCCAGTAGTATTGAGGGGGAGGGCCACAGGAATAGAGCTCCAAGAGAAGGCAGAGCAGGACCTTCATCTCCACCAGCCTGGAAAATGAGGCTCCAGGGACCCACTACAGTTCACTGAGTACACACCAATGCTTCCTTGCAGCAGAGCCCACATGGCTGAGACACCCATGGTAGCAATTGGGTAATTGGGTAAAGAGCCAGAGTATATGACCTGGGTGGTTAAGAATCCTTTTCTGACCAGAATCTTAGGTTAGGAATCCAGGTGATTCAGTTTGGCAAGGACCACCAAATATTTGACTGGCTGATGCCAGAAAGTCTGAATGGTTTCTCAGTAGCAGCCTTCCAGGCAAAAGTGAGATATCAAAATATTTGCCTCTCCACCAAGCTCAAAACAAAGAAGGTAAAACATAGTTCTTCCATCTCCCATCACTGCTTTCCTCCCCTACCTGGTACATAGTCTGTCCTGTTACAGAAGAGGGTATTTGTTGCAGTATTATTTATAATACCAAAAAAGCAGAACACTCTATTCAAGAATGGGACTTTGACTAAATAAATTACGCCACAACCAAACAATGTAATCCTCTTCAGTCTTAAAATGATGTTGTAGAAGAAAATGTAGTAGTAGTTATAGTAGCTGTAGTAGTAGTAGTAGTTGTAGTAGTGTGGGCCCCATAAAGCCCACACTACCTGCCAGCATTGCTCTAAGTACTTGGCAAATGTTGACTCACTTAAATATTCACAACATTTTGTGAAGTAGGAACCATTATTATCCCCATTTTACAGTTGAGGAATTTGCAGAAATTATTTCAGTTAAAGGACACACCCAAGGGTCACACAGTAAGTGATGAGCCAAGATTCAAATTCAGATAGATCCAGAGTCCACTCTATGAACTGTTGCATAATGACAAATGAAATGTTAATCATTTATAATTACAGGAGAAAAGCAGGCTAAAAAACAGTTTGAAAAGTGTGATTCCAATTCCGTATCAAGCACCAAAAAATCGTATGATCATACACACGAAGAAAAATTGTTGTGTTGCCTGCCATGGTGTTAACAGTATTACCTCTGAGAAGTTGCATTTAAGTGATTCTTATTTCCTTTTTAATAATTTTCTATAATGTCTATATTTTCTATAATAAATCTTTATGATTTCTTCTTTTGAAACAGAGTCTCACTCTGTCACCCAGGCTGGAGTGTAGTGGCGTGATCTTGGCTCACTGCAGCCTAGACTTCCTGGGCTGAGGTGATTCTCCCACCTCAGCCTCTGGAGTAGCTGGGACTACAGGGGTGTACCACCATGCCAGGCTAATTGTATTTCTTGTAGAGATGGGGTTTTGCCATGTTGCCCAGGCTGGTCTTGAACTCCTGAGTTCAAAAGTGATCCTCCTACCTTGGCCTCCCAAAGTGCTGGGACTACAGGTATGAGTCACCATGCCCAGCCTATGACTTTTATTTTTTAAGATAGAGTCTCGCTCTGTCGCCTGTTGCCCAGGCTGGAGTGCAGTGGTGTGATCTCGGCTCACTGCAACCTCCACTTCCTGGGTTCAAGTGATTCTCGTGCCTCAGCCTCCTGAGTAGCTGGGATTATGGATGTGCAGCACCATGCCTGGCTAGTTTTTGTATTTTTATTAGAGACGGGGTTTCACCATGTTGGCCAGGCTGTTCTCAAACTCCTGACCTCAGGTGATCTGCTACCTTGGCCTCCCAAAGTGCTCGACTTTTTTAATGAGGAAAAAATTCTAAGACAAAATGATTTCTTGTGGTGAAATCAGCTCAACAATTGTGACCTTTATGCAAGGTCTCCTGGTATGAAGACATGGAGAGAAGTCACATCCTATGGAAAGCTTTCAAAGGACATTCCCAGATCACATCATGCCAACCGATTTGCCTCAGAGGAAAATGAACTTCAAACTCATTAATGCGTAAACTCAGTGCCTGGGAGGCAAGCTATGTTGAGCACCAAGCAGATGTTAGAATGTTGAAGCTGGCAGGGACCTGGAGCCTCTAGAATCTAATCCCTCTGTTGGCACAGACTGAGGCTGGAGGGGATGCCTATGGAAAGTCAAGTCAGGTAACAGGGAGGCACTTACAGAAAATGGCATTTGCCCTAGGAAGCAGAAGTAAGCAGGAAATTTCACAAGTCATTTAAAATGTAGTCACAGAATTTCCTGGCTAGCAAGAGAACACCTGAGATGACTTTTATCTTCTCGTGGCCATAGAAGTTTACTCAGAAAAAGAGGGAGGGGGGAATAAAGCTTTGTGAATGTATTGCAGTAAAGATTTATGCTTGGGAGAGTTCAAAATTAGCTGTGATGGAGAAGAATCCTGTTGCAGACAATGACATGGACATGTAGCCGTCTTTTCCCAGACTACACCCTCTGACAGGATGCGGTTATGCTCAGTATCTCCCTGGAAAATGACCCAGAGTTCCTGGACTTCCAGCCCAGTCTGGATTTCCTGAGGGAAGCTATTACTTAGTCAGGCCCCACCCTTCCAAGACATCACAGTGACTCATCTGAGCAAACTGGAGAGGGCTGGCAATCTCCAAGCAACACGGTTTCCCAGAGCTTGACCCTTCCAACAGCTACTCCCACAAACAGGGCCAATTAGCGAGTCCTGCTGATGAAGGAACACTCTCAGCAGCTCCCCTTCCCAGCTGGTTAGCAGCCACTGTCTTTCACCCATCCATGGTTGTAGGTCTCTCTCTGGCTCACTGATAATGTACTACCTCTAGAGGGCAGTTCAAAGCAGGATTCTCACTGAGTTCTGTAATGGTAGTACTTCACAGATTGTAATGAAATTATTCAAAATGTCCTTGTGAAAGAAACCCATGTTCTTTCATATAATGTCACAATTTTAGCTGTCCACTCAAGCAATTTGCAGGACCGAATCTGGATGCAAGTATTTAACTAAAAAGAACTATGTGATAACAGATGCTAGACTTACAAAGAAGGAACTGAGAGGATTCACAGGGACGGTTGTTCCCACTAAGGTGGTGGATAAAGCAGTTTTTGAGGCGCTGGCCTTTGAGCTGGGCCTTATTAAAGATGAGCTGATTTTGACAGGGAGATATGTTAAGGGAGGCAGAGGAAGAGGGATACCCAGACAGAGGGAGATGTCTAAAAAAAAGTTTGGAGCTATAAAAGAATGAGTCATGGCATAACAAAGCGAGAAGTCTCGTTTTCTAGCATAGAGGTATCCCATAGCCAGGGCAAACTGGGAAAAGAAATATTGAATCTAAGACACCATGATTGCCATCGATTGTAACATGCACTCTGATTTCAGAGGTGTTTCAAAGGTCTTTTAAAAAAATGTGTCTTAGAATTGACAAAACACAGTTAACTGGGATAGTATTATACAAGGTCTCAAAAACCAGCTAAGAGGGTAGATGGTGAGAAATGAGGAGCTCCTGAAGGCTTTTGAGCAGGGGTGTGAGGTTATGTTTTATGAAGATTGCTCACTGCTGTGGGTAAGGCCAAGGTAGAATATGTTTTGGGCTGGGCATGGTGGCTCACGCTTGTAATCCTAGCATGGTGAGAGGCTGAGGCAGATGGATGTGTTGAGCCCAGGAGTTTGAGACCCGCCTGGGCAACCTGACCAAATCTCATACAAAAAATGCAAAAATTAGCCAGGCATGGTGGTGCACACCTGTAGTCCCAGCTACTTGAGAGGCTGAAGTGAGAGGATCACCTGAGCCTGGGGAGGTCAAGGCTGCAGTGAGCCACGATCGTGCCACTGTACTGCAGCCTGGGTGACAGAGTGAGACCCTGTCTCAAAAAAAAAAAAAGAAAGAAAGAAAGAAAAAGAAAAAGAAAAAGAAAAAAATGCTGTGCTAGAGCTACTTAATTAGTACAGGCTCCAGGGAACTAGAGAAGTGGTAGTGGGAATGGAAAGGGTCAGATACAAGACTTTTCCAAGGAAAAATCAAGTGAGTCAACTGCACAGACATGGTGAGTGAGAGAGGAGTCAAAAATCAATTACAGATGGATAACGAAGACAAATGTGGTATGCCTGTCATTGTAATTTACGTTCCCTACTCATTATGCTTTCGTGTTGAACATTTTTTCCTTTACTGATTTTTTTCTAAATGGTAAAATTTTGTTATTCTTTTTCTCTCGCATACAGTGTTTAAAAGTTTTGATACCCAGCATGGTACTCACATAAAAACAGACACACAGACCAATGGAAGAGAATAGAGAACCCTGACATAAATCCATGTATTTACAGCCAACTCATTTCAACGCGGACACCAAGCACATACAACGGGGAAAGAACAGTCTCTTCAATAAAAGGCACTGAAAAAACTGGATAACCATATGCAGAAGATTGAAACCAGACCTTTATCTCTCACTATATGCAAAAATCAAATAAAATGGATTGATGACTTAAATTTAAGACTTGAAACTAAGAAACTACTAGAAGAAAACATTGGGGAAATACTCCAGGACATTGGTCTTGGCAAAGAATTTTTGGTGTAAGACCTCAAAATCACAGGCAACCAAAACAAAAGACAAATGAGATTACATCAACCTTCTGCATAGCAAAGGAGGCAACAAGGTAGAGACAATCCACAGAATAGAAGAAAATATTTGCAAACTGCTCATCTGACAAAGGATTAATAACCAGGATATATAAGGAGCTCAAACAACTCAATAGCAAAACAACAAATAATCCAATTTAAAAATGGGCAAAAGATCTGAATAGACATTTCTCAAAAGAAGACATATAAATGACCAATAAGAATATAAAAAAAAATGCTCAACATTGCTAGTCATCAGAGAAATGCAAATCAAAATCACAAAGAGATATCTCACCCCAATTAAAACTGGCTTTTGTCAAAAAGGCAATAACAGATGCTGACAAGGATGTGAAGAAAGGAGAACCTTCATACACCGTTGGTGGGAATGTAAATTAGTACAACCACTATGGAAAACTGTATAGAAGTTCCTCAAAACACTAAAAATAGAGCTATCATATGTTCAGCAATTTTTCTACTTATATATAGCCAAAAGAAATGAAATCAGCATATCAAAGAGACTTCTGTACTTCCAAGTTTATTGCAGCACTATTCATAATAGCCAAAATATGGAACCAACCTAAGTGCCCATTAATGGATGAATGGATAAAGAAAATGTGTTATATATATATACAACAGGACATTATTCAGCCATAAGAAAGAATGAAATCCTGTCACACGCAGCAACATGGATGGAACTGGAGGTCATTATATTAAGTGAAACAAGCCAAGCACAGAAAGACAAATATCACATGTTCTCACTCATATGTGGGAGCTTAAAAAGTGACTATCACGAAATAGAGAATAGATTGGTGGTTACCACAGGCACCAGAAAGGGTGGGGTGAGGGGGATGAAGAGAGGTTGACTAATGGGTACAAATATACAGTTCGATAGAAGAAATAAAACCTAGTGTTTCATAGATAAATAGGATGATCATAGTTTACAATATCTATTGTATATTTTAAAATAATTAGATGAGAATAATTCAATTGTTCCTAGCATAAAGAAAAGACGATTTTTTTTTCTTGAGATGGAGTTTCGCTCTTGTTGCCGAGCCTGAAGTGCAATGGCACGATCTCTGCTCCCTGCAACCTCCGCCTCCTAGGTTCAAGCGATTCTCCTGCCTCAGCCTCCCGAGTAGCTGGGATTATAGACGCATGCCACCACACCTGGCTAATTTTTGTATTTTTGGTAGAGAGACGGGATTTCACCATGTTGGCCAGGCTGGTCTTGAACTCCTGACCTCAGGTGATCCGCCTGCTTCGGCCTCCCAAAGTGCTGGGATTACAGGCGTGAGCCACCGTGCCTGGCCAAAGACAAACATTTAAGGTGATGGATCTTCTAATTACGCTGAATTGATCTTTACAAATTATATATACCCTGAAAATATGTACACCTAGTATATATCAATAAAAAGTAGAATTTAAAAAAGTTTTAATTAACATCTTTATAGTGCTAATGGTTGCCCTGACATATTTAAGCCTACATTTTTACATCAACATCAAAAATTAATAGCTACCCGTTCTTTTTTTTTTTGGTGTAGGGGTCGGAGTCTCACTCTGTCTCCCAGGGAGGAGTGCATTGGTGCGATTTCGGCTCACTGCAAGCTTCGCCTCCGGGGTTCATACCATTCTCCTGCCTCAGCCTTCCGAGTAGCTGGGACTGCAGGTGCCCACCACCACATCCAGCTAGTTTTTTTTTTTTTACTTTTTTTTTTTTAATTATACTTTAAGTTTTAGGGTACATGTGCACAACGTGCAGGTTTGTTACATGTGTATACATGTGACATGTTGGTGTGCTGCACCGATTAACTCGTCATTTAGCATTAGGTATATCTCCTAAAGCTATCCCTCCCCTCTCCCCCCACCCCACAACAGTCCCCAATGTGTGATGTTCCCTTTCCTGTGTCCATGTGTTCTCATTGTTCAATTCCCACCTATGAGTGAGAACATGCGGTGTTTGGTTTTTTGTCCTTGCAATAGTTTGCTGAGAATGATGGTTTAAAGCTTCATCCATGTCCCTACAAAGGACATGAACTCATCATTTTTTATGGCTGCATAGTATTCCATGGTGTACATGTGCCACATTTTCTTAATCCAGTCTATCACTGTTGGACATTTGGGTTGGTTCCAAGTCTTTGCTATTGTGAATAGTGCTGCAATAAACATACGTGTGCATGTGTCTTTATAGCAGCATGATTTCTAATCCTTTGGTTATATACCCAGTAATGGGATGGCTGGGTCAAAGGGTATTTCCAATTCTAGATCCCTGAGGAATCGCCACACCAACTTCCACAATGGTTGAACTAGTTTACAGTCCCACCAACAGTGTAAAACTGTTCCTATTTCTCCACATCCTCTCCAGCACCTGTTGTTTCCTGACTTTTTAATGATCGCCATTCTAAGTGGTGTGAGATGGTATCTCATCGTGGTTTTGATTTGCATTTCTCTGATGGCCAGTGATGATGAGCATTTTTTCATGTGTTTTTTGGCTGCATAAATGTCTTCTTTTGAGAAGTGTCTGTTCATATCCTTTGCCCACTTTTTGATGGGGTTTTGTTTTGTTTTGTTTTGTTTTGTTTTGAGACAGAGTGTCGCTCCGTTCTGTTCCATGGGCTCTGTTCTGTTCCATGGGTCTATATCTCTGTTTTGGTACCAGTACCATGCTGTTTTGGTTACTGTAGCCTTGTAGTATAGTTTGAAGTCAGGTAGCATGATGCCTCCAGCTTTGTTCTTTTGGCTTAGGATTGACTTGGCAATGTGGACTCTTTTTTGGTTACATATGAACATTAAAGTAGTTTTTTCCAATTCTGTGAAGAAAGTCATTGGTAGCTTGATGGGGATGGCATTGAATCTATAAATTACCTTGGGCAGTATGGCCATTTTCACGATATTGATTCTTCCTACCCATGAGCATGGAATGTTCTTCCATTTGTTTGTATCCTCTTTTATTTCATTGAGCAGTGGTTTGTAGTGCTCCTTGAAGAGGTCCTTCACGTCCCTTGTAAGTTGGATTCGTAGGTATTTTATTCTCTTTGAAGCAATTGTGAATGAGAGTTCACTCATGATTTGGCTCTCTGTTTGTCTGTTATTGGTGTATAAGAATGCTTGTGATTTTTGCACATTGATTTTGTATCCTGAGACTTTGCTGAAGTTGCTTATCAGCTTAAGGAGATTTTGGGCTGAGACGATGGGGTTTTCTAGATATACAATCATGTCATCTGCAAACAGGGACAATTTGACTTCCTCTTTTCCTAATTGAATGCCCTTTATTTCCTTCTCCTGCCTGATTGCCCTGGCCAGAACTTCCAACACTATGTTGAATAGGAGTGGTGAGAGAGGGCATCTCTGTCTTGTGCCAGTTTTCAAAGGGAATGCTTCCAGTTTTTGCCCATTCAGTATGATATTGGCTGTGGGTTTGTCATAGATAGCTCTTATTATTTTGAGATACGTCCCATCAATACCTAATTTATTGAGTGTTTTTAGCATGAAGGGTTGTTGAATTTTGTCAGAGGCCTTTTCTGCATCTATTGAGATAATCTTGTGGTTTTTGTCTTTGGTTCTGTTGATATGCTGGATTACGTTTATTGATTTTCGTATGTTGAACCAGCCTTGCATCCCAGGGATGAAGTCCACTTGATCATGGTGGATAAGCTTTTTGATGTGTTGCTGGATTCGGTTTGCCAGTATTTTATTGAGGATTTTTGCATCAATGTTCATCAAGGATATTGGTCTAAAATGGTCTTTTTTTTGTTGTGTCTCTGCCCGGCTTTGGTATCAGGATGATGCTGGCCTCATAAAATGAGTCAGGGAGGATTTCCTCTTTTTCTATTGATTGGAATAGTTTCAGAAGGAATGGTACCAGTTCCTCCTTGTACCTCTGGTAGAATTCGGCTGTGAATCCATCTGGTCCTGGACTTTTTTTGATTGGTAAGCTATTAATTATTGCCTCAATTTCAGAGCCTGTTATTGGTCTATTCAGAGATTCAAATTCTTCCTGGTTTAATCTTGGGAGGGTGTATGTGTCGAGGAATTTATCCATTTCTTCTAGATTTTCTAGTTTATTTGCATAGAGGTGTTTATAGTATTCTCTGATGGTAGTTTGTATTTCTGTGGGATCGGTGGTGATATCCCCTCTGTCATTTTTTATTGCGTCTATTTGATTCTTCTCTCTTTTCTTCTTTGTCTTGCTAGCAGTCTATCAATTTTGTTAATCTTTTCAAAAAAGCAGCTCTTGGATTCATTTATTTTTTGAAGGGTTTTTTGTGTCTCTATTTCCTTCAGTTCTGCTCTGATTTTAGTTATTTCTTGCCTTCTGCTAGCTTTTGAATGTGTTTGCTCTTGCTTCTCTAGTTCTTTTCATTGTGATGTAGGGTGTCAATTTTAGATCTTTCCTGCTTTCTCTTGTGGGCATTTAGTGCTATAAATTTCCCTCTTCACACTGCTTTGAATGTGTCCCAGAGATTCTGGTATGTTGTGTCTCTGTTCTCGTTGGTTTCAAAGAACATCTTTATTTCTGCCTTCATTTTGTTATGTACCAAGTAGTCATTCAGGAGCAGGTTGTTCAGTTTCCATGTAGTTGAGCAGTTTTGAGTGAGTTTCTTAATCCTGAGTTCTAGTTTGATTGCACTGTGGTCTGAGAGACAGTTTTTTATAATTTCTGTTCTTTTACATTTGCTGAGGAGTGCTTTACTTCCAACTATGTGGTCAATTTTGGAATAGGTGTTGTGTGGTGCTGAAAAGAATGTATATTCTGTTGATCTGGGGTGGAGAGTTCTGTAGATGTCTATTAGGTCTGCTTGGTGCAGAGCTGAGTTCAATTCCTGGATATCCTTGTTAACTTTCTGTCTTGTTGATCTGTTTAATGTTGACAGTGGGGTGTTAAAGTCTCCCATTATTAATGTGTGGGAGTCTAAGTCTCTTTGTAGGTCACTCAGGACTTGCTTTATGAATCTGGGTGCCCCTGTATTGGGTGCATATATATTTAGAATAGTTAGTTCTTCTTGTTGAATTGATCCCTTTACCATTATGTAATGGCCTTCTTTGTCTCTTTTGATCTCTGTTGGTTTAAAGTCTGTTTTATCCAAGACTAGGATTGCAACCCCTGCATTTTTTTGTTTTCCATTTGCTTTGTATATCTTCCTCCATCCCTTTATTTTGAGCCTATGTGTGTCTCTGCACGTGAGATGGGTTTCCTGAATACAGCACACTGATGGGTCTTGACTCTTTATCCAATTAGCCAGTCTGTGCCTTTTAATTGGAGCATTTAGCCCATTTACGTTTAATGTTAGTATTGTTATGTGTGAATTTGATCCTGTCATTATGATATTAGCTGGTTATTTTGCTCATTAGTTGATGCAGTTTCTTCCTAGTCTTGATGGTCTTTACAATTTGGCATGATTTTGCAGTGGCTGATACCAGTTGTTCCTTTCTATGTTTAGTGCTTCCTTCAGGAGCTCTTTTAGGGCAGGCCTGGTGGTGACAGAATCTCTCAGCATTTGGTTGTCTGTAAAGTATTTTATTTCTCCTTCACTTATGAAGCTTAGTTTGGCTGGATATGAAATTCTGGGTTGAAAATTCTTTTCTTTAAGAATGTTGAATATTGGCCCCCACTCTCTTCTGGCTTGTAGAGTTTCTGCTGAGAGATCAGTTGTTAGTCTGACGGGCTTCCCTTTGTGGGTAACCCGACCTTTCTTTCTGGCTGCCTTTAACATTTTTTCCTTCATTTCAACTTTGGTGAATCTGACAATTATGTGTCTTGGAGTTGCTCTTCTCGAAGAGTAACTTTGTGGCGTTCTCTGTATTTCCTGAATTTGAATGTTGGCCTGCCTTGCTAGATTGGGGAAGTTCTCCTGGATAATATCCTGCAGAGTGTTTTCCAACTTGGTTCCATTCTCCCCGTTACTTTCAGGTACACCAATCAGATGTAGATTTGGTCTTTTCACATAGTCCCATATTTCTTGGAGGCTTTGTTCATTTCTTTTTATTCTTTTTTCTCTAAAGTTCTCTTCACGCTTCATTTCATTCATTTCATCTTCCACCGCTGATACCCTTTCTTCCAGTTGATCTCATCGATTACTGAGGCTTGTGCATTCGTCACGTAGATCTCGTGCCTTGGTTTTCAGTCCCATCAGGTCCTTTAAGTACTTCTCTGCATTGGTTATTCTAGTTATCCATTCGTCTAATTTTTTTCCAAAGTTTTTAACTTCTTTGCCATTGGTTCGAACTTCCTCCTTTAGCTCAGAATAGTTTGATCTTCTGAAGCCTTCTTCTCTCAACTCATCAAAGTCATTCTTCGTCCAGCTTTGTTCCATTGCTGGTGAGGAGCTGTGTTCCTTTGGAGGAGGACAGGCACTCTGATTTTTAGATTTTCCGGTTTTTCTGCTCTGTTTTTTCCCCATCTTTGTGGTTTTATCTACCTTTGGTCTTTGATGATGGTGATGTACAGATGGGTTTTTGGTGTGGATGTGCTTTCTGTTTGTTAGTTTTCCTTCTAACAGTCAGGACCCTCAGCTGCAGGTCTGTTGGAGTTTGCTGGAGGTCCACTCCAGACCCTGTTTGCCTGGGTATCAGCAGTGGTGGCTGCAGAACAATGGATATTGGTGAACTGCAGATGCTGCTGCCTGATCGTTCCTCTGGAAGTTTTGTCTCAGAGGAGTACCCAGCCGTATGAGGTGTCAGTCCACCCCTACTGGGGGGTGCCTCCCAGTTAGGCTACTTGGGGGTCAGGGAACCACTTGAGGAGGCAGTCTGTCCGTTCTCAGATCTCAAGCTGTGTGCTGGGAGAACCACTACTCTCTTCAAAGCTGTCAGACAGGGACATTTAAGTCTGCAGAAGTTATTGCTGTCTTTTGTTTGTCTGTGCCCTGCCCCCAGAGGTGGAGCCTACAGAGGCAGGCAGGCCTGCTTGAGCTGTGGTGGGCTCCACACAGTTCGAGCTTCCCAGCCGCTTTGTTTACCTACTCAATCCGGGGCAATGGCGGGCCCCCCTCCCCCAGCCTCGCTGCTGCCTTGCAGTTTGATCTCAGACTGCTGTGCTAGCAATGAGCGAGGCTCTGTGGGCGTAGGACCTTCCGAGCCAGGTGTGGGATATAATCTCCTGATGTGCCATTTGTTAAGCCCATTGGGAAAGCACAGTATTAGGGTGGGAGTGACCCGATTTTCCAGGTGCCGTCTGTCACCCCTTTCTTTGACTAGGAAAGGGAATTCCCTCACCCCTTGCGCTTCCCAGGTGAGGCGATGCCTCGCCCTGCTTTGGGTCATGCACGGTGCACTGCACCCACTGTCCTGCACCCACTGTCCGGCACTCCCCAGTGAGATGAACCCGGTACCTCAGTTGGAAATGCAGAAATCACCTGTCCCAGCTCACGCTGGGGGCTCTAGATCGGAGCTGTTCCCATTCGGCCATCTTGGCTCCACCCTCCTGGCTAATTTTTTGTATTTTTAGTACAGACAGGGTTTCATCGTGTTAGCCAGAATGGTCTGGATCTCCTGACCTCATGATCTGCCCACCTCAGCCTCCCAAAGTGCTGGGATTGCAGGCATGAGCCATCTCGCCTGGCCAATAGCTACCCATTCTTAAACAGAATGGGAAATTTGGCCGGGCACTCACGCCTGTAATCCCAGTACTTTGGGAGGCCGAGGGGGGTGGATCATTTGAGGTCAGGAGTTCAAGACCAGCCTGGCCAACATGGTGAAACCCTGTCTCTACAAAAAAAAAAAAAAAAAAAATGACCTGGGCTTGGTGATGTATGCCTGTAATCCCAGATACTAGGTAGGCTGAGGCCAGAGAATCACTTGAACCCTGGAGGTGGAGGTTGCAGTGAGCCAAGATCGTGCCCCTGCACTCTAGCCTGGGTAACAGACCGAAACTCCGTCTCGAAAAAAAAGAATGGAAAATTTAGCTGCTTTTTCCCTCCTCCATTCTTACCCTCAGTCCCATCCCCTTCAAGCTTTGGTGCTATTATCATATTTGACATTTTATTTGGGGGCTAGATTCATGCACATTTCATATCTAGTCATGGGTGGTATTGGATTATGCTATGCAAAATATTCCCAATAAATAGAATCAATTTCAAGCCACCAGAAATACATTAAACTTATGGAAACTTCCACCCCAAGGCCTGCTATGAATTTAAGTCTATGGTCTATGTGGTGCTAATTCCTAATAATTCCTAACTGCCTCTAAATTGTTTCAATTCTTAACATTGCTATATTTTCTTATTTCCTTAAGTTTTATTTTAACTTTTATTGTCCTGAAAGTTCTCATGATTTAATTAGCATATTTTCCATTCCTACCTTGGGATGTATGCTTCTAGAATAATGTATGCAGTTTTAGTTGCTGAACCTTAAGGAAATTATTGAAGATATTCAGGAGCAGAGAGTTACAATAAAATGTTTGACGAAGGGCTACTGCTGAGTAGGGAACAACAAAAATGATTAGAGCTTTTGGGTTTGTGAAAGCAATGATTCAGAGGGCACATGGTTAAAGCTTTTAAAATCAAGGGGTAAAAATGAGGTGAATCTAATTGTAGTATCCTTACACTAACACTAGAAGATTTCTTGCAACTTTTAAGAAATAAATTGAGAAAAAAAAGCTTGAGTTTCGCAATAGGAAATTTCATTAGGTAACTTCTTTTGCCCCTCCGGATCTACTTTTTGTCCTTTTCTACCCTGCTCTGGTCCTAGGAGGCTGATCTACACTGACCACATCAACAAGCACCTTTGCCTTCTGGCTTAGTGATGGGCTTGGTGAGTGGGGTGGCGATGAGCAGCACTGTGGCAGGAAAGTGGAAAATGGAGGAAAGTAAGATCGGGGTATTTATTCCCCAGCTTCCTCCCCACCAGGGTGCCCAAGGTTGGCTGAGTTTGTCTACTGAAAGCTAGCACTTGTGTCACACAGTTCTCTCCATACGCTTTGTGAGTTCTGGTAAACATATCTTCTCCTTTCCATTTCAGAATTATGAGCAGTAATAGCCCCTCATTGTTGCAAATTCCAGATACTATATGCTATTGCTGATTTCTGCAAACCCTGCTCGGGCCTTGTAAACAGTGCCTTGACTACTCTCAATTGCCCACATAGAGTATGCCCTCTCTTTCCAGACCCATGCCGAACCCTGACTGATGTACTAATTAATGGACCAAGAGATCTCTGTAACTAAGAAATAATAAGCGTAGAAAATACAAATGTTTAAAAAGTGACCATGGATAAGACACTAGCTCTGACTTTGGGAAAGAGGTCAATATTAGACCATTTTGCAATTGTATTGTTGGGGCCAAGGAGCACCTGTTGGGCTGAATGGTTGGGTGGAAGTAGGCTTTTTCTTTTGAGAGAATGAATGTTCCCACTATCAGTCATCCTTGGAAGTGGATAATCCCCATGTGGGAAATAAACTAAAACTATGGACTGTAGAAGGAGGGACCTCCACCTGTCTCTGTATTAGGGATCTATTTCGTCCTGGACTTTGAGGTATGAAAAGGCAGGCTCATGCTGGAGTAAGCTGTGCCCAGGGAAGCTGCAACATCAAGCTTCTATTTTTGTCAGAGTGGCAACAGGGACAACAGCAGTTCAGAGAAGGAAACAACCAGCATATTTTGATAAGAAACACCAGGTAAAGAACCCCTAGGCCCAAAAGGTATTACATCTTCATCCTAGACCCACCAAAAAGCAGGAATCATTATCAGGATGTTTTCTTTGGACCAAAGGAAAAAGTTTGTCTTTCCTGAGGCTGAAGTCAGGATAACAGTGGGCTTCAGTGGGTAGATATGAGAACATGACAGCAGAGCTCTCCTGAAGGTGAAAACAATGAGTTGAAAAAAATGAGAGAGGAAGCATGGGAGAGCTCTGTTTTAGACCAAATATAAGGTAGTACCAGTAAAGTTTCACATATAGTTGAAACCACTTTGAGAGAGGTGAATTTCCAGCAAGTGGGTTCATAGGAGAGAATACTGTAATATTTTTGGTATGAAATGGAAGGATACTTTCCATTGTAGTTATAGACTGGGAATCTGGGAATAAATGGGTTACAGAAATAGCTTCTAGGCCAAGCGCAGTGGCTCAACATACCTATAATCCCAGAACTTTGAGAGGCCGAGGTTGGAGGATCGCTTCAGCCCAGGAGTTCAAGATCAGCCTGGACAACATAGTGAGACCCCATCTATCTAAAAAACAAAACAAAACAAAATTAGTTGGGTCTGGTGGTGTGCAAATGTCCTAGCTTCTTGGGAGGCTAAAGGGGGAAGATCCATTGAGCTCAGAAGGTCGAGGCTGCAGTGAGCTGTGATGGTGCCATTGTGCTCCAGCCTAGGTGACAGAGCAAGACACAGTTCTTAAAACGAACCAACAAACAAACAAAACAGAAATAGCTTCTAATGGATTAGGTAAACCCTATGTGTGGTAAATTGATAGTACTTTCCTGATGGGAGCTGAAACACATTCCTGACCTTTTGGATTGATACTGGAGAAACCGGGCCCTCCCACAAACTCCCTTGCTACTGCTGCTGGGATCAGAATGCAGGATTTGGTGAGTATGGCAACATTTAAGGATTTTTTTTTTTTTATTGAGGTTGTGCAATTCATTCTCCCTATATTAGAGAGAGGAATAGTTCTTGGGGCTTTCACAAAGTTGATGTGATGCTCTGATTTCTATTTTGGCGTAATGGGACTTAGAATCTCATTAGGGGCCAAACCAAGTCTCATTAGTCATATGAGCTTTGCACGTTTACCAAAAACTTGTTCTATGCTCTGGTGAGAAAAGGAAGGGCCCGGTGTGCCAGCTGAAAGGATATTGCCTGACAACTTCCACCATATAATGTGGGCTTGGGCTCAGCTCATGTGGGCAGTGAACCCAGGTGTCATCCAAAAATATTGCCATGAGTTACCAATTTGCATCAGATGCATTTTCCAATATTTTTTGAAAATATTAAAAGTAGCAATATATTCAGTGTTTTGTAATAGCTCAAGGAGATAAATTACTGAAAGAGGAATATCAACTCCCATAGCAAGAATGATTTCTCCTGTCCTTGGAAAATGTTAATCAAACTTTAGAGATCTAACTAGCCTAATATCTTAAAGTGATAACCTGGGATAAGGAGAGATTGAGACTTAAGGTTTTAATATGAATTACTCTATGAACTACATCTTCCTGAATATGTTTGAAGCCTGCAGCATCAGGCTTTCTCCTGTCTGCCACTACCAGTTATCTATAAGTGGGTTCAAAAATTCCACTTCAGGGACATTTTGTTTCTCCACAGGCATAATCATTACTCTCAGGAATTTGTGAGCCCTCCTCAAGGAGAAGTCTTTTTCTGTGTGAAGACAGTGAGACCCCCTGTAGTGTGTTCTCATTAATCTGTTTCTAAGTAATCTGATCGAGGGTTCATCTGCCTAGACCCAAGTTGCCCTGCCTCCCTGTCCTCTTTTGACCTTTCTACTTAAACCTGATGTCATCTTCTCCAAGAGCATGTGACTCAGGCAGCATAATGTCAGGGATCAGGGCTGAACTATTATAGACACAGTGGATTAGCAGCCAAGGAGTTGTTCCTCTGACTTGGGCTAGCCAGGGTTCTCTGAGGATTCATTCTCTGGCAACGCTGCCACTCAGACTGTAACAGCTTTGTAATTTTGAGGAGTAATTCTGAATTACAACATGGCAGGATCCACAATGGATGAGCTCATCTTCTGGGTGCACTATGTGGGCATATTATCTCAATTATACTGACTTGAACAAAACCTCCAAGAAAGAGTGAGGTCTTTGTTTCTAATGTTTCCATTTTGATCCTGTTACAGTTTTAATTCCATCACACACCTCCATTCCATACACACCCCTTTGGGTCCTTTCATTCTTCAGAAAATCCTCCTCAGGTTCCAAGGGCTGTACCTCCCTTACCAAGACAAGTTCATTTTATGACCAGCACAGCTTTATCAAGCATAGAGGGATAGGAATGGTGAATTGTCTCCTACAGCCTTTCATTGGCACTGTAGGATGAGTATCATTCAGGGCTCCACTACATCTTCAATAGCAATGTCATATAAAAGGCAATGTCTATGGGAACATTCTGAAAACTGAACATAAGGCATGAATTTTTAAAGTCCAGCCTATTTCTACAATAGGCAAATTAGATTAATCTTCATACCAATTTACCCATAACAGAGTAGCAGTTTCTGGAAAATAGGTAGATGTCTTTCTACATCATAATTAAATGGTAATTAATTTGCTAACTTTAGTCAAACACTCAAAGGGTAGATACTTATGCTGACAAGAAGAAAGGGGCACAAACCTGACTTCTGCCAACTAGAATGTTTTTCAGGTTTTCCTTAGAATATACCTCATCAGAATTGGCTTCTTCATTTAAACCAATTCTCATCATTAGGTTTGAGGTTAATTATAGTAGGAACATAGCCAAAGGGCAATTGATTTGTGCTGATTGAAGTATCTCAGAGAAACAACACAGCAAAAACTTAAGTGGGCTTTGCGGCTAATTTGAGATTCCTTCCCCTGATATTTATAGAGATTGTGGTTATTGTCATTGTTGTTGTTCCAAGTATATTTTGGTTCTGTCTGTTCAGGAGCAGAGGACAGTCAGCTAAAATATCTTCGCTGCGAACAACTATGTATCTTTTTTATTCTTTTTTTTTTTTTTTTTTAGACGGAGTTTCATTCTTGTTGCCCAGGCTGGAGTGCAGTGGTGCCATCTTGGCTCACTGCAACCTCTGCCTCCCGGGTTCAAGTGATTCTTCTGCCTGAGCCTCCCGAGTAGCTGGGATTATAGGTACCCGCCGCCATGCCCAGCTAATTTTTAAAAATATTTTTAGTAGGGATGGGGTTTCACCATCTTGGCCAGCTGGCCAGGCTGGTCTCGAACTCCTGACCTCAGGTGATCCACCCGCCTTGTCCTCCCAAAGTGCTGGGATTACAGGCTTGAGCCACCGCGCCTGGCCTTCCTTTTATTCTTCAGAAAATCCTCCTCAGGTTCAGGGGACTATACCTCCCTTATAAGATAAGTTCATTTCATTAATGCTGTGGGTTTTCTCTTTCAAAAATAAATATAGAAAAATAGTTTGACAGTTCCTAAAAAGGTAAAACATAAAATTACCATACAACCCAGCAATTCCAGTCATAAGAACTGAAAACAGGTATGCAAATAAATACCAGCACTTTGGGAGGCCGAGGCGGGCAGATCACGAGGTCAGGAGGTCAATACCATCCTGGGTAACACAGTAAAACCCTGCCTCTACTAAAAATACAAAAAATTAGCCGGGCATGGTGGCACACACCTGTAGTCCCAGCTACTTGGGAGGCTGAGGCAGGAGAATCCCTTGAACCCAGGAGGCGGAGGTTGCAGTGAGCCAAGATTGCACCACTGCACTCCAGCCTGGGTGAGAGAGTGAGACTCCGTCTCAAAACAAACAAACAAACAAACAACAAATAAATAATAGTACACAAATGTTCATAGCAGCACAATTCACAATAGTCAAAGGTGGCAACAACCCAGGTGTCCATCCATAGATGAATGAATAAACCAATTGTGGTATATGTATACAATAGAATATTATTCAGTCATAAAAAAAGAATGCTGTGACATGGATGAACCTTGAAAATATTAGGCTAAGTGGAAAGAGGCCAGACACAAAGGTCACATATGGGATGATTCCATTTATATGAAATATCCTGAATAGGTAAATTCATAGAGATAGAAAGCAGATAGATGGTTTCTAGGGCCTTGTGGTAAGTGGGTATGGATTTTCTTTGTGGGGTGATAAAATATTTTGGAATTTGATATAGATGGTAGTTGCAAAATACTGTCATTATACTAAATGCCTTTGAGTTTTTCACCTTAAAATGGTTCATTTTATGTTATGCAAATTTTGCCCCAGTAAAATAATTTGAAAATAAATGCAAAACAGCACTTTGTTCAATTCTCTGCATTAAGTACGATGCAACTCAGAATACCCTTTCAGCCTTAGGCAAGAGGACTATAAGCCATAGGTAGAGAAACAACTGTTTGTACCAATTCCTGACAATGAGAAGCTACTTTAGCTACCTGTAACATGCCAGCTTCATAAAGAGAAGCCTGACAGTTCACCAAAAAGAGAAACAATACCCAGTCCTCATATTTGTTGACAGCCATTTCAAAATAGAAGAGCCATTCTTTTCTCTGACAGCTACAGAGCTTGAGATTAAATTTTTTCATGCTTCACAAAAAATGTACTTTCAATAGAAAAATGATATACTTGTTTTTATGAAAAGAATCTTGCAATTGGTGATCTGTAGAAGAAAAATAGCCTATTTCTGCTCATACATTCCATTGCATTTAAATTTTTAATACAAAGATAAAGTCAAGAATTCTCTACTTCTCAGCATCAGGAGGTGTCAGGATTGCCATTCGTCATAAAATCAGAGAGGCAAGAACAATACTTAAGGTTTTGGGACCTAGACCCAGTGAGGGCTAGGGAAATAAAGGAAGAAAAGAAAGACATGGTATAGGAATTTAGTATTTGAGGGATGTCACATGAGGTCGAGGTTGGTGATCTTCTGTTCTTCCTTCCCAGAGGAAAGAGGAAATGTGCTTAACTGCAGAGGGGTTTCTATTTGGCATTAATGTGTTCTTGCTGCAAGAATTAAAAGACATCAAAATAAGACACTAAAGGAGAGTATAATGTTTCTTCAGGAGACATTTTTAAGACTCAGGTTAGTAAGCGTTTCTCTGGGAAGCTGGTGGACTTAATGAGCTCTGAAGGGACAGTCCACTTCTCTGACTCTGGGAAAGCTGTAACAGATCAGGACAGAAAGGACAACTTCCTTTCTAGTAACTTAATAGACCTCTAGTAAGTTAATAGACCTCTCTGCCTGTATCTAACATAATTAATTGCTCCATGATTACTGTCTTATTGTCCTAACCTTAGTGAGGACAAGGATCAAAGTCACTATTGCAGTAAGCTCCTCCCTACCCCAGCTAAGTTTTGCATTCTCTGGTTTAGTTCTTTTTTCTCACAAATCTATTTGATCATCTCTGTGGCACTTTTGTCATTATTTTAAACCGCTTTATTGTCCTCAGAAGTAATCTCTATGATGGGGGAGCCCAACTTTTGAAAGGAAGTGTAAGTGCTATTTGAATAAATATGCAAAAATAATAGAATGCATTTTGTTTCTAGTTGCTATCATTTTATATAGGGTCACAGAAAAACCCTTGTTTGGAAGAGGTTGGGGTATGCAGTGTGGGGCCGACGGGAGGACAGGGAGCAAGAAGGAGATGGTATTGATGCACTGCCCCATGAGGACTTTATTGGAAAATAAAAACTGGCCCTGGGGCCAGGAATTCCTCAAATTAAATATTAAAGACTGATCTGACCAGAACTCTTGTGCTACATTTATATTTTACTAATTAAAGGTCAAAGGATTGAGTGAGGCAAAGAAACAACAAATAGTTTACTTACTACTACACAGCCAATCAGTAGCAGAACTGATGTTAGGAGTACTTTATTACGAATTCAGTGCTGCATGTACTGAACTAGGCTGCCCACATTTGGAAGCTCAGTTAATATAAAATAAATATATTATGAAGTGTCTCCTTTCAACCTTGTCCACTTCATCGGTATGACCTCTGGAGAGGCAGTGGTGGTTCCCATTCCTGAGGCAGCTCTCTTCCCTCCTTCTGTCTCCACTATATTCTGGAATTCACCTGCCATGGCATTACTCACTGTTGCCACCTGACTCTTGGAAATGAAGAATGCATCTTTTTGTATTCTTGCTGTCCAGCATGCCAGTGCTTCCTCCACGAATTTGAAAGACATATTGGCTGACCTGATGCGTAAGAAGCAGGCCAGAATTAAGACCTTCAGGCAGCAACATGGCAAGATGGTGGCAGGCCAAATCACTGTGAACATGAAAAATGATGGCACAATAGGCACCAAGGACTGGTACATGAAATGTCAGTTCTTGATCCTGATGATAGTGTCTGTTTTTTTAAGGTCATGGTATCCCTGAATGCCAGAGGCTGCTGCCCAAAACTAAAGGTGGAAAAGAATTAAGGGTGGCAAAGATGTGTCAGATGAGCATTTAAGAGAATACATCTCGAACAAACTCAGGACAGGTTGTCCCAGGCTCTGGCCATGCAGTCTTCTAAGGAAGACTGATTCATGGTATACCTGTCAGTGAGAGTTTGCTCTGAAACACCTGCCTAGTGACCCCATGTTAAGCTGACTGCTCAACTGTACAAGATTCTGTCCAAAATCCTCTTAGAGCAGAGCAAGGCCAAGAATCCTTGGCCCAATGTTGATGCCCACAGTTGGGTGTTGCTCCAGTACTGCGGTATGATGGAGACGAATTACTACATAGTCCTATTTGGGGTGTCATAAGCAGTGGGTATACTGGCACAGCACATCTGAAGGTGAGCCCAAGGCCTCCCTCTAGAGAGGTCCAAGTCCATGAGCACAGATGGTCTGATGAAGTTTGTGAATTCTTAGGGTAAAATTGAAGACTGTGGGGGAAACTGACTACCAGAAAGTAAGAAAGCTTAAAAAGAAAGTGTACTTTTTTTTTATTTTAGGAGGCCTTTGAAAACTTAAGATTAAATTGTATCTGAGGCACTGAAAATACATTTGAGGTAAAAATATATATTAAAACATTAAACAATGAATAGTGATCCCATATATATGATAAATATATGATATGATATATATGATATATATATGTCACATTTTCTTTCTCCAATCATCCATTGATGGACACTACTTAGGTTGATTCCATATCTTATTGTAAATATTGCTGCAATAAACATAAGGGTGCAAATATCTTTTTTATATAATGATTTCTTTTCTTTTGGGTAGATAGCCAGTAGTGAGATTGCTGGATCAAGGGGTAGTTCTATTTGAGAAATCTCCATACTATTTTCCATAGGGGTTTTACTAATTTATGTTCCTACCAACAATGTATAAGTCTTCCATTTTCTCCACATCCTTGACAACATCTGTTGTTTTTTAACGTTTTATTAATAGCCATTCTGACTGATGTAAGATGGTATCTCATGGTGGTGTTAATTTGCATTTCTCTGATGATTAGTGACGTAGAGCATTTTTTCATATTTGTTGGCTACTTGCATGTGTTCTTTTGAGAAATGTCTCTTCATGTCCTTTGCCCACTTTTTAATGGGGTTGTTTTTTTCCTTGTTGAGTTGTTTGAGTTCCTTGTAGATTCTATATATTAGCCATTTGTTGAATGCATTCTTTGCAAATATTTTCTCCCATTCTGTAGGTTGTCTGTTTACTTTATGGATCATTTCTTGTGCTTTGTAGAAGTCTGTAAACTTTCTAAAAGATGCTTCAAAAACGTACTTCAAAAAAATACAGAAAGGTTGAAAAACAAAAGATTAAAAAACTCAACTATGCTAGGTAAATACAAACCAAAAGAAGACTGGCTTATCAGTTACTGTTAGACAAAATAATGTTTTTTTAAAAACAATTAATATATAAAAGGAGAAATCCACCAAGGAGATACATTAATCATAATTTTATGGGTACTTGCCAATATAGCCTTGAAATTTACAAACAAAAATGAACAGACTTAAAAGAAGATATGGAAAATTTAGTCAGAGTCTTGACAAGGAAACAGTTGTCAAGCTTAAGAGATTTAACTGAAGATAATGTAATGAATGTACTATTTACAGAGGTGTATAGGTTGAAGGAACAAGAGGGACTATGAGGGACCGAAGAACTAGCAAGAGTGGCATGACATTACTCCCTCAGGCATGACAGTACAAGAGGTGAGGACAGTATTACTGGAGCCAGAGAGAACTGGAAATGTGGAGGAGGGGCTACTTAGAATGAGTTATAGCCATAGAGGATGGCAGCCAGAACCCTGGGTGGTGCAGGGAGGGAATGTGGGACAGAGCAAGCGACAGTAGTGAGAGGTTAAATACCCTGACCTCTTTTTCTGTCTGCTCTCTGATTTGATAGTACCAAGCCCACCAACAAAACCTAACTGAAAATCAGAGGCAAAAGAGGCTGGTAGAGAAAGGCCAAGAATGGATCTGATGTACAAATGGAGAATAACTGGCAAAACAATCATGGTGAGAAATTTTAACATCACTTTGTCAGAAACTGATAGACAAAGTGATCAAAAATTAGGCAGATACAGAATATTTGTTCAATACAATTAACAAGTTTGATTTAATAGATGTGTGGTGGGTGGGTTGTGTGGAGAGAGTGAGAGACAACTTGTTCCCAAGAATGTATGTTCCCATACATTCTTTTTGAGCGTATGAAATATTTCGGAGCATAATGAAATATTTATAAAAGTTTATAAATTATAAGGCTTATAATTTATAAAAGTTTATAAGTTATAAAAGTTTATAAAAGTTTACCATATACTAGGCTATAAGAAAATCAAATGCAGAAATTAACCTTAATTAGCCTTAGAAATTAGCCTTTCTGAGCGAAAAAAACAAGATGTGGAATGTTACCTATGTTATACTAGTATTTATATAGCAATCATCTATCTCTACTTATATATGCACAGAAAATACCTGGATACCCAAGAAACTATGAATAGTGGTTGCCCCTGGGGTAGATGGGTAATTGACCTTTTTCTTCTTTTTGGTATTCTGAATCTTTTATAATATTTGTGTCATTACTAAAGAACAAAAAATCCCAAGAAAACAACAAATAAAGCCCTAGTTTAAAAATTGCTAAATAGGCCTGGCGCAGTGGCTCATGCCTGTAATCCTAGCACTTTGGGAGGCTGAGGCGGGTGGATTGCCTGAGCTCAGAAGTTTGAGACCAGCCTGGGTACATGGCGAAACCCCATCTCTATAAGATGCAAAAAAATTTAGCCAGGTATGGCGGTGTGCGCCTGTAGTCCCAGCTACTCGGGAGGTTGAGGCAGAAGAATTGCTTGATCCCGTGAGGCAGAGGTTGCGGCGAGCCGAGATTGCGCCACTGCACTCCAGTCTGGGTGACAGAGCAAGACTCTACCTCAAAAATAAAAAAAACAAAACAACAACAAAAAAATACTATCCTCAATTTAAAAAAATCAATTCTTAAGGCAGACTCCTTAGCTAGTTTTGTAGCATGATTAAGAGCTGCCATGGCTTACCCGGTGCTCTGCCAAATTTCCACTTACCCTCCCCATTGATTTTTTTTCCTACATAGAAAATAACATTATTAAGTCTAATGTGTCTCTTTCCATTGACCCGTAGGTTGAGGTGATATCTGAAAAAATAAAAGCTGAACTTCTGAACACAAACAACATTCCTGTGATCTCTGCATATACATACTGTCTTGTTCTTTGGGAATTTCTGCTAGGGATGGCAGTCACTCCCATGGCAGTTAAACAGAAACAATACAGAGGAAAAATAAAATCATCAGAACAAGGAACTAAATATTAACACAGCCCACTGAAATGAATGTCAAGAATGGAGTATCTAAATTACCTTGTACATTTTTAAGCCAAGTTCCCCCAGTCAGAAACAGCTAGCAGTTCTCTGAGTATGCTGCCATACCTGACAGATAGTCATTAACCTGGAGCCTGAAATGTCAATAGCAGAGTAATATCTCATCTGACATTTCAAGTGTTAATAGGGACATTTGAACAGAAAACCCTGAATCAAACAACAGTTCTTTAACAGGCTTCCTTATACAAGGCAGAAACTACCTTGACAATTTTTGTTTTCACAATTCAAACACTGATTTAGATACACGAGTCAAGGAAAATTGGCATGACTGCATAAATGGGGCTGTCATTCAATTGCTTGATTTATTTGTTTGCAAATCTACAAAATGACAGTGAGCGTTCTTGATCTGTCCACTTCAGAGTGGTGTCATGAGGGGAGGTGCTCTGGCTGTTGTATATGCCAGCTAATGGAAATCATTCTTGACAACTTCCCATAACCAACCAGACAGCAATCTTGTCAACTCTGTCTCCTGTGTTATCTCGGGAACTTGTCTATTATGCCCCAAGCCTGATGCCCCAACTGCCACACAGACCACCATCTTTCCCACTTGGACCACTGTAATAGCCTCTTCCTCCCTGTACCCCTCTTACCCCTTCTAATCTCACTCCATAGAGCAGTCAGAGTGTCTTTTTTTAAAAAATATAAATAAATTTTTAAAATCTCATAACCAGTAACTTTCTCATTCTCCTGGCTCCAGCTATAATGGCCTTTCCATTTTTTGGCCTTGCCACTCTTTTTCCTATTTCTGGGCCTTCCAGCAAGCCATTCCCTCTACTTAGAATGCTTCCTTTTTCTCACCCACATATTTGGCTAATTCCTGCTTACTCTTCAGATTTCAAAGTATATGTCACTTCTTCATAGTCACCATCCAGTGTCTCTCTGCCCTTTTCCCTGGTCAGATTCTGCTATTATAAGCTCTTTTAGAATCTTTTTTTTTTTTTTTTTTTTATTATACTTTAAGTTTTAGGGTACATGTGCACATAGTGCAGGTTAGTTACATATGTATACATGTGCCATGCTGGTGCGCTGCACCCACTAACTCGTCATCTAGCATTAGGTATATCTCCCAATGCTATCCCTCCCCCCTCCCCCCACCCCACAACAGTCCCCAGAGTGTGATATTCCCCTTCCTGTGTCCATGTGATCTCATTGTTCAATTCCCACCTATGAGTGAGAATATGCGGTGTTTGGTTTTTTGTTCTTGCGATAGTTTACTGAGAATGATGGTTTCCAATTTCATCCATGTCCCTACAAAGGACATGAACTCATCATTTTTTATGGCGGCATAGTATTCCATGGTGTATATGTGCCACATTTTCTTAATCCAGTCTATCATTGTTGGACATTTGGGTTGGTTCCAAGTTTTTGCTATTGTGAATAATGCCGCAATAAACATACGTGTGCATGTGTCTTTATAGCAGCATGATTTATAGTCCTTTGGGTATATACCCAGTAATGGGATGGCTGGGTCAAATGGTATTTCTAGTTCTAGATCCCTGAGGAATCGCCACACTGACTTCCACAATGGTTGAACTAGTTTACAGTCCCACCAACAGTGTAAAAGTGTTCCTATTTCTCCACATCCTCTCCAGCACCTGTTGTTTCCTGACTTTTTAATGATTGCCATTCTAACTGGTGTGAGATGATATCTCATAGTGGTTTTGATTTGCATTTCTCTGATGGCCAGTGATGATGAGCATTTTTTCATGTGTTTTTTGGCTGCATAAATGTCTTCTTTTGAGAAGTGTCTGTTCATGTCCTTTGCCCACTTTTTGATGGGGTTGTTTGTTTTTTTCTTGTAAATTTGTTTGAGGTCATTGTAGATTCTGGATATTAGCCCTTTGTCAGATGAGTAGGTTGCAAAAATTTTCTCCCATGTTGTAGGTTACCTATTCACTCTGATGGTAGTTTCTTTTGCTGTGCAGAAGCTCTTTAGTTTAATTAGATCCCATTTGTCAATTTTGTCTTTTGTTGCCATTGCTTTTGGTGTTTTGGACATGAAGTCCTTGCCCACGCCTATGTCCTGAATGGTAATGCCTAGGTTTTCTTCTAGGGTTTTTATGGTTTTAGGTCTAACATTTAAATCTTTAATCCATCTTGAATTGATTTTTGTATAAGGTGTAAGGAAGGGATCCAGTTTCAGCTTTCTACATATGGCTAGCCAGTTTTCCCAGCACCATTTATTAAATAGGGAATCCTTTCCCCATTGCTTGTTTTTCTCAGGTTTGTCAAAGATCAGATAGTTGTAGGTATGCGGCGTTATTTCTGAGGGCTCTGTTCTGTTCCATTGATCTATATCTCTGTTTTGGTACCAGTACCATGCTGTTTTGGTTACTGTAGCCTTGTAGTATAGTTTGAAGTCAGGTAGCGTGATGCCTCCAGCTTTGTTCTTTTGGCTTAGGATTGACTTGGCGATGCGGGCTCTTTTTTGGTTCCATATGAACTTTAAAGTAGTTTTTTCCAATTCTGTGAAGAAAGTCATTGGTAGCTTGATGGGGATGGCATTGAATCTGTAAATGACCTTGGGCAGTATGGCCATTTTCACGATATTGATTCTTCCTACCCATGAGCATGGAATGTTCTTCCATTTGTTTGTATCCTCTTTTATTTCCTTGAGCAGTGGTTTGTAGTTCTCCTTGAAGAGGTCCTTCACATCCCTTGTAAGTTGGATTCCTAGGTATTTTATTCTCTTTGAAGCAATTGTGAATGGGAGTTCACTCATGATTTGGCTCTCTGTTTGTCTGTTGTTGGTGTATAAGAATGCTTGTGATTTTTGTACATTGATTTTGTATCCTGAGACTTTGCTGAAGTTGCTTATCAGCTTAAGGAGATTTTGGGCTGAGACGATGGGGTTTTCTAGATAAACAATCATGTCGTCTGCAAACAGGGACAATTTGACTTCCCCTTTTCCTAATTGAATACCCTTTATTTCCTTCTCCTGCCTGATTGCCCTGGCCAGAACTTCCAACACTATGTTGAATAGGAGCGGTGAGAGAGGGCATCCCTGTCTTGTGTGAGTTTTCAAAGGGAATGCTTCCCGTTTTTGCCCATTCAGTATGATATTGGCTGTGGGTTTGTCATAGATAGCTCTTATTATTTTGAAATACGTCCCATCAATACCTAATTTATTGAGAGTTTTTAGCATGAAGGGTTGTTGAATTTTGTCAAAGGCTTTTTCTGCATCTATTGAGATAATCATGTGGTTTTTGTCTTTGGCTCTGTTTATATGCTGGATTACATTTATTGATTTGCGTATATTGAACCAGCCTTGCATCCCAGGGATGAAGCCCACTTGATCATGGTGGATAAGCTTTTTGATGTGCTGCTGGATTTGGTTTGCCAGTATTTTATTGAGGATTTTTGCATCAATGTTCATCAAGAATATTGGTCTAAAATTCTCTTTTTTGGTTGTGTCTCTGCCCGGCTTTGGTATCAGAATGATGCTGGCCTCATAAAATGAGTTAGGGAGGATTCCCTCTTTTTCTATTGATTGGAATAGTTTCAGAAGGAATGGTACCAGTTCCTCCTTGTACCTCTGGTAGAATTCGGCTGTGAATCCATCTGGTCCTGGACTCTTTTTGGTTGGTAAACTATTGATTATTGCCACAATTTCAGCTCCTGTTATTGGTCTATTCAGAGATTCAATTTCTTCCTGGTTTAGTCTTGGGAGAGTGTATGTGTCGAGGAATTTATCCATTTCTTCTAGATTTTCTAGTTTATTTGCGTAGAGGTGTTTGTAGTATTCTCTGATGGTAGTTTGTATTTCTGTGGGATCGGTGGTGATATCCCCTTTATCATTTTTTATTGTGTCTATTTGATTCTTCTCTCTTTTTTTCTTTATTAGTCTTGCTAGCGGTCTATCAATTTTGTTGATCCTTTCAAAAAACCAGCTCCTGGATTCATTTATTTTTTGAAGGGTTTTTTGTGTCTCTATTTCCTTCAGTTCTGCTCTGATTTTAGTTATTTCTTGCCTTCTGCTAGCTTTTGAATGTGTTTGCTCTTGCTTTTCTAGTTCTTTTAATTGTGATGTTAGGGTGTCAATTTTGGATCTTTCCTGCTTTCTCTTGTGGGCATTTAGTGCTATAAATTTCCCTCTACACACTGCTTTGAATGCATCCCAGAGATTCTGGTATGTTGTGTCTTTGTTCTCGTTGGTTTCAAAGAACATCTTTATTTCTGCCTTCATTTCGTTATGTACCCAGTAGTCATTCAGGAGCAGGTTGTTCAGTTTCCATGTAGTTGAGTGGCTTTGAGTGAGATTTTTAATCCTGAGTTCTAGTTTGATTGCACTGTGGTCTGAGAGATAGTTTGTTATAATTTCTGTTCTTTTACATTTGCTGAGGAGTGCTTTACTTCCAACTATGTGGTCAATTTTGGAATAGGTGTGGTGTGGTGCTGAAAAAAATGTATATTCTGTTGATTTGGGGTGGAGAGTTCTGTAGATGTCTATTAGGTCCGCTTGGTGCAGAGCTGAGTTGAATTCCTGGGTATCCTTGTTGACTTTCTGTCTCGTTGATCTGTCTAATGTTGACAGTGGGGTGTTAAAGTCTCCCATTATTAATGTGTGGGAGTCTAAGTCTCTTTGTAGGTCACTCAGGACTTGCTTTATGAATCTGGGTGCTCCTGTATTGGGTGCATATATATTTAGAATAGTTAGCTCCTCTTGTTGAATTGATCCCTTTACCATTATGTAATGGCCTTCTTTGTCTCTTTTGATCTTTGTTGGTTTAAAGTCTGTTTTATCAGAGACTAGGATTGCAACCCCTGCCTTTTTTTGGTTTCCATTTGCTTGGTAGATCTTCCTCCATCCTTTCATTTTGAGCCTATGTGTGTCTCTGCACGTGAGATGGGTTTCCTGAATACAGCACACTGATGGGTCTTGACTCTTTATCCAACTTGCCAGTCTGTGTCTTTTAATTGGAGAATTTAGTCCATTTACATTTAAAGTCAATATTGTTATGTGTGAATTTGATCCTGTCATTATGATGTTAGCTGGTGATTTTGCTCATTAGTTGATGCAGTTTCTTCCTAGTCTCGATGGTCTTTACATTTTGGCATGATTTTGCAGCGGCTGGTACCGGTTGTTCCTTTCCATGTTTAGCACTTCCTTCAGGAGCTCTTTTAGGGCAGGCCTGGTGGTGACAAAATCTCTCAGTATTTGCTTGTCTGTAAAATATTTTATTCCTCCTTCACTTATGAAGCTTAGTTTGCCTGGATATGAAATTCTGGGTTGAAAATTCTTTTCTTTAAGAATGTTGAATATTGGCCCCCACTCTCTTCTGGCTTGTAGGGTTTCTGCCAAGAAATCCGCTGTTAGTCTGATGGGCTTCCCTTTGAGGGTAACCCAACCTTTCTCTCTGGCTGCCCTTAACATTTTTTCCTTCATTTCAACTTTGGTGAATCTGACAATTATGTGTCTTGGAGTTGCTCTTCTCGAGGAGTATCTTTGTGGCGTTCTCTGTATTTCCTGAATCTGAATGTTGGCCTGCCTTGCTAGATTGGGGAAGTTCTCCTGGATAATATCCTGCAGAGTGTTTTCCAACTTGGTTCCATTCTCCGCATCACTTTCAGGTACACCAATCAGACGTAGATTTGGTCTTTTCACATAGTCCCATATTTCTTGGAGGCTTTGCTCATTTCTTTTTATTCTTTTTTCTCTAGACTTCCCTTCTTGCTTCATTTCATTCATTTCATCTTCCATTGCTGATACCCTTTCTTCCAGTTGATCACATCGGCTCCTGAGGCTTCTGCATTCTTCACGTAGTTCTCGAGCCTTGGTTTTCAGCTCCATCAGCTCCTTTAAGCACTTCTCTGTATTGGTTATTCTAGTTATACATTCGTCTAAATTTTTTTCAAAGTTTTCAACTTCTTTGCCTTTGGTTTGAATGTCCTCCCGTAGCTCAGAGTAATTTGATCGTCTGAAGCCTTCTTCTCTCAGCTCGTCAAAATCATTCTCCATCCAGCTTTGTTCCGTTGCTGGTGAGGAACTGCGTTCCTTTGGAGGAGGAGAGGCGCTCTGCGTTTTAGAGTTTCCAGTTTTTCTGTTCTGTTTTTTCCCCATCTTTGTGGTTTTATCTACTTTTGGTCTTTGATGATGGTGATGTACAGATGGGTTTTCGGTGTGGATGTCCTTTCTGTTTGTTAGTTTTCCTTCTAACAGACAGGACCCTCAGCTGCAGGTCTGTTGGAATACCCTGCCGTGTGAGGTGTCAGTCTGCCCCTGCTGGGGGGTGCCTCCCAGTTAGGCTGCTCGGGGGTCAGGGGTCAGGGAACCACTTGAGGAGGCAGTCTGCCCGTTCTCAGATCTCCAGCTGCGTGCTGGGAGAACCACTGCTCTCTTCAAAGCTGTCAGACAGGGACATTTAAGTCTGCAGAGGTTACTGCTGTCTTTTTGTTCGTCTGTGCCCTGCCCCCAGAGGTAGAGCCTACAGAGGCAGGCAAGCCTCCTTGAGCTGTGGTGGGCTCCACCCAGTTGGAGCTTCCTGGCTGCTTTGTTTACCTAAGCAAGCCTGGGCAATGGCGGGCGCCCCTCCCCCAGCCTCGCTGCCGCCTTGCAGTTTGATCTCAGACTGCTGTGCTAGCAATCAGCGAGATTCCGTGGGCGTAGGACCCTCCGAGTCAGGTGTGGGATATAGTCTCGTGGTGCGCCGTTTTTTAAGCCGGTCTGAAAAGCGCAATATTTGGGTGGGAGTGACCCGATTTTCCAGGTGCGTCCGACACCCCTTTCTTTGACTCGGAAAGGGAACTCCCTGACCCCTTGCGCTTCCCAGGTGAGGCAATGCCTCGCCCTGCTTCGGCTCGCGCACGGTGCGCGCACCCACTGGCCTGCGCCCACTGTCTGGCACTCCCTAGTGAGATGAACCCGGTACCTCAGATGGAAATGCAGAAATCACCCGTCTTCTGCGTCGCTCACGCTGGGAGCTGTAGACCGGAGCTGTTCCTATTCGGCCATCTTGGCTCCTCCCTCCTCTTTTAGAATCTTATAATTTCTTTGTAGAAATTATCATAATGCATCTAAAGAATTCTCCCAGAACAGAATCTCCATGTTGGAGCTCATCAGTGGCTGCCTAACCCCTCACACAATGCTTTGCACATAGTTGGCATTCTACAAATAGTTGTTGAATTGTGGACAAATGAATATATATTAATGTCGGTTTGGACAGTACTCAAGTTTACCTTTCCCCCAACAACTTAAACTGCTGATGAGTGACACCTCTGGCCCCACCCAATGCTGGTTTGCAGCACCACTGAGATCTTAGCACACCTCCAAGAAAGCTGAGGCAACATGGATTATAAATCCTTATTAAATGACATTCTCATTTTGAAAATTTGGCAAAGTTAAAAAAAAAGGAGAAGAAAAATTTCCCATAACTTCGACATCCAGGACATTGACTTCTGATAAATTTGTGTGGTATTACACAACTCTTGAAAAATCTGTACAGAGGGGCAACTCATCTTGAACTCTGGCTCTGGGCCTGGAAGAATGTCTTTCATACCCATTTCAGATTTGCTACCTAAGTTTCAATTTGAAATTTTTTCATCTTTAACTAACAACCTACACATCTAGTATATAGCTATGTCCTGCCCAATTTGAGCAGTTTCTATGGGAGATAATTTATAAACCAAAACATGCAGAATGCTGAGTAATAAAGGAAAATGCCTGAATGATACATATTTAGTTTGATGTAGATACATAGTTGTTCATTGCTGTGCTGCAACTCTTACCCATAAATATATCTACCTTTAACAACAGAACAAAAGTGGGCTAAAAGTACCACATTTCATCTATGTCCTAAATTTCCATTAAATTAATAGACTTAAAAAATGGTCTTCAGCCTTTTTTTTTTTCATCTTCTAAACTACTGAAGGGCAAAAAATGCAATCTTTGAAAGAATTTCATCAATACTTACACTGTTGATCACATTTTCTGAGAAACCTACTTGCCAGTTCTCCTGCTTCTACGGATTTTGCTAGTCATTGAGCCTGACTTAAATAGTCATATCTTTAAAAAAATCACAATTCCTCTCTGACAGATTTAGCTTCAAAATATCACTAATAAAATCACACCAATGCTTATGGGAGCATCAGAGACAAATATAAAATTTCAGGATATAAAACCTGGGTATCTGCAAAGATTTAAAAGACAAGTATGGGGCATCATAAAGCAAAATTTAAGAGTGGGTCAAACATTTTAACAGCAGCATGAGGAAACCCAAATGGAAAAGTGGGCAACAAAGTTTAAAACTCTACTAGCAAGCAATTTAGAAAGCTCTGAAAGTGTAACTAGTAACACTAGCCTCTCTTGTTTAAATAACTCATTGAGAGGTTTGTCACTGAACTGTTATCCTGAAAAGCCCACCTCTGCCAGCACATGTGGGCATGTGAACAACTCTTGAAAAATCTGTTTGTACAGAGGGGCAACTCATATTTGCTTCTTGAATTCTGGCTCTGAGCCTGGAAGAACTGCTTTCATATCCATTCTCCTATGGGATTTTTAAAAATGATAACCTGTGACATCTTTTTACTTGGCAAGCAAATGGCTTCTACCTTGAAAGCAGCCAGTTTTTTTTCTTTCCAACTTTTATTTTAGGTTCAGAGGGGACATGTGCAGGTTTGTTACCTGGGGAAATTGTTTGTCACAAGGTTTTGGTTTATAGATTATTTCTTTACTCAGGTAATGAGCACAGTACTCGATAGATAGTTTTTTGATCTTCAGCCTCCTCCCACCCTTCCACCCTCCAGCAGGCTCCCATGTCTATTGTTCCCTTAGTGTCCATGTGTACTCAATGTAGCTCCCACTTATAAGTGTGAACATGTGGTATTTGGTTTTCTGTTTCTGCATTAATTTGTTTAGGATAATGGCCTACAGTTGCATCCACGTTGCTGCAAAGGACATAGTTTCATTCTTTTTATGGCTGTATAGTATTCCATGGTGTATATGTACCACATTTTCTTTATCCAGTCCAACATTGATGGGCATTTAGGTTGATTCCATGTCTTTGCTATTGTGAATAGTGCTGCAATGAATATATACATGCATGTATCTTTACTGTAGAATGATTTATATTCCTTTGGGTATATACCTAGTAGTGGGATTGCTGAGTCAAATGGTAGCTCTGTTTTCGGTTCTTTGAGAAAACTCCAAACTGCTTTCCACAGTGGCTGAACTAATTTACACTCCCACCAACAGTATGTAGGTGTTAACTTTTCTCCACCACTTTGACAGCATCTGTTATATTTTTGACTTTTTAATAATAACCATTCTGACTGGTATGAGATGGTATCTCATTGTGGTTTTGATTTAAATTTCTCTGATGATTGGTGATATTGAGCATTTTTTTCATATGCTTGTTGGCTGCGTGTATGCCTTCTTTTGAGAAGTGTCCATTCTTGTCATTTGCTAATTTTAATGGGTTTTCTTTTGTTTGTTAATTTTTTAAGTTCCTTATAGATTCTGGATATTAGACCTTTGCTGGATGCATAGTTTGCAAATATTTTCTCCCATTCTGTAAACTGTCTGCTTACTCCATTGATAGTATCTCTTGCTGTGCAGAAGCTCTTTAGTTTAATTAAGTCCCACTTGTCAATTTTTACTTTTGTTGCAATTGCTTTTGGAGGCTTCCTCATGAAATATTTGCCAGGGTATATGTCCAGAATAGTATTAATATTTCCTAGGTTTTCTTCTAGGGTTTTTATACTTTTAGGTTTTACATTTAAGTCTTCAAAACATCTTGAGTTGATTTTTGTATATGGTGAAAGGAAGTGGTCCAGTTTCAATCTTCCATGTATGGCTAGCCAGTTATGCCAGCACCATTTATTGAATAGGGAGTCCTTTTCCCGTTGCTTGTTTTTGTTGAACTTGTTGAAGATTAGACAGTTGTAAGTGTGCGGCTTTATTTCTGGGTTCTCTAACCTGTTCCATTCGTCTATATGACTGTTTTTGTACCATATCATGCTGTTTGGGTTACTGTAGCCCTGTAGTGTAGTTTGAGGTCAGGTAGTGTGATGCTTCTGGCTTTGTTCTTTTTGCTTAGGATTGCCTTTGGCTATTCTTTTTTCATTCCGTATGAATTTTAGGATAGTTATTCCTAGTTCTGTAAAAAGTGTCATCAGTAGTTTGATAGGAACAGCATTGCATCTGTAAACTGCTTTGGGCAGTGTGGCCATTTTAACACTATTGATTCTTACTATCCATGATAATGGAATGTTCTTCCACTTCTTTGTGTTGTCTCTAATTTCTTTCAGCAGTGTTTTGTAATTCTCATTGTAGAGATCTTTCATCTCCCTGGTTAGCTATATGTATTCCTAGGCATTTTATTCCTTTTGTGTGGCTATGGTGAATGGGATTGAGTTCTTGATTTGGCTCTCAGCTTGAATGTTATTGATGCACAAAAATACTACTGATTTTTGTATACTTATTTTATGTCCTAAAACAGCTGAAGTTGTTTATCAGATCTAGGAAAGTCTGGGCAGAAACTATGGCATTTTCTAGGTACAGAAGCATACTGTCTGCAAAGAGATAAGTTTGACTTCTCTTCCTATTTCGATATCTTTGATTTCTTTCTCTTGCCTGATTGCTCTAGCTAACACTTCCAGTAAGTACTATGTTGAATAGGAGTGGTGAGAATGGGCATCCTTGTTTTGTTGTGGCTCTCAAGGAGGATGCTTTCAGCTTTTGCCCATTCAGTATGATGTGGGCTGTGGGTCTGTCATAGATGGTTCTTATTATTTTGAGGTACGTTCTTTTGATGCCTAGTTTGTTGAGGGTTTTTAACATAAAGGAATGTTGAATTTTATTGAAAGCCTTTTCTGAGTCTACTGAGATAATCATGTAGTTTTTGTTTTTAGCTCTGTCCATGTATTGAATCACGTTTAGTGATTTGCATGTGTTGAAACAACCTTGCATCCCAGGAATAAAGCCTACTTGATCGTATTGGATTAGCATTTTCATGTCCTCCTGTATTCAGTTTGCTAGCATTTTGTTGAGGAGTTTTACATCTATGCTTATCAGGGATATTGGCCTGAATTTTTCTTTATTTGTTTGTTATGTCTCTGCCAGGCTTTGGTATCAGCATGATGTTGGCCTCATAGAATGAGTTGCATAGGAGTCCCTTCTCCTCTATTTTTCTGAATAGTTTCAGTGGTATTTGTGCCAACTCTTATTTATATGTCTGGTAGAATTCAGCTGTGAATCTGTCTGATCCATGGCTTTTCCTGGTTGGTAGGCTTTTCATTACTGATTCAATTTCAGAACTCATTGTTGGTCTGTTCAGAGTTTCAATTTTTTCCTAGTTCAGTCTTGGGAAGTTGTATATTTCTAGGAAATTATGCATTTCTTCTAGGTTTTCTAGTTTGTGTGTGTAGAGGTGCTCATAATAGTGGCACTGTCCCCTTTGTCATTGCTGATTGTGTTTTTTGGATCTTCTCTCTTTTTTCCTTTATTAGTCTAGCTAGCAATCTATCAATCTTATTTTTTGAAAGTAAGCAATTTAAAGAAGCTAAAGCTAAAAGATCTTCCCCCTCAGTACTACAAATTTCAGAAAATAATAATGCAGACATGGTATTGTTTATCAATAGATCATAATGAAATACTACCTCCAGGAGAATATCTGAAGACAAAATTAATGTATCTTCTAACATCTAACTATGCACAGAGATATAAGTAGCATAATAAGGCAATTAAAAGAAAAAAGAAGTTAGAGGAAGATTGTTTAATACAAGCAGTAGCATTATATTTTTTGGAAACTAGCAGGAAAAGTTGCTCCTGACCTACTAAGTGTAAGTGAACAAAAACGGTCTTTCAGAAACTGGACCCACATCTGAAGCTGTATGGCTCCTATTCAAAGGAGCTTACTTGGCCAAACACCAGGACTCGGACGAGGGTGAGAGAAGTAAGGAGCCTGGGCTCAAACTTTGAGTAGGTGCTCACTTTCAAGGCTGACATTGCACTTGTATGATCTTGAGAGTGAAGGGGCCTCCTTAAATTCTGACCACTAGGCTGGCTGGCATCTTAATCACCTCACCCTTGTCCTGTGAAAATGCTTTTTGACAAATGTGATACTTTCTAAAAGTAATGTCATATACTAAATTTTATTTACATCTTATGATAACCCTAGGAAGTAAATATATAATTATCCTCATTGTACAGATGAGGAGACTGAGGCTCAAGGCTAAGTGATAACTTGCAGTTATCCCACTGCAAGTTGAATAGCATGACTTGAACATGGGCTTTGTGACTTTAGTGTTGGCATCCTTCCACTCAGTGCTCCATTCCCATGCCATCACGGACTGCTTCTCTCTGAGTTCCACAGGGGTTCCTTCCAGCAGGCATCAAGGAAATTTTCAATATACAATCTCATGAACATGAACTGAAAATATCTGGGAAGTTAAAATAAACTCATTCTTCATCTAACTATTCATCCAATCGCTATTTAGGACCAGCACTAAGAGTTACGTATTTCTAACAAAAAGAATCCTTGATTCATATTTTCTAAGAACATACACTGACACTTTTAATGGCTTTTGACCAAGAGTTAATTATACCCCTCAAAGAGGCCACTCCATGTTATCCACACTCATGATATTCTCTTCAGTATGAAGGTCCAAGTAAATATCAATCAATCACAGTGCCATATATCACTAAATAAAATTATTCCTGAAAAAAATATTTTCTACATCAAACACTGACTTGGAGATAATATGATTCAGTATTTTTTAACCCAGTGTTGCCACAAAAGGAAACATAGGATTCTGATTATACATTAATGATTTTATTAAAATTATGTTAATAGATGCTGTATTAAATCTGATCTAAAAATTTTTTAACCTAAAACCATTTTGCAATACACCACAAAAAATGATAAAAAAAATATTTTAATTCCTAAGAAGTGGAGTTGCTCTGTGGAAAGGAGCTTTGGAGTGAAAATAAATGAATAACAGAATAGGCGGTGGTGGGGGTTGCAGATTCAGTTTGTATTTTTCAGGAAACACATAGCCCCAGTTAGGAGAAGTAGCCTGTTGAAGGTCATCCAGTTAGTGGCAGGGCCAGGACCCACATCTCCTAACCCCCAATTCAAAGCGCTTCCTCTGAACCCTGCTGCCTCCTGATAGCACATCAGGTGATTGCACCTTCACGCCAAAACAAAGCAAAACAAAACAAAAAAAACCAGAAATATTGCACAACTCAATTTTCTATTTTCTTATTTAACATGTGGAATAACTTTCATCTATAGTTTAAGGCTACTCTCTCCCCCAGACTAAAGGGATACAGCAGTTTTAACCAAATTTCTGCACACTAGTTATGTTTCCTATGCTGCTTTATGTAGTGAAAAAAAAATACAGTCAAAAGTAAGGATCACAAAGAGGAATTAGGTTGTTTGTTTTTCCTGTGCCTGACACATGCTCCTGTATTATTTTCTTATAATGCTGAAATTCATCAAATATAGTCCATGCTCATTTTTCTACTTGGTGCTTCATTGGCTGGCATTTATTTACGCATAGTGAGAATGGGAGAAAGAGCCATTCCCCAGGCAGGGGCATAAGTAGCTCAGTGTTTGTTGTAAGGGAGGGAAAGAGTAGTTTCAGATACTAGGAGACAACTAGAAAAAGAGTAAGTGTGAACATGGACACTTATACACAGGCATGTGTGTAATTCCAAGCGACATTTGTATGCATTATCTCATGCAATCTTCACAAGGACCTTAGGAAGTAGGTACTATTGTTATTCTCATTTTTTTTTTTTTACATAAGGAATTTGACTTACAAAGTGACTGACCCAAGGTCACATAGCTACTACGTGACAGAACCAGGATCTGAACTGAGGCTATCTGACTCCAAAAACCCACAGGGAGGAAAATTTTCTCCCTTCGGTTTCTGGAGGTTGATTTGCTACCCCTCTCCATCAAAACAGAAAGGAGTGCAAATGGTCAGGCGTTTATCCGGGACAAGTAATCTCTTAATGACTGAAGTTCTCTAGTAATACTGTCTTCTTCTTCTTTTGTTTTTTTTGAGATGGAGTCTCGCTCTGTTGCCCAGGCTGGAGTGCAACAGCGTAATCTCAGCTCACTGCAACCTCCGCCTCCCGCGTTCAAGTGATTCTCCTGCCTTAGCCTCCCGAGTAGCTGGGATTACAGGTGCCCACCACCATACCTGGCTAATTTTTTTATTTTACTGTCTTCTTTATGGCATCCCCAGGAGATATGACATGATCACCGTGGTAAGGCAAAGTTCAATTCAAGAGCAAGAAAAGGTACTGAGAAAAGAGAAAAGAAAGAATGGGCACTAATAGGAGAGTATCATTAAAAGAGTGAAAAGATAATGATTTACTAGTAGGAATTACAGCCAAAAAATAAGCAGTGATTAAATGTTGATGTCCTCACTGCTGAGTTCCAATCTTTAGAAAGTTGGCTGGACTCACCTTTTGCTGTTATTTTCAATGATATATGGGAGAAAGGTAAAATAGCCAAGTACATGAAAAAAAAAATACAAGCACTATCTTAAAAGACAAGAACGAGGCCGGGTACGGTGGCTCACGCCTGTAATCCCAGCACTTTGGGAGGCCGAGGCGGGCGGATCACGAGGTCAGGAGATCGAGACCATCCTGGCAAACATGGTGAAACCCTGCCTCTACTAAAAATACAAAAGTTAGCTGGGTGTGGTGGCACGTGCCTGTAGTCCCAGCTACTTGGGAGGCTGAGGCAGGAGAATCACTTGAACCCGGGAGGCGGAGGTTGCAGTGAGCTGAGATTGCGACACTGCACCCCTGCATGGCAACAGAGTGAGACTCCGTCTCAAAAAAAAAAAAAAAAAAAAAAGACAAGAATGAGACTGTTTATAAACTGTTGAGGTTTTTTTTGTTTTATTAACTCATAGTAGTGCAGTTTTAAAAATTGAGGTAAAATTCACATAACATTGATTAACCTATTAACCATAATGTACAATTCAGTGGCACTTAGTATATATTCACTATGTTGTGCAACTTATCACCTCTAACTACTCCCAAGAAATTTTCATCACCCCACAAGGCAACCCTGTACCCATAACAATGCAGTCTGAAGAAATACTATTAGGAAAGTTGGCAAAATGGAGGAAAGTAAGATACTAAGATCCAGTGGTATGGCAATAAGTGACGGATTAATATAAAAATAAATATTTTAAAAATCATATTTAACAAATTTTTGCTGGAACATTATAATGTACAATGTACTGTGCAGAGTGTTGGATACTGTGGTTGGAGGGAGGATAGGGAAGGTAGCAAATATGAATGCAATCTGATTTTAGTCTTCAAAAGAGCTTGTAATCTCAAGATGAATTCAGACATGTCATCAATGGTACAAGGTAAGCAAGAGACAAGGGACTGGATAGAGAAAGGATAAGATACCAAAGGAAGGTGATAAGAAGTATATTTGTTCTGTTTAGATTAAGCAAAGTCTAGTGCTTGAGCCAATGATGATTTTCTCTTTAAGACTATGAAAAGCAGATGCCAGACAAACTGCTAAAATCAAGGCAAATGTTACATGGGCACATGAAGTGAATCCCCACTCCCTAGGAATAAATGAGGAAAGAGGGGAGATAGTTAAGGCTCCATGTGACTATTGGTCTTTATGGTGTTATGGTGTGTAGACACTCTTACAATAAAGTACAAGCCAAATCCAAGACACAGATGGGGGAAAATGAAAAGAGGGTGCTATGCAATCATAGCTTTCAAGGCATCATTTGTGCATTTAAGACATATAAAGAATGAGCAACATGAGCTGTTATGGATGCCAACAAAATTAAAATGGGACATAAAGAGGAGTACCATAGCACTGATGCTATAAAGACTAGGCTTATGCCCCAAGATGGAAGAAAATGCAACTGCTGGAGACTAAGCTTCAAATTCCACCCTGGCCAAGATGAAATGGCAAATCATGCTATAAAGAAAGGTGATTTGTAAATATAGAAGAGGGGTATCTTTCCATAAGATAAAATGCAGAAGATCATCAATGGAATGTAAATATTGAGGACCTAAAAACTATAATAAGAAATTATCAAAGTACTCTTAAAGGAGATATATACTTATTAGAGAATAAATAATAAACCTGAGTACTATATAAAAATAACATATGGGAGTCTACAAGAAATAAAGGAATAAGTATAACCAGTTTATAGTAAATATAAAACAGAAATATCTTATAAAATGTTTTATTTATTTAAGAAATGATGGTTCTACAATAAAAATATTCGATAGGGGCAGCAAATACCATTGCATGGGATAGGACATTATTTTTGGAGTCACTCAACCAAGATTAAGGGAAAGAAAGAAGTGAATTACAGTTTTGAAGAAAAAGCTTATTGATCTTATTCAGGGGAAGGGTGAATGATGAAGAGTAAATCATTGAAACTTGAAAATAAAGACTCAGGAGGCAGAAACACGAAGAACTACAGATATGTAAAAAGTCAGGAGAATTGGACATATATGCACAGTACTGGAGAACTGGGCAAAATGTATTAGAAGAAAGAGGAGAGTGAAACAAAAGTGTCAGCAAAGACAGCAAAGAGAAACCCACTACATTTACAAGAAATAAAACTTTTCTGTTTTGATGAACAACTATAAATGGGTATAAAATATAAGTATGTTTGGAAAGAAAACATTTGAGAACCATATAAGTTAGTGGGAGTGAAAGTGCTTTAAAAATTACAGGATAATATACAAATAATACAAATAAATGATTTTATCTCACTGGAGCATAGCAGTGATGGGCTTTCACACAGTCCAGGCAAGGAGGGCAGAAGCATTTAGCTGGTCCTGCTCGGTTACCATAAAACACAGTGACCAGCAAGGGCAAGTGTGTTGAAGACTGGGATTGCCAACGACTGTCTTCTCTGTACTTGTCAGTGCTGGGCTGGAAGAAAACCTCTGGAAAATCTTCTTCTTGTGCAGAATCTTCAATCTGTATTTTTTTTAAATTGGGATATAATTCACCTACCATAATATTCACCCCTTGAAAGTGTACAATTCAGTGGCTCTTAGTATATTCACAAAATTGTGTAACCATCACCACTATCTCATTCTAAACATTTTCATCACCATAAAAAAAACCTCTAAACCCATAAGTAGCCCCTCATTTCCCCCTCTTCCCAGCGTCTGGCAACCAAGAATCTACTTTGTCTCTATGAATGTGCTTATTCTAGAAATATCACATGAATAGAATCATACAATATGTAACCTTTTGTGTTTGGTTTCTTTCACTTAGTGTTTTTAATGTCCATCCATGTTGTAGCAGGTATGAGTACTCAGTCCATTTTATGGCAAAACAATATTCCATTGTATAGATAAACTACATTTTGTTATCCATTCACCAGTTGATGAACATTTTCAGTTTTTTTTAATTTCCTTTAATTTTTTTCTAGTGTGCAGATATTTGGAAATTATTCTTACATTCAACTAGACAAATTCCAAGTATGTGATATAAGGTTCTTAAGATTAATTTTAAGATAAAGAATTTGTATAAAAATTGGCAAACATCACAAAAGGCCTAGAAATGAATAAAGTGGCTTTATGTATGTATTTACATATATAACCACTTTATTATATATACATATATATATGCATATAATGTCTATATAATGAGATCTTGTGACCAGTTATCTACATCTAACTTTCCCTATTTAGGTACACATTTTCCATCGAATGGCTGCTCTTTGCCAAAAAAATAAATTAATTAATTAAAAGGCCATGACTTTTCTCAGTGCCCCACATGAAACAATACCTCGAGTAAATCTTCACTTCACTGGATTAAAACTTGTATGTTCCATCTACAGAGTTAGTGTTGATCTTTCTCAGAGTTGCATCAGCTTTAACAAACATTTGAACATCACAGTATGCAAACAAATGTGAACCTAAACCATTGTTGAAAGCTGACCATGGCAAAATGCATGAAAGAAAGGAGCTGGATATAAATTACTTGCTAAACCTGCAGTTTAAGTTATTGCACCTTTTTATTTTTTTTCTTAATTTTCCTCACTGAAACCACACATAGGCTGAGAAATTTTAAGTTGCAGAAGGATAGATAGATGGAGATAGATAGATAGATAGATAGATAGATAGATAGATAGATAGACAGATGATAGACAGATGAAGAAATTTCCCACTTAAAAAATATGCCCTGTGAGTGGTTCTAATTTAGTTGAAGGAGTTTGGGTAAGTTCAAACTCTGATATCATTTATTCATTAAGCAAACATTTATAGAAGAACTACTTACTATGTGCCAGGTATCTTGAGGGCTACAAATACAGAACAATATTGCTTCTGACCTCATGAAAATGAGTATCTAGTGAGGAAAATAAGATGTGAATACAAATATCTATAATATAGAGTGGAAGTGATAGCTCCTATGATAGAGATGCAGATAAATTGTTACAGGAGTTCAGAAAAATTATAGGTCCCTTGCAGTTAAGAGAGACCAAGAAAAGCTGGGCAGGCAGAGAAGGTGATATCAGAACCGTGGCCTTAAACTGTAAGGAGAGGTAGAATCTGAACAGGTAGAAACAGGGAGCAAGAACCGGTGGGACAAAGGGACAAAATCAGAGCATTTCTGGGCATGTGAAGGAAGAACAGGAAGCTCAGAAGACTGTGGGACAAGGAGCAATGGGCCACAGGATGGGAAACAGGGTTGAGTCAGACAGTGCAAGGTCTTGGATGCCATGAGAAAGAGTTCATATTTTATATTGTAGCCAACAGAGAGCTATTAAGGTTTTTGAGCAGGGAAGTAATAGGGAAGAGCTGTATGTGGGAAAGATTAACTTGTAATCCAAGTATAAAATCATGTAAAAAGGGTCGGAGGAAGGGGCCCAAAGTGGGAAAACCAGTTAGGAGTCTATTACCATGGTCCAAAAGAGAGAGACACCGTCAGACTAGAGGCATGGAAGAAAGAAATATTATGAAATCAGAATCGAATAAATGTTTCATATTCTTGTTGTTAATTGTGTTCCAGAAAGCTAAATTCTATTAAGTTAATATAGAAACAAGCTTTGATTGACTGGTGACAATATCAGGCACCTGTACCCAAAGATACACAGAAAATAACCCTAGCTCTCTGTTAAAAAAGAAACTTATAATACCAATGGTTTTCGAGAGTCCTTTCCAGTTAAATTTTTCTTTTTGAAATACTTAATCCATCATTAAGATTCTCCAGGGAGAGTTCTCATAATCCAGAGGTTAAGGATTGCAGAATTCTAGACACTGAAGTCTAGGCCAGTTTCCCCACCTCCAATTTTACTGACAGTGAAACTGAACACCATAGAGGAAATGACTTGTCCAGGAAAACATTGCTGGTTAGAATGCAAATCTCCTGATCTCTGACCCTCATCTCATTAATGCATATTCTGCTGTGGATATTCTATGTTGGCTAGAACTGAGGTATCAAAATAAAGTGACTCTTTTAGTTCATATGGGCTTAAAAAATTGGTTTCAAATAAATAGCAAACAAAAAATATGACTCCATCAGAAAACTGGAAATCTGCAAGGTATTGCTGTCTGGATGAAATACTGATGTACCACATGCCTTACTTATCAGGTATCATAAAACACTGGCTTAAATGCAATGTAGCAACCACTTAACTCTGTGGAAAACTCTGATTACTTAGGGGAATTCCTTAGGTCTTACAGAGAACTTGTGGTCTCCAAAATATAATACCAAACTTTTTATTATTGAGAACACCAAATATGTTTTTAATAGAATTCAATTTAGGATTTCAGGAAGTAATGGAAAATCTGCAGCCTATAGGCATTGCAGAAATGAAGGAAAAGGGCATCAATCTCCCAAAATTCTGGCAGGAAAGGAGTGGCTATTTCCAAAGTTATTTTTCCTTTGGAATAACCTGCTTGCTGGTGCCAAAGAACAGCTCATCAGCAATGTTGTTTGATTTTATAGGGATGTTTTGAAAGAGAAAAAAAATTAGGAATGAATGCTGTGATTTTTTAAACCTCATATCCCAAAACCTGTAATAATTTTGCTGCTTTTTATTTTTAAAAAACAAAACCAAATGTTTGAGATTTGATTTTGAGTCCACCATGTTCACTGCAGGCATATTATGTCAATCTTATTACAAGACGCAGCATGTAATTTCTTTAAATGCTGCCAAAGACAAAGAAAAAAAAAACATACATTACCTTATAGACTCAAACGACAGCACAAAAACAAGCTATAAACTACCATTTCTCTACCTCTCCTGGAGGGCTCTCATCCTCCAAAAATGTACAGGGATGTCTCATGTGTACTCCCAAAACAGGTCTCTTGGCTGCCATGTGGTTCACAATTCTCCATGCCTGATATAAGCAGCTGCTGCCAATCCTTCAAGCCATGTCCCACTGCCCACCAAAAGCACTACCACCACTGTTGCAGTTGCTGATGTGTGCAAGCAGGCCTCCAAGGCTCAAAGCTCAACTTCAAGGGCATCAAAGATGTTGATAGTCCTGGAGCCAAGGCTGCTGCCGCTGGCACCAATATTCATGACACAAACAAGCTGCACTCTCCATGTCCTAAGAAGATTAGCAAACACCAACTCCTTTAGTTTCTACTAGGTCTTATATTACAGACACTTTGGGGTCACAGAACTCAGAGACAGATGAGGTAGATGTTCAATAGCTATTTGTTGAAAGAATGAATTAGTCCTCCTTGCTGGGCTGGAAGCAACCTGAGTGGCAGACATCATGTGTACTCAGACATGTTCAACCTCATCTGCTGTCTTAATACAACCTCTGTACTTTGGTTCTTCCTTCCACTGGGATGAGTTCTTTCCTGGAGGCGACTTGAGTTGTCTTATAAGTAGAATTCCAGAAGGCCCATCCCACTAGATACCAGGCATGTCCAGATATGCCTGAATCCTGGGGAAGATAAAACTTAGGCTCAACCTTTACCACATACTATCTTTCTTCATCTTAAAAAGGGAAAATACAGAACTGACATAATTATACAAATAATTCAAGTTTTTGTTTTTCATTTGAATCTCACTGGGAGTTACAAATTGGCAGCCTGTAGGCTGAATCTGGCCAGATGATTTTTTTTTAAGCACACATGATTTTAAAAAATTTTGTTTGAGTTAGTATACATCTAGATCAGTGGTTCTCATACTTGAATGTGCATCAGAATCAAGCTTGTTACAACTTGAGGGCTTGTTAAAACTTAGATTGCTGGGCCCAACCCCCAGCATTTCTAATTCCATGGCTCTGGGTTGGGGGCCAGATAACTTGAATGTCTACCTAGTTCCAAATGTAGCTGGTTTGGAGACATATTCTGACAACCAGTGCTTAGGTGCTCTGTAGTTTTCCCACACCCCTCACCAGTCCCCATTGCATTTCATCTGACCCGTTTTATTCATTTCTATTACTAACTGCTTGGCCTGTGAGTCTGAAAATTCTGTGAGTCTCAATATTTCAGGTGAAATCCCTTTCACAGCATGACTCATGGAGATGATTGTATAATATTATCCACTTTATTTCACTTGTAATACGTGGTTTATCTATGGCCTCACAACAGAATGTTCAGCAAATACTCAGGTTCTTATTTTTTTATCAGGGCTACTATTGACATTTGCTTGTTCCGGGGACCACCCCCACTCCTTCTCCTGTGCACATAGATCTGCTTGATATCAGCTCAATCCAGAAGTGGAAAATGAGAAAGGCCAGAATGCTTATGACAAATGAGGAAGCAATTTCATTTTTGTCTGTTTGATCATGTCACTTTTAGAATAAAATGGTGATTTTTCAAGCATATCTATATTTGAAATTTTAATCTATGCCTTGGTCAAAGACCAAACATTGCCTGAAAACCAAATGCTGATTATATTCATAGCTATAGGCATAGTAATATGTGAGGATAATTTAAATCTGTCATAAAGGATAAATGTTTATGTTTTTTAAACTTTTTATTGAAGTATTAACAGATAAACAGAATAGTATATACATCATGAATGTACAGATAATTGAATTTTCACAACTGAACACACTCATGTAACTACCACCCAGAGCAAGAAAGAGATCATTACCAGCTCCCCAAAATCCCCCTGACAACCCTTTCAAATATTAACTCCCAGGGTTACTACTATGCTGACTTCTAACAGCATAGATTAGCTTTGCCTATTTTTGTAATTTGTACAAATGAACTTATACAATATGTACTCCATGTGTCTGGCTTTTTTTGATCAACATTATGTTTATTAACATTGTTTTTTAACTTTTATTTTAGGTTTGGGGGTACTTGTGAAGGTTTGTTATATAGGTAAATACGTTTTACAGGGGTTGTTGTACATATTATTTTATCACCCCAGTATTAAGTCCAGTACCCAATAGCTACATTTTCTGCTCCTTTCCTTCCTCCCACCCTCCCACCTCAAGTAGACCCCAGTGTCTGTTGTTTCCTTCTTTGCATTGATAAGTTCTTATCATTTACCTCCCACTTATAAGTAAGAATATGTGGTATTTAGTTTTCTGTTCCTGCGTTAGTTTGCTGAGGATAACAGCCTCCAGCTCCATTGATGTTTCCACAAAATACATGATCTCATTCTTTTTTATGGCTGCATGGTATTCCATTGGTGTATATGTACCACATTTTCTTTATCCAATCCTAATTCTTTATCCAACTAGGTTGATTCCATGTCTTTGCTACTCTGAATACTGCTACAATGAACATTCGGATGCATATGTCTTCATGGTAGAATGGTTTATATTTCTCTGGGTATGTACCCAGTAATGGGATTGCTGGGTTGAATGGTAGTTCTGCTTTTAGCTCTTTGAGGAATCACCACACTGCTTTTGTGGATAGCAGCAATCTAACTTTTGTGGAAAGCAGTGTGGTGATTCCTCAAAGAGGAATGGTTGAACTAATTTACACTTCTACCAACAGTGTATGTGTTCCCTTTTCTTCACAAGCTTGCCAGTATCTGTTATTTTTTTACTTTTATTAATAATAGCCATTCTGACTGGTGTGAAATGGTATCCCACTCTGGTTTTGATTTGCACTTCTCTAACGATCAGTGATATTGAGCTTTTTTTTCATATTGCTTGTTGGCCACATGTATATCTTCTTTAGAGAAGTGTCTATTCATGTCCTTTGTCCACTATTTAATGGGTTTTTGTTTTTCTCTTGTAAATTTAACATGGTTAATAAACATTAACATCACTAATGAACATTATGTTCATTAACATTGTTATACATAATCATAATTTGTTCACTGTCATTGCTGTATAGTATTCCATTATGTGATTACACTACAATTTAGTCATTCTACTATTGATGAGCATTTGGATTATTTACATTTTGATGGGGCTAGAAAAAGTGCTGCTACAAACATACTCATATATGTCTTTTGCTGCACATATATGTGTACTTCTATTAAGTATATAGCTAGGGGTAGAATTGCTGAGTCAGAGGATATATGTATATTCAGCTGTAGGAGATTCTGCCCAAAAGTTTTCCAAAGTGATTGTGCCAATAATACTTCTATTAGACGTGTATCAAAGTTCCAGTTTCTCCACATTGTTTCCAACACTTTGGATTTTACTTATTACTCTAAAGAGAGATTTGACTAGATTTAAGTTATCAGTGTATTTATCTAATTTTCATACATCTTAAGTTTACTGCACAACTTCTATCACTTTCAAGCAATCAAGGCATACATCTTTCTTTAATAAATGATTGGGCTTCGCAACCAATTTGTAAATAGATAACTTAGTTAGTGAATTTGCTGTCTAAGTGAATATTCCTCCTGCCATAAATTATCTGTTTGTTTTTAAGCCACAAAGTATATTATGAATGGGAAGATAATGATTATTCTCTGTGTTTGCAGCTGTAATCTAAATGTGTAACCAACATTACTTTGCATTTGGTAACAGGCAGTTGTTATTTGTAGCAACTCTTCCTGCAGGTGATGCTCTTCCTCAAACCACAATTTCCATAATACATTAAGAAGTTTAAGACCTCACTCTAGTCTTACTGTACAAGGTAATTTGTCCATTTGCTGCTCCTAGTTCCTACAGCCCAGAGCCATGCCAAACACATGAGCAGTTAATTGTCTTTTGGTATAAAAACATAGCTCTTTCTCCTGTCCATGAGGAATATATAATTGCTTTACTTCTAGTTCCTCCTGCTCATGCATTCTTGGCACATCTATTTTGTGAAATTCTGTCCTGATGATTTTGGTATTAACCAATTTTGGTATTAATCAAAATTGTGGTATGTGGAAAGCTATTGCTGAGAAATTTTATATCCTTAATGGGATATCCAGGAAGTCAGATGTTTCTGGATAATGTCTGTCCTTAGGGAAGGAAGCTGGAATTTTCTGGATAAAGGTTGACTCTAACAATCAGTAACAAATTTCTGATATTGTGCAATGTCTCTTACTTTGCTGTAAGCTGATCCTTCAAAAATACTGAGACAAAGCACTTAATAAAGACATCTTTTGTGGCACCATTAAGCACTAGCTAGGGAGTCAGTCTCAGGTCCCTCGGACATTCTTTGATTTATTTTTTTTTTCAGGCTCATTTATCCACTGTACACCCTGAGTTAAGATACCTGCACAGAGCTGGGTTTCTCCTGGGCATCTCTGGTAGCCAGCTGTTAGAAATAAATGTTTTATTTAATTGTTTAATTGAGTGGGAAATGGTTTAAGTAGAGTTGGTCTCTTGTATTTCACTATGCTTAATGTTTACTTTCTTTGCTTGCCTACTTTGAATGATTTCTGGCTTTGATAAATTGCATCTTAAATTTTTTGGTTTACCTGCATGATTACAATATTTGCATTTTTTTTTCAAATTTAATGGCTTAACAATGTAACGTCATTCCTCATTTGCCACTTTTAATCAGAAACTGGGTAAGTGAAAAATCAGTGTTGTGGATTATTTTATTTAAAAACCCTCTGATTTCTTTAAATAAATCATTTAAAAATTCAAGCAATTTATAAAAGCACAACAAATAAAGCCCCCTCTTACCACTCAGAAAATGACTGTTGCTAACTTCAGGTGAATATTATTCCAGACTTCTCTATGCCTATATACAGATAAAAGATTAGACAAACAAAAAGCAAGGTAAATAGAAAATGTTATTAAAATTGGATCATACAACAGCTGGTGGTTAATAAAGAACTATTAAAGTTTACTTCAGTTTAACAAAAGAAAAAGAAAACTGAATCATATGGATTAGCTGAACTCCAGATAAATTTTTTCTCACATGTCAGGCATATTTTAGAGATCTCAGTCATGTGTGCTTGGGCTTGACTCAGTCTGATGTCTATCTCTTGGCATAAACCCAGAGGAATTTCTTGACTGTATGTCCAAGAATATTAGTCTCCCCTATCTCTAATAGTTCATCTTATTACAGTGTATGTGTTTTTGTCAGTAGCCTGTTGTTCTTTCTGTAAAAAGATAAAATGGAAAGAAAGAAACAGGAAGAAGAGAAAAGGAAGGAAGGGAGGGAGGAAGGAAGGAAGGGAGAGAGGGAGGAAGGAAGGGAGAAAGGAAGGAAAGTTTATATTTCAATGTCTGTATTCTAGCTTATAATTTTAGTGGTCCTCTTAATTAAAGTGCCATGTAACTTGTGGATGATACTCACCCAACATTATAGGGAGACTTAGTGTTTTAAGATAGGTCTGGCCTTCCTACTTCATTACAGAATAGGTCCCAAGGATCACTTTGGGATGGTCCTCAGAATTTATCGTGCCCTGCCTGATCCATATCCTCTCACTAATGAGGTAGATTGCATTAAAAGCTTCGTCTTGTTCAATCTATTTTATGCAGCCTGCCATGCCTACGAGGGTTCTTTTTTCTTATAAATTCTAATGACATTATCTGTAGATTATCAACACAAAACTTGAGAGTGGTGATAACTAACAAAAGACCCATACAAGATGACATAAAAACGTTGGTGGATTGTTTATTGTATGTTCCACACAATGCCACAGACCATGACCTTCTAGAACATCTGGGTAATGTGCCAAGCAGCACCAGGGAAACTCTATACCCAGTCCTTGCCTCAGTAACACAGAGCCCAATGTTATCAGTTGCATTTTATTACTAGCCTGTAAAGAATTTAAGGGTGCTATAATTGAAAATGAACTGAAAATTTATTAAGAAAGGCCAGCATGACACATGACGCAGGTGAACGGAAAGAAGGGAACTACCATTTCTTGAGCCTCTATTTTATGCCAAAAGGGATGTTTACATCTTTTTAATCCCCAAACAACCCCGTGGAATTGATATTGTTTGTATTTTCATGTTACAGATGAGTAAACAAGGCTTGGAGGAGTTGATGTTGTAAGTGGTGAGCTGGAATTTGAATCCAGATCTGTCCCATTCCAGTGCTCTTTCTCCTGAGCTGTTCTTCCTACCTGCAAGTTGTTATTCCAACAAAATTTCAAACTATATTCTAAATGAGCTCTGTGATAAGGGGGTATGTGCAGCCTGCTACGTGGCTTCCCTACCTGATCATTCTTCAGAGCATCAGACCCAACTATTTCAGTAAGGTCATCAATGTTAGAGTCACACTTAACACTAAATGGATTTGGTTACCGCCTGTCCTTGCCACCTGATGCTGCCAGGGAAAATGGAAGAACAGCTGCTGGAAAGATTTGCTAATTCCTGTGAATAGTTTGTGACATTATCTAAACTTTAGATTCCAAAGGGATTTGTTGATTCTACAGTTTTTAAAAAAATACATCAAGATATACATGGAAATAAGATAATGAGGTTTTTAGAAAATTATTTTGTTGGCATTATGTAGACTTCTCAAATAATTCATATGAAAGTTAATCCCAAGTTATGAATACTTGCATGACAGTCCACAGCATTAAGAGATGGCATTCTATTTGAAAGGCCATGTGTACAGTTGAGCAACTTGATATCAAGTGATCGTATTAGGGAGATTACATTGTAGACCTTGTGATACTAAAAGCTTTTTAAAAAAAATACCATGAGCTGCTTAAAAGTAACAAGTGACTGTCTGTGATATATTTATTGCAACTTTAATAACATGGAAAATTATGTTTAAAAAATTTATTCATTGCTTATCACTCTTTGTGACTTTAAGATCTGTCAACAAAACACTTGAGTAGAAATCACATAACTTAATGTACAAAACAGAAAGCAGTACTAATTAAAGTGTAATAAGCCCCTTAATGGCAGGGGCAACTTATACACATCATGTTCTAAAATGAAATTATTGATTTTTCTAATCTGTCATAATATGTTCCAGATGTATGAAGGGTGGGGGTGTGGAGGGATAGTAGACAGAGGGAGTTATTTCTCATTTTGTTTTATAACTGGAGAAACTGAAATAGAGAAGTGATCTGTTGCAGTCATAGTGTTCTTGGATGCACAACACAGTTTCAGCTGCATTGCACTTTTTCTCGAGCAGAATATTCATACTTTACAGCTTCCGTTTAAGGAAATGGTGCCTTCTTCTTTGTTTCCAATATACTCTAATCTGAAAGCTGCAACAGCAATGCAGCCCTCTCCTCTTGCTCACTGACCTTCTTTTATGCTGGCCTTTGGTTCAGAATGGCACATCATTCCTTGTTTTTGTCTTCAGTAAATGAGACAAGATTCTGAGAAGACAGCCACCTTAATGTTGCTGCCATCAAAGGAACTGGATGCCAGTTAATTGATAAGCTTCTTCCATAGTTACACTCTCCACACTTCTCTCAATGTTAAATCAAACAAATTAGTCAGACCAAGGACACAGAACTCAGACTCTCTGGAAAACAGCCTCTCTCATATACTGTAGTAAATCACTAAGTTGCAATTGTTTTAAACATAAACAAATAAAAGAAACAAAGAAAAGAAAAGCAGCTTACATCCTAAAGGGAAATTAATTTACAATCACATTTTTCTAATTATAGTCCTTTCAGTTCTTTTTTCCCCTTTGAGAAGTCTTCTGTATGAGTCTGCCTTTTGGCTCCACAGTCTGCACAACCCAGAGAAAACCCTCTGATTATAGAAACTTCCATGTGGTGAGATTCTAGGTCCCCCTTTCCCCTACCCACCCCACCTCCTGCACAAATAGTTTCACCATCTGTCTATAACACTGCCTGAAATTTCATCATTAAATATATTCTTTCACATTAAATATATACACACTTATTTTAAAAATAATAATCACGTCACTGAACATTCCCATAAGCCTAACACAACTATTTATATTACTTTAAATTTCTCTGATATTTTCAGTGCTTCTGCAGATCTTTTTAATCATATAAACAATATGTGAGTTTATGTTTAGTCTGGTTGTTCATTTGATGTTGTTTAATATATCCATATATCAATACAAGGTATATATTTATGTTATTTTTGTAAGTAATGTACTCTACTTTGAGGATTTATAAAGAGTAAGGAATTTAAATTGTTTTAAGTTTTGCCTTTATAAATATTTCTGCCTTAAACATTATTTTACACATTGGTTTGTTCTGCCCTTTAAAAATTATTTTCTTAAATAACCTTAAATTTCCCAAAGTAGAAACCTGAGTCAAAGAATGGCAATGTTTTAATATCTCATTTCATATTTCTAATATGGTTAAAACTATTCCACTGAATGATTGTATCAACTGGGAATGCTGCCAACAACTATGAGTACCAGTTTCTTTACACTGTTGGTTGATTACTATCATTATTAAATTTAAAAACATATGTATTTACATTCATAGTTTAGAACTCATAGTTGTTGGTTTTAGATATTTTAATTAGACAAGGTAATGATTTTTCAACTGTTGTTTTATTATAGCCCTTTCATCCGGAAGGCCTAGAGTTTGGGTATTGGTCTTATAGCTCTGCATTATTATTAAAATCATATGCGCATGCACGCGCTTACACACACACACACACACACACACACACACTTGTACTCCATCTTATTTGCTCCCTTTCTCTGGAGAATCTTGACTAATATAGGCGCTATTATCAACTATGTTTCCATGAATGTTCTGTATGACTCCTGATGAGTATGAGGGAGTTACTGGAGTTACTAGGGTAAAAAGTGTGCCTCTTTTCTTCTTTATGAAGTACTGCCAAACTGTTTTTGTGCCCATTTACGTTCCCACCAGCACAGCTGAGTTCCCATTAAGACAGATGCTGATCAACCCATGGTATTGGCTATTTTAAAATTTTTGTTAATCTGATAGATAGGAAATATCTCATTGTATTTGCATTTTCTTAATCACTAATGAAGGTGAGCATGTTTTCATATGTTTATGGGCCATTTGAGTTTCTTCGTTTGTGAAATGTGTTGCGGGAAGTCAGGGACCCCAAACAGAGGGACCGGCTGAAGCCATGGCAGAAGAACATAAATTGTGAAGATTTCATGGACATTTATTAGTTCCCCAAATTAATACTTTTATAATTTCTTACACCTGTCTTTACTGCAATCTCTGAACATAAATTGTGAAGATTCAGGACATTTATCACTTCCCCAATCAATACTCTTGTGATTTCCCATGCCTGTCTTTACTTTAATCTCTTAATCCTGTCATCTTCGTAAGCTGAGGATGTATGTTGCCTCAGGACCCTGAGATGATTGCATTAACTGAACAAATTGTTTGTAGACCATGTGTGTTTGAACAATATGAAATATGGGCACCTTAAGAACAGGATAACAGTGATTTTCAGGGAACAAGGGAGATAACCTTAAAGTCTGGCTGCCTGTGGGCTGGGCAGGACAGAGCCATACTTCTCTTATTACCGAAAACAGGTAAGAGAAATATTGCTGAATTCTTTCCCCAGTAAGGAATATTAATAATTAACAGCCCTGGGAAAAGAATGCATTCCCAGGGGGGGCCTCTAAAATGGCCACCCTGGGAGTGTCTGCCTTATGCAGATGTAGATAGGGATGAAACACGCCCTAGTCTCCTGCAGCGCCCCAAGGCTTGCTAGGATTAGGAAATTCCAGCCTGGCGAATTCTAGTCAGACCATTTCTCTGCTCTTGAACCCTGTTAAGATGTTTATCAATGATAATGCGTGCACAGCGGGACATGGAAGTTCATTAGTGATTCTAGTTTCGCCCTGAACTTGTGATCTCGCCCTGACGTTCTGCCTTGTGATCTTTTGTTGCCCTTGAGGCATGTGATCTCTGTGACCCACACCCTATTCGTACACTCCCTCCCCTTTGAAAATTGCTAATAAAAACTTGGGTTTTATGGCTCGGGGGCATCACGAAACCTGCCTACATGTGATGTCTCTCCCGGACACCCAGCTTTAAAATTTCTCTCTTTTGTACTCTTTCCCTTTATTTCTCAGACTGGCTGACACTTAGGGAAAATAGAAAAGGACTGACGTTGAAATATCGGGGGCTGAATTTTCCCTGATAAAATGTCTGGTCCTATTTTGTCATTTTCCCACTGATTTGTAGCAGCTCTTGCATACTATAGATGTTAGATCTTAGTAACATATGCTACAAATATTTTCTACTAATTTGTAACTTGTCTTTGCACTTTTTATGTTGTCCTTTGATGATGTGAAACATATCTAAAAATCTTAATTTTAATTTAGTTTAAATTTTCAATCTTTCACCTGTTTGTCTTTTTGTACTTTGTTCAAGAAATCCTTCTGTACTCTGTTGCCATGAGGATATTTTCCTATATATCTTTTTAAACACTTTGGTTTTGCCTCTTACTTTAAGGTCTTTGATTCTCCCAAAATTTTATTTTGTTTATAGTGTGAGGTAGAGACTCAATATAATTTTTTCCCATATGGATATCTTTATCCAGTACCATTTATTGAAAAACTCATCATTTTCCTGTCATCTGCAATACCACTTCCATCATATATCTAGTATCTATATATGTCAGTGTCTATTTCTGGGCTTTAATTCTGTTCCATAGATCTATTTGTCTATCCAGCACTAATACTATACTATCTTAAGAACCACAGCTTTATTAGTGTCCTGAAAGCTGGTAGGACAAACTCATTTGTCCTCTTTAAGAGTGTTTTGGCTATTTTTGGTCCTTTGTTATTCCATATACATTTTAGAATATGATGGTCATGTTTGACTTTTTAAACAAAATCTATCAGAGATTTGATTGAGATTGCATTGATTCTGTAGATCAAACTGGGGACAACAGATATCTTTATAATATAGAATCTTCTAGTTCTATTGTTTCTTAAAAGTTTTGTATATTCTGTTAGATTAATACATAGGTATTTTCCATTAAAAATACATGTGGATGGAATGAATATATACACAGAGAGAGAGAGTGAGGGAAATAGAAAGAGAAAAAGAAAAAGAGTGTATGTGTTATTTGCTAACTCTAGCTGCTATATAGAAATGAAATAGAGTTTTATATTGAGTTGGTATCTGACAACTTTTGTTAAATTTACATTCATTTAAAAAATTTATTGGTAGTTCATTTTGAATTTTTTTACATATTAACAGTATTATTTGAAAGCAATGATAGTATTATCCCTCTTTCAATCCTTATTCTCGTTATGTTTTCTTGCTTTTCTTCAGTGACTTGTACATACAGTGTAACGTTAAACAGAAATGGGAATCCTTGTTTTGTTCCTAATCTTAGATAAAATTATTTGAATAACCACAAGGTATAATATTTTCCTTAGTTTTATTTATTTTTAAATTAGACTGAGGAAGCTCCTTCTATTCCTAGTTAACTAGATGTTTTTATTATAAATGAATGTTAAATTTTATCAAACACCTTTTCTGCATTTATTGAGATGATCATATAAATTTTCTCCTTTAATTTGTTAACATGGTGAACGACATTACTAATTTTTTAGTATAAACCAATCCCGAATTATTAGGATAAACCTAATTTGATATATTATCTTATACCCATTGCTGGGTATGTTTTTGGTAATATTTTATTACTGGCATATACTTTGAAGCTTATCCCTTATTCCTTTAAGCATAGTAAACATTTTAACTTCATAGCTGGTATGTGAAATACATATGGACATATTCCTTGTAGCTCTTGCTTTTGCTGTTTATCACTCATGGTGCTTTTGTTCACTCGTATATTTTGCTGTGTTTTTGTTGTGAGTTGTTCATTTTACTTAGAGTTTCATTTCTTTGAAGTCTTTGAAGACTGAGATGATGGTGGGATACTATAGATTAATTTGCATTTGTTTCTGACCAGCCATATGAAGGCACTACAAGTCTGGGGTGCTCTAATTTAAATTCTTAACTTGTGGTTTTTGGTAACACACAGTTTCTGTGAATTTGCGCTACAAATCTGTGTGAGGACCATCTTGTGATTCCAAATTTTCAGCAACTATTTTTACCTCCTGTACTCTTTGCTAAAGGTCAAGGATATTTTCTTTTTAGACCTCAGGGACAAGAAAGGGATGGGTTTATTTCCAGGTCATGCTTACACTGACTGTTTAGAACTTTGATATTTCAGCTCTTTTAAAGTAAGGGATGAGCTAATAAATTGCTACCTTTTGAAAGTCCTTGTCTTTGTTTCCTGCTCTGTGGGCTCTGTAGATTCAGGATAACCAAGGCTCAAATTTACACAAGTTAACAAATACACTCAGAAAGAAAACTGGCTAAAATACTACACTTCTCCAAGATCCCTTCCTCTTTTAGTCCCTGATCTGAGACTTCCTTACTTTCTTGTACAGACAGTCCCCAATTTACAATGGTTTGCTTATAATTTTTTGGCTTTTTTTTTTTTTTTTTTTTTTTAGACGGAGTCTCGCTCTGTCGCCCAGGCTGGAGTGCAGTGGCGCGATCTCGGCTCACTGCAAGCTCCGCCTCCTGGGTTCACGCCATTCTCCTGCCTCAGTCTCCCGCGTAGCTGGGACTACAGGCGCCCGCCACCATGCCCGGCTAATTTTTTTTTGTATTTTTTAGTAGAGACGGGGTTTCACTGTGTTAGCCAGGATGGTCTCGATCTCCTGACCTCGTGATCTGCCCGCCTCGGCCTCCCAAAGTGCTGAGATTACAGGCGTGAGCCACCGCGCCCGGCCAATTTTTTGGCTTTATAGTGGTGCAAAGGTGATGTGCATTCAGTAGAAACCATTTGAGTACCCATACAACCATTCTGTTTTTCATATTCGGTACACGAGTTAATAAATTACATAAAATATTCAACACTTTATTATAAGATAGGCTTTGTCTTAGATGATTTTGCCCAACTGTAGGCTAATGTAGGCGTTTTAGCACCCAACTACCTGTTTAAGGTAGGCTAGGCTAAGCCATGATGTTTAGTAGGTTAGGTGTATTAAATGCATTTTAGACTTACAATATTTTCAACTTTCAATGGGTGTATCAGGGAGTAACCCCATTATAAGAAGCATCTGTAATTCATTGATGCTTTTAAGATTTCTTGAACACATAATCTAGAATTTTTTGTTGTTTTCTTAAAAAAGGACAAACTAGGTGCCTATTCTTCCACATTATGTGAAATTACTATATTAAATGTTTATATCCCCATCCTATAGTCTTGCTGTTATCTTAATTTTGCTATTATTGTTTATAAATATGCTCTTCCAATGCAAATATCCTTGGGAGGGACAACACATTAACTGTGAACTTACTAGTTTGAAATAGTTTTTGAGATGTATTCCTCTGACAACCGTGACTAGAACTCTGAGACAGTGGGAGAATATATATATTTGTGATAAAAATAGGTAAGAAAAGAGAAGTGATTTTGAAGAATGAGATATTATTGAAGAAAAATAGACTGGAATGGTATGTTACCTCTGGGCAATCGATGATTGGGAGACACAGGGAGGCATCAGAATGGATGAGAGATATACTTAAAACCCCCAAAGATAGGAAGGCACTAAAATAAATTTCTCTTGCCTCACAATTTTGCCTAGGTTTAGTTATATAAGCATAACTAGAATAACTTAAAACAGAATTCCTATGAAATTAAAAACTCTAATTCAGAAGGCAAGCCTATCTAAACTCAAGTTTTCTTGAAATATTTTGGTTTATTTCATGCACAACCTTGGTAAAATAAATAGGAAAGCATATACTTAAAAAGAAAAACCTGAATACAGAGATAGTTTTACTTCAAGTTTTTATTCTCCCCACTGCTGCCTGTTTTTGTCTTATTGCAATAGCTAGGACCTTCATTAACACTGTTGAGTACAAGTTGTAAGGGTGGGCCTTCACTCTTGGTTACTGATCTGAGGGGAAAAACATTCAATGTATGATCATTAAGTGTGAGGTTAGCTCTAGGTTTTTGTAAGTACCTTTTATGAAATTGAGGAAGTTCCCTTCTATTCCTAGGTAGCTAAAAGTGTTTTCATAATTGGGTGATGGATTTTGAAAAATGTTATTTCTGCATCTATGGAAATGATCGTATGTTTTTTTTCTTCATTATTCTGTTAATGTGGTTATAGTGATAAATTTGTGGGTGTTAAACCAATCTTACATTTTTGTGACATACCCTTCTTGGTCACTGTATATTATTACTGATATATATTGCTGCAATCAATGCATTAAGTTTTCAAAGATTTTTATGTCTATGTTCATGGATAATATTGGTAGGCAAATTTTTTTCTGGTAATTTATTTGTTAGGTTTTAGTATCAGAGTTATGGTGGCCTCACGAACAAGCAGGAAAGTGTTCCCTCCTTCTGTTTTTTATAAGGGTTTGTGTAAGATTAGTGTTATTTCTTCAGTGAAACCATCTGAATCTAGATTTACACTGTGGAATTTTTTGACAATAAATTTAATTTTAAAAATGGATATAGGACTATTAATGTTTTTGTTTAACCTGTATTGACTTTGGTAAATTGCATTTTTCAAAGAACTTATCCATTTTATTTAAGTTGTCATATTTTTAGTATAAAATTTTAGTAATGGTATCTTATCCTTTTCATGCCTGTAGAATTTATAGTGATAACCTCTCTTTTATTTCTGATACTGGTGATTTATGTTCTATTCTTTTTTTAAAGACACATTTATTCAGCGTCATGATCAGACTATATTACATTTAGCAATCAACAGCATGGGTGCAAAAAAAAATCTACATTAAAACCCTTTGTTGGAATGCTGTACACTTTCTACAGAACAAAAACTAAAATAACCTGTTACACCTTTAGTCACAAATACAGTCCTCAAGTTTTTTGCCCATACACATGAGTATTTATCTAAAACATGTCTTTTTTTTATAGAAGCTAGGCCCTGCCACCACTGTGCTTGGTTGAGTTCACAAATCTGTTGTAATCTGTAGCTTCCATGTCCCTTCTCTGGCTCTCTTCTCCTGCTAAGCTTTGTTTCCTGGTAGTAACTAAAATCTTCTCCCATTGCTGTAACTACTGCTGCTACTGAAATTGACATAGTCACCTTGGTTTTGTGGTTTGGCAAAGTATTGGCCTCCAACACCACAGTGCTTCTGCTTCCAAAGTTCTCCCATTCATGGGTCAAAAATTTGAAGACTAATTGTTGTAATTGCCAAAAGCATTGTAGCTTTCACCACCTTCAAAATTGCTTCCATCACCAAATCCATTATAGCCATCCCCACTGCCACCATATCCACCATGACCACAGTTGCCATCATGACCACTGAAGTTTCCTCCACAATCAAAGTTGTCATTTCCACTGAAACAACCTCCACAACCAACACCAAAGTTTCCAGAACCACTTCAACCTCTTTGGCTGGGTGAAGCACTATCCACCTCTTGTTTTGGCAGGGCTTTCCTAACTTCACAGTTGTGGCCATTCACACGACGGTATTTCTGAATGACAATTTTATCCACGGAGTCATGGTCATCAAAGCTTATAAAGACAAAGCTCCTTTTTTTTTTTTGCCACTGCCTCAATCAGTCATAATTTCAATCACTTCAATTTTTCCATACTGTTCAAAATAATCTCTCAGGTGATGTTCTTCAGTGTCTTCTTTAATGCCAGCAACAAATACCTTTTTCACAGTTAGGTGGGCACCTGGTCTTTGAGAACCTTCTCTTGAGACAGCCCTCTTTGGTTCCACAGCTCTCCCATCCACCTTGTGTGGCCTTGCATTCATGGCTGCATCCACCTCCTCCACAGTGGCATAGGTGACAAACCCAAAGCCCCCTGGAGCGCTTGGTGTTGGGATCTCTCATGACCACACAGCTTGTGAGCATTCCCCATTGCTCAGAATGGCTCCTCAGCCTCTCATCAGTTGTTTCAAAGCTCAGCCTTCCAGTGAAGAGCTGCTCAGGCTCTTTAGGAGACTGATTTAGACATGACGGTGGCGGTGGGAAGAGACTTTAGCAACTCCTCCTTGGTAGCGACCACAGGCAGAAAGAAGTAAGTTAATGAATGTATCCTTATGTTATATTCTTAATCCATTTTAGGATTTATCAATTTTGTTGATAACTCAGCTCACTGCAACCTCCGCTTCCCGGGTTCAAGCGACTCTCCTGTCTCAGCCTCTTGAGTAGCTGGGATTACAGGCACCCACCACCAGCCCAGCTAATTTTTGTATTTTTTAAGTAGAGATGGGGCTTCACCATGTTGGCCAGGCTGGTCTCGAACTCCTGATCTCAAGTGATCCACCCACCTCGGCCTCCCAAAGTGCTAGGATTATAAGTATGAGCCCCCACACCCGGCCAACTTTTAGATTTCTTAATATTCTTTATTGTTTTTCTGTTTTTAAGTCTTTTCCAAAGTTTTGGACTGAATATATATTCTTCCTATCATGCATAAAATATATCAGTATTGTGTTAGTCCGTTCTTGCACTGCTATGAAGAAATACCTGAGACTAGGGGCTGGGCGCAGTGGCTCACGCCTGTAATCCCAGCACTTTAGGAGGCCGAGGCGGGCGGCTCACCAAGGTCAGTAGTTCAAGACTAGCCTGGCCAACATGATGAAACCCCGTCTTTACAAAAATACAAAACTAGCCATGCATGATGGTAGGTGCCTGTAATCCCAGGTACTCAGGAGGCTGAGGTGGAAGGATCACTCGAACCCAGGAGGCGGAGGTTGCAGTGAGCCAAGATCGCGCCATTGCACTCCAGCCTGGGTGACAGTGCAAGACTCCGTCTCGAACAACAGCAACAACAAAAAATGAAATACCTGAGACTAGGTAATTTATAAAGAAAAGAGGTTCAACTGGCTCATGGTTACACAGGCTGTACAGGAAGCATAGCAGCTTCTAGGGAGGCCTCAGGAAATTTACAATTATGGCAGAAGGCAAAGGGGAAACCAGCACTTCACATGGCCATAGCAGGAGGAAGAGTGAGAGGTGGGAGGTGCTACACACTTTTAAACAAGCATATCTTGCAATATCTCACTCTCGCTATGATAACACCAAGGGGGATGGTGTTAAGCTATGAGAAACCACCTCCATGATCCAATCACCTCCCACCAGACCCCACCTCCAACACTAGAAATTACAATTCGACATGAGATTTGGGTAGGGACACAGATCCAAACCATATAAGTAATGTAAGTACCTGAGAAGAGGATCTTACCTCTTGTGTTCAGTTTTATGGAAGTAGGTAGCCTTAGATAAAATTCCCTGGAACCAGAATCTGAGACAGAGATTTGGGTGGATGTGGTTTATTGAGGGACTCCTTGGGAAAAACCTGTAAGTGAAGGAAAGGAGCATGATAGGGAAGGGAAAAGAGCTGCCAAGCAAGGATCTGGTCTTAGGTAAAGTCTAGTCCTGGCCCAAACCACAGAAGGGAGGGATCTGAAATACAAATAACACAGCAGAGTTGTCATCCCTGGTGGCAAGGGCTGGACTTTTATGCCATCATGTCAGTTGGCCACTGTTGTGGGTCATCTATGGAGGGAGCATAACTTCCCTAGTAAGTTGGCTCCTATCAGTTGATGGCAATTCTCTAGAGAAGAGGGCTAGCTGTAAGCTATTACCAGCCACCACTCATAGGACCTTCGGGATAGAAGCTTTAACCAAGTGAACAGGATCTGGACAGGGCACCACAGTATCAACCACAACTCTGATAGTAAACATAGAGTCCTAGGCAAATAAAATAGGATTTGCAGGTGGGGGAAGTGCTTTGAATATTTAATGTAATGCCTTGTAGCCAATACAATATTTTTGATAGTGTTTGAAGAACTATGCCAATAATAATCCTTGTTCAGGGGAATAATACTCTCACAGATGAATAAGACTTGATGTAAGGAAGAAATAGAATACAAAGTTGGTGTATTTGTTAGGGCTGGCTATATTGTTATAAATTTTAGACCCCAAACATGTAATGGCTCTAAAGTTTATTTCTCTCTCAACAGTCCAGGTTGATGTGGGGACTGGAGAAACTAGAGGAAAGGGCCCTCCTTTACACAATCATTCAGGCACCTGAGCTGACAGCAGCTCTGCAATCTTCAAGACATGATTTCCAAGACTCTCATGAGTATTGCCATCCAGCTGACTGGGTGTATTAATTATCTGCTGCTGCATAACAAACTTAGCAGTTTAAAACAACAATTAATATTTATTATCTCATTGTTATTTTGGGTCAGAAAATTGGAAGTGGCTTAGCTGAATGGTTCTGGCTCAAGGTCATTCATGAGTTTGCCATCAGATGTGTTTTGTGGGTACAGTCATAAGAAGGCTTGACTAGGGCTGAAGTATCTGCTTCCAATATGGCTTCCTTAGTCCTGACTATAGGCAGCTGGCTTTGGTTTCCTGACACTCAGGCCTCTTTATAAGGGCTGTTGGAATGTCCTCATGACATAGTAGCTGACCTCCCTCAGGAAAGTAATCTAAGAGAGCAAGATGAAAGCCTAAATGTCCTTTACGGCCTTGACTTGGAAATCACATTCCATCATTTCTGCACTATCTTGTTCGTTACACAGGTCTGCTATATTCAGTAGAGGAGGGAATTATACAGGGACCATGAGCCAAGAATCACTGACAGCCATCTCCGAGGTGGGCTATCATCTTAGAGGAGCACGTGTGGGAGGTTTTTAAGGACAAATCCTATTTGCATTCCATTGGAGTACACTTACTCACATGGCTACATCTAATAGCAGGAGACGCAAGGACATGTTGTATAGTTGGTTAGCCATGTGCCTTTTATTACAGTGGAAGGAGGAGGGAAGTATTTAAATGCACATCTGGCAGCTTCTGCTACAATTGGGAAAATGAAACAGGAAGAAAAAATCTTCAAGACAAGAATAACTAAAATAACAACAAAAGTTGACGTTAGTGAGCAAATTTCTTTATGTACCCAAACCTACATAATGCTTAAATTTTTTTTCTGATTTCATAAAATTGTTCTTGTTTATAGAATCTCATAGGCAAAAGCTCTTAAATTCTGATAGATTATTTTTAAAAATCCAACATCTTAGTCATGCATGGCCTTAACAAATGTTTTCAATTTAAGTAACTGACTTTTTAAAAATAGTGCAAAAAATACTAATGTCCATTAGTGAAATCCAAGACACATATACAACAGGGAAAATATAATTTGTCTACACACTCGCTGCCTGAAAAATTAGTAACCAAGGTGCAAAATATTCTATTCCTTCTTTGAGAATCTCTCCTGCAGAAATGTTTCCTATGCACTGACTTAGGTCAGAGACCAGGTAATTCTCATTGCATTTCCTATTAAAACAGTAAAATCTCAGATAGAATATTAAATATTGAACCAAAAGATTTTTTAATTAGTTTTGCTTAATGAAGAAGAGATAATCTCAGTTGTAACAAGAACCTCAAGTGAAAAATAGTTTTCTTCCTAATTTGTCCCAAACATTCTGTTTTGGCTTTGAGTCATATTCTGCATCAGTGAACTGGAATTCAGAATGTTATTGATTTTTCCTAAACATTTAACAACTCAGAACTAGTCTTGCCCACATTTCCACTGAAGATAGTATATATTCATTCTTTTTAAAGTAAGTTTGCTTGACTACATTTGATTGGAATGATAGAAGTAGCACATTATAAAAAATTCTGTATCCTTTGAATTGCTGCATCCTGCATTGTTATTATAACAATTTAAGAAAGCAATAGCCTTATTTCAGGGTCCATTAGTTCTTTGTAATGGAGAAATGTGTAAATCAGATGGCAAAATTCTTGTCAATGATTATGATCACTCTGTGACATCTTGATTCATGATAAAAAAACAAATATACATTATATATTTTCAATAGAATTTAGTAACATTTACCTCAAAACAAGGAGCAGCTGTGTGGGAGTAGAAGGTACACAAGATATCAAGTTGGGAATCTTGACTCTATCATTTATTAGCTTTATCATATCATTTAATATATGGGCAAGCCATATCATTTCTTACATGGGCAAGTCATCTAGTCTATTTGAGTTCCAGTTTCCTCATATAAAAATAAATACTAATAACCTCTTAAGACTGTGTATAGATTAAAAGAGGGAAAAATGTAAAAGAACTTAGCCAACAATTATATGGCACATAAAGGTTTTGTTTATTGGTCCTTTAATCCTGTTAATCTAAAAATAGAATTTCATACATGGGAAAATTCAGACAGAGAAGTCAAGTAACCTGCTTAAGATCATATATCCAAGAAATTTTCTAGTGCACTTATCACTACACTGTGCTCATATCAAAGTCTCTTGCAGGGGACATATAAACCAATTAATTGCAGAAGGTATGGGACCTTACTGGTTGGTTATACATGTGTAGTGGGAGTTGGGGGTACTACAATGTGGAGTATTTTAGCACCCTGAGGAAAAGCGTAGTCCAAATTGGTTATATATGAGAAATTTGCTCAGTCCTGAAAGAAGGCATATTTCCCAATGTCCACTTTAGATTCAGTCAAAGAAAATGAAAAAGGACAAAACTTTCAGAAGGCAGATCCAGGGGCTACAGAGACCAATAAGCAAAAGGAGCATCTCAAAATCAGAATTAATCAGGTAACATTCCTCAAACACAGGTAGGGGGCCCTCAAAAGTTGTTCCCAACAGGATTTCAGAATTCTATAGACACGTATTTGCTGTGTGTTTTCCATTTTCCCCAAGGAGAATATTACAATTATCCTGTTCCTGTATCAGCCCTTATGTATCAGGTGAGAGGAGGCAGAAAATCTGTCTTTTTTATTTCACAGGTGTAAGTAGGATCTACAGAAGCAGATCATGATTAGAAACTACCATACCTCACCCAGATGTCACAGATTATGACCTTGATGCTATGCTTGCCTAGGACTTTGGGGCTTTCTCCCTAAGGGAATGGGTGGGTATATTTTGCATCTCAGAAATAGAGCAAATCAAACAATTGGTGACCAAAAGGCATGTAGCCATTAGAGCTATTCTAAATATTCTAGTTCTTCTTCCAGGGATATGATGGGACTGTACTTTCCTGCCCCTTGAAGTTAGACACAGACAGGTAATTTACTCTGGCCAGTGAAATGTGAGTGGAAATGATATGTGTCACTTTCAGGCAAAATTCATTTATTCACATGTTTCTCTTCTCTCCTACCATAGCGATCACAGAAACACATGTATAGATGGAACCTCTTTCAGCCCGGGTCCTTGAGTCACTAAGTTGAACAGAGACCTCCTTGCTAACCTGAGTTCTGAATGTAGAGTGAGCAAGAAATAAATATTTATTGTGATCAAGCCTCTGTGATATGAAAGTTGTTTGTTACTACAGTAAAAGGCAGTAGACTTTTATTAACACAAGCACACATTTTATTAATTCATTGAAATTATTTCCTTCACAAAGACAAGTAGGATCAATGTCAATCAACCTGAGATAAAGTGTTGTTGGTTTTTTGTTTTTTTTTATAACCAACCTAATAAATTGTATTTCCCAGTACTAGGTAAAATTGTTGGCCAAAAATTTAATAAAGTCAACCATCTCACCTCAGCAACCCAGCACCACTGAATTGGAAAGAGTTCTCATAAAGAAGTCTAGGGTTGGTTCAGCAGAAGAGGTGCTTCGAGGAGGCCACAAATAAGTACTCTGTGGCAGCAAAGAAGAGTGAAAGACAGGAGAGAAAAACACTGAAATTATGAGGGCCTCAGTGAAAGTTTACCAAAAAAAAAATGACTGCTTAGCTTTTAATTTGTGGGTTTCAGGGTAACCAGGAGAGGTTCTGGAATCTTTTTGTTTTGTTTTGTTTTTGCTTTTTGGGACAGCATCTGGCTCTGTCACTCAGGCTGAAGTGCAGTGGCACGATCTTGGCTTACTGCAGCCTTGACCTCCTGGGCTCAAGTGATCCTCCCACTTCAGCCTCCCAAGTAGCTGGGACTACAGGCACATGCCACCACGGCTGGCTAATTTTTGTATCTTTTTGTTGAGATAGGGTTTCACCGTGTTGCCCAGGCTAGTCTCAAACTCCTGGGCTCAAGTGATCTGCCTGCCTTGGCCTCCCAAAGTGCTGGGATTACAGGCATGAGCCACTGCGTACAGCCCAGTTCTGGAATCTTTAAAAAAAGCTCCAGATTCTTTTTTTTTTATTTTTATTTTTTGAGACAGAGTCTCACTCTGTTGCCTAGGCTGGAGTGCAGTGGCCCAGTCTCGGCTCACTGCAACCTCAGACTCCCGAGTTCAAGCGATTCTCCTGCCTCAGCCTCCCGAGTAGTTGGGATTACAGGTGTGCACCACCATGCTGGGCTAATTTTCTGTATTTTTTTTAATAGAGACGGGGTTTCACCATGTTGGCCAGGCTGGTCTCAAACTCCTGACCTCAGGTGATCCACCCGCTTTGGCCTCCCAAAGTGCTGGGATTACAGTCGTGAGGCACCATGCACGGCCAAAAAAAAAAGCTCCAGATTCTTAAAGTGGACCCAGGAGTGAATAGAAGGCATGCTGGGAAGGCAGGGGTGGAGTTACCATGAAGCTCATAAGGCATAAGCTTTAGGACCCCTCACTTGCACAGGCCCTTTCTAAGGTCCTGTGAGGGGTCCTAGCAATCTTGTATTTGTAGTTTTTTAAAGGACTGCCCCCTAAATTATATGAGCTTCAGGTCCATGCAACCTGTATCTGCCTCTGTATGGAGGCAGTAAGCTGGCATGGAAAGCCTTGTCACAGCTTCAGGCACTGGGAGTCACGTAAAGGACACTCCATATTAGGAAATTAATCCTTCCCTGGGAAAGGGGACTTGAGCACAGGACCAGCTACACAATTGCAGGGCTTGGTACAAAACGAAAATGTGAGGCTTTTTGTCCAGGAAGCAGGAAACATGTATTGTTACAGGAACTAATATATAAATCTTTTTCCTTTCTTCCACTTTCTCTCTCTCAACCTGTCATGGTATTTTAAATTTGCCATTTAATGTTATGTTCACGCAGGCTTGGTGTGAATGGAGATTTCAAGCAGCCAGGGGCCCCTGCCCCAACACGACACACCAACTACTGGGTTTCTCCTCCCGCCAACCACTAAACCAATGCTTTGCCCACAGTCAGGGTGAGAAATTTAAGTCAAGCATTTCTCCTTCTCACCGGCCTGCTGCCACAATCCACAATGAACAGGAGAACCTCCAGATACACCAGATACCTGGATGAGGGTTAGGCTAGAGGCTCATTCAGCCAAGTTCTTGCCTAATATACTGTGGCACTATCAGTACAGGATGAAGATGGCACTGCCCATGCCCAACTGGTCCCAACCCTCCACAAGCCTACACCCAGGGGGCGATGGGTGATAGCTGTCACTGGGTACGGGCAGTAAGAGGGAGGCTGGATGAGTCTCTAGGCTTCAGGGAATAGGGGAGTGGGCAGTGAAGAAGCTGTTTGGGAAGGTGGTGGGAGGCAGGACTGTGAATGAGCCTGGGCTCCAAGCCCCAAGTACGTGCTCCATTGTCTTATCAGACTTCACTTACCAAACACAAATTTGAAGATAAAGTATTAAGAACTTTAAGATGGTGACAACAGAACATTAAACCCCAAGCATAAAGCCCCCTTCTGAGCATGAGGCCTTATGAGACTGCATCCATGAAGGAAGCCTTGCCTGAGAGTTTAATACGACAGCCAGAGTTGATGTTGATATCCACTGTTACATATCAGTGTTACAACTCTGTTCCAGGAGGGCTTGATTGCATCTATAACACAGAGTGTTTACACACGCAAAGGATTTCTTTTTCTCCAATTCTTCCTTTCAACATGAAATCTGAGGAATATCTCCCTTCCTGCCCCTAACAACTTCTAGAACTTATAGGCAAACTAGATTCCTAACTTTCAGATTCCATAACTACTCATTTTGGCTATTAAAACTTGGTATATTTAAAGACTTTAATCTCATCCTCAACTTAAATCTCATTTCCCCTCCTCCTAGGGTAGAACTGACCTGGGACCCTGATTATTAGAGAATCTGTTTCTGCAACATCTTTCCTTCTTACCTTTTCCAAAGCTGAAGTCTCCAGCATTAGGTAGGAAAAGGGCGAAGGTCTAGGACAAGAATCTTTTCCAACTTGGTGGGTTGTCACTTCTCTCTGACTAACACTGTGGTTCTAAGGATGCCCTCTGTGTGACAGTCCCTAAATTCTGCTTTCCTTGTGGGGTACATGTATGAGTTCTTCAGAGTCAAGGCCTGCCCACCACAGGAATCTCCAATGCAGATGATGCCACCCCACCTCATCCACAGCCATCACCCATCCACTCAGTGGTACATCCAATACTCTGCTATTACTGGGTTTACTACTAGGCTCTCCTGCTCCTCCCCTGCCCACTTGGCTTGGGGTGGGAGGTGAAGGCTCCCTCTTCTCCCTCAAGGGAGGATGAACCATGTTATGGCTTGAATGTGTCCCCCTCTCCAAAGTTCAAGTGTTGCAAACTTAATCCGAAATGCAACAATGTTGAGAGGTGGGACCTTTAAGAGGTGATTAGGTAATGAGGGCTCTGCCTTCATAAATGGATTAATGCTGTTATCTCAGAGTGGGTTCTGATAAAAGGATGAATTTGGTTCCCTTCCTCTCTTGCTCTCTCACACTCTCTTGCCCTTCTGCCTCCTGCCATGGGATGACACAGCAAGAAGGTCCTTGCCGGATGCCAGTATTTTGATGTTGGACTTCTTAGCCTTCAGAACTATGAGAAATAAATTTCTTTTCTTTATAAATTATCTAGCCTTTGGCATCCTGTTATAGCAACAAAAAATGGACTAAGGCAAACCACAAGCCTGATATTCTTCCTTTTTCTAGCATCATCCTAATACTATTATATATAATATATATGAGAGTTTATTAAGCATTAACTCACGCAATCACAATAGGCCATCTGCAGGCTAAGGAGCAAGGAGAGCCAGTCCAAGTGCCAAAACTGAAGAACTTGGAGTCTCATGTTCCAGGGCAGGAAGCATCCAGCATGGGAGAAAGATGCAGGCTGGGAGGTTAGGGCAGTCTCTCTTTTCACATTTTTCTGCCTGCTTATATTCTAGCTATGCTGGCAGCTGATTAGATTGTGCCCACCCAGCTAAAGGGTGGGTCTGCCTTTCCCGGCCCACTGACTCAAATGTTAATCTCCTTTGGCAACACCCTCACAGACACACCCAGGATCAATACTTTGTATCCTTCAATCCAGTCAAGTTGACATTCAGTATTAACCATCACAGATATGTTGTCCCCATTACTGGTGGCTGCCTTATAACATGGTATTAACACATCTTCTTTTGGGCTGGGGGTCTAGTTACTAATTCCTGGACAATAATACTTACATTTAAAAAAATACGTGCATCAGATAAATAGAGATATTAGTAAAAGTCTTAGCGTGGTTCTTCAAGACCATTGCAAGATTGCCATCTCTTTCTGGCCAAGGTTCAGGACAGGATTGAGATACTAAAAGTTGCCTTGAGTGGGGGCATTATGGCCCAAATCAGTGCAAATAGCCCCAAACCAAACCACTAAGTCCAAGTGGTCGGGCAGGAGAAGAGGTAAATGTGGGAGTCTGAATCACTGGGGAAAAGAGAAGAGTTGGTGACTGAGGGGACCAACAAGGCTGCAGAGGAGGATGGATGCCTTTTTCTATAAGGGTTTTTCTGTGGCCCTTTGATCATTATGTGAGCAAGCTAAATGAATTAAAATCAGACAATCTGAAAATCTAACACGAAATAACATTTGTACACTGAGGAGGGTAAGAAAAAATGCACTCATTACCCCTTTCAGATTATGCCAATAAACTGGGCATTTTTGGTTTGAGTCAATGCAGGACAATGTATGGTCTTTAGTCCCATTTCCTGTTGCCTATAACAGAATACCTGAAACTGGGTAATTTATAAGAATATATTAATTTCTTACAATTCTAGAGGCTGAGAAATCCCAGGTTGAAAGGCCATATCCAGTGAGAGTCTTGCTGCTAGTGGGAACTCTCTGAAGGGTCCCGAAGGAGGTTATCACCTGGTGAGGAAGCTGAGTGTACTAACATGCTAGCTCAGATCTTTTTGTCTTCTTATAAAGCCACTGGTTCTCCTTTCATGATAACACATTAATCCATGAATAAATTAAACCACTCCTGAGGGCAGAACCTTCATGATCCAATCACTTCTTAAGGGCTCCACCCCACCCCTCAATACTGCCACATTGCGGATTAAGTTTCAACATGAATTTTGGAGGGGCTATTCAAACCATAGCAATAAGAACTAAGTAAAACAATGAAGGTGGTATATAATTGTGGAAAGCTTCATCCATTTATAAAAAAAATTTGCTGAGTTTCTCCAGTATACCAGACCTGTTATATACGTTGGGATACAACAGTGACCATGACAAACAGAGTCTTGATATCTTGAAGCTCACTTTCATCTTCTGATGCAGCTCTCTCTATATTTGAAACATGATCATCTATATATTTAATGTGATTATCAAGACCATACTTATTTGAGTTAGGGGGTATGCCTTATTGATTCCTAGCACCTAATACCCTGACTGACACACAGAAAGTACAAAAAGGTATTTCTTGATGGTCTGGGCACGGTGGCTCATGCCTGTGATCCCAGCACTTTGGGAGGCTGAGGAGGGTGGATCACTTGAGGCCAGGAGTTTGAGACCAGCCTGGCCGATATAGTGAAACCCCATCTCTACTAAAAATACAAAAAATTAGCTGGGCGTGGTGGCACACCTGTAATCCCAGCTACTCAGGAGGCTGAGGCAGAGAATCACCTGAACCTGAAAGGCAGAGGTTGCAGTGAGCCGAGATTGCGGCACTGCATTCCAGCCTGGGCAACAGAACAAGACTTTGTCTCAAAAAAAAAAAAAAAAAAAAAAAAAAATTGTTGATGGAATAAATGAATTCATTTGCAGTAAGAATAACATAACTCATGAAATGCATCCAAAATACACATGTTGTTAATTCAGCATGACTAAAACTTCATGAAACCAAAATTCTTCTCATATATTCTGAAATGTAGCACAAAAAAGTATTTTGATTAGTGAAATTATGTAGAAAAATATACCTAAAAAGGATATATTCAGAGATAGTCAGGAGTTATTTTCATTTTCTTCCATTATGGCTATTTACTTGTGCCAAAAAATTGCTGTTAGAAGTTGTTTTTAAGAATAGAACCTTTAAGTGGTAGATTAAATCCAGCTGGCTTCAAACGGTACAGGGTGGTGGTGTTGGGGGGAGGGTCACAGATGGCCAGATCTCTAGGGAATTCTATGACCTCAGTGATGACTGACTAAAATTCCTGGACTTTTCCTGGACTTTTCTTGTGAGAGGAATTCTACAGTTGATAATTATTGATAATTATCAATTCTTGTTCCCTGATAGTTATTGTTATTACTTTTTATTGAGGTAAAATTCACATAAGATAAAATTATTTTGAAGTGTGCAATTCAGTGACTTTGAGTACATTCACAATATTATACAACTATCACTTCTCTCTAGTTTCAAAACACTTTCATCACCCCAGAAGAAAACCTCATACCCATTAAGCAGTCACCCTGAGAATTATTTAATCTCTGGCTCCACATAATAAGCACCAGTCCTATCAGCTCTGTAATAGAAAAATAACAGGAAAAGTATTTTCCTCCAAAAAGTATAAAAATTGTAACTTTAATAATAGGGTTTGCAAGACCAGTCAAGGGCTAGCCTGTGATCCTTCGAGTGATGCCGTGGTGACCTCTGATGCTGAACATATGGGCGTGGTCTGACCTCCAGAGGGGCAGCAGGTGTATCTCTGCATAGGCCTCTGAGAAAGCTACCTGGAATGATCCCGGAAGACCAAAATGTCAACTGAGTTTTTAAGTGTATTTAAGGTTTTCAGACTTAAATGATTTTTGAATTGTCAAACACCACGCAAAGAGTAGATATGGTAAGTGATTAAAAAAGCAGATTAAATATAAATGGATTGGAATGTGAAAAAAGCCACAAACACTACACACTGACAGCCTTTAGGAAATGCCTCTTTACAACCTTGACTTTCTTGATGAGGAATTTGTGCTGGTAAAGGGGCTTTCGTTTATTTAGGGGATGGACCGAGAGGCTTCCTGAGGAGAAAATCTATTTTTAAAGCAAGACCATGAAGGAGGAGTTTGGGTTGGAAACAAAGGCTAAGTCACCAAAGGGGTGTGATCTTTCTGATTCCAGGGTTATATTGTCATTCAGATTACTTTCCTAGCCCAGATTCTCTTTGAGGTCATGTTTGGATGGGGTAGAGTAGGAACATGGTAAATAAAAAATTGAAAATGGAAAGAGCTGCTTATCTAAGAGGGACTCCTGAACTAGGCTAAGGTAGCTTTTCCACTCAACAAAGATGTGTGGAAAGCACTATGTGCTGGGCATTTGTTAAACATGGAAGATACAATGGTAAACAGGACAGATATACTCCCTGTCTCCAAGAATTTTACAGTCTAAAGGTAGATATTTAAAATAGGACTACATAAATATTGACTACAATAAAGACTACAAAGGAATAGTTCACTAGGCAATGGCAGTGTTTAATGGCAGAACTCTAACCCAGTCTGGAAAGACAGGGAAGACTTTCCTGAGGAGACATTTCAGCTGATATCTGAACAATAAAGGGTAGGGAAGGCAAGAGGGTGGGGCAGTAGGTACAGTGTGTGTAAATGTTTTGAGGTGGGAGGAGCTGGAGTTTGAGGCCAGTGGGCTTAAGCATAGGGGCCAGTGAGAAAAGCAGCAGAACAGTTTATGAAGGAGCTGGCTACTTCCCTGCACTTGTGGACTGTTCTGCCAGCAAGCAAACCAGCCACAGGCAGGGCAGAGAGACCTTCACTGTTGTAAGGTTGTGGGGTATGAATTGAACTGGGGCCTTGAGGGGCTTGGTAAATGGATTAGGCAGGTGTCTGGTTACCCCTCTAGCTAGATGCACTAGGCCTTTTGTGTGGCCAGGTCACATGCCTCTGGCTTCTATGCAACATTGTCCCAAAGACATGGATTCAATCCCTTCCAGAAACTCCAAAATTATCCTGGACTCTGGATCAAGTCTCAGACCAGGAACCACAGCTAAGGCATGTGGTGCTGACAGGGTTGGCCTACTGCGTGGTTAACAATTTTGGCTCAGTTCGGGGGCACATGTGTTTGTTCATCTGCATGGGAAACCCCTCATGACACTGACTCTTCTGTTGTAGGAAGGATGCAGCCATGCTTGTGCTTTACCTAGCAGAAACATTTTATCAGGAATGAGCTGCGTGAAGAGCCATACATCTCTCAGTCACATCAGGGCCAGGCTTCCTATCAGATATTTGGGCAGAACTTCTATGAGTAGGGATAGCACCTCCAACCATCCATAGCTCCAGGGGCCTCAAAAGTTGTCCATCTTGTTTAGAGCACTAGCACCTAGCACATGCACCTAGGTGCATTTTAGGAAATCAAGAAATATCATTGTAATGGATGAGTGGAGGTAGAGCACAGAGCAGGCAGTTCTGCTAAAGCAGTTCCCAGCTAACCCAAAAGATTAGCATTCTTTGCTTGCAGAGATGTGAAAAGCCAGCAGCTAAACCAGTGAGTCTCATCCCTCCCTGAACATATACATTACATACATATAAGTTTTATTTAAGATATGTTTTTAAAGTATATTTATAAAGAAATTAGGCTGGAAGTAAATATGCCCAAATATTAAATTTTTTTTTTTTTTTTAGAAAGGATCTTGTGCTGTCACCCAGGCTGGAGTGCAGTGGCATGATCATAGCTTACTGAAGCCTTGAATTCCTGGGTTCAAACGATACTTCCACCTCAGCCTTCCATTTAGCTGGGACTATAGGCGTGTACTACCATGCCTAGCCAATATTAATTTTTTGACAATAGGATTATGTATAGTTATCTTACTCTATGGATATACTTAATCTATGGATTTCTGTATGTTACTTAAAAAAAACAGCTTTACTGAAGTATAGCTGGCATATAATAAAATGCATATGTTTAAAGTCTCACTATGAAAAATTTTAACACATTAATACACCTGTGAAAACATCACCACAATCAAGATAGTGAATATATGCATCACTCTCAAAAGACTCTTCTTGTCAAAATACACATAGACATAAAATTTACCATCTTAACCATTTTAAGTATACAGTTCAGTGTTATTAAATACATTCATAAAGTTATGCACCATCACCACCATATAACTCCATAACTCTTTTCATTTTGTAAAACTGAAACTCCATAGCCATTAAACAATAACTCCCATTCCCTTCTATCCCGAGCCCATGGAAACCACTATTCTACTTTCTGTCTATGATTCTGACTACTCTAAGTTCATCTTGTCCTTTTTTAATGCCACCTTCTTGCCCCACCCTCACCCCATCCCCAGACAACCACTGATCTGTTTTATATCACTATAGATTAGTTTTTGTTCCTTAGAATTTCATACAAATGGAGTTATAATGTACACTTTCTGTCAAGTCTGGCTTCTTTCATACAACAGAATTACTTTGAGATTCCTCCATGTTGTTGTTTGTATCAATAATTTATTCCTTTTTATTACTGAGTAATAGTGCATTGTATATATACTTAATTTGCTTATTCATTCATTGTACATGGACATTTGGGTTGTTTCTAGTTTTGAGCTATTACAAATAAAGCTGCTGTGAATATTCCTGTATAAGTCTTCGTGTGGGTGTAAGTTTTCATTTATCTGAGGCAAATACCTAGGAGTTGAATGGGTCATTTGGTGGATGTATGGCTTAAGTTTTTAAAAAGCTGCTGAGCCATTTTCCAAAACAACGATAACATTTTACATTTTCATCAGCATTGTATGAGAGTTCCTGTTGTTCCATAACCTCTCCAAAACTTAGTATGATTAGTCTTTTTAATTTTAGACATTCTAGTGGGTATAGGTATATCATTGTGGTTTTAATTTGCATTCTGTAATGATCAATGATGATGAACATCTTTTTATGTGCTTATTTGCCATCTGAATATCTTCTTTGACAAAAAGTCTGCTCAAATATCTTATCTGTAGGTTTATTTGTGTATGTGTGTTCTTATTGTTGAGTTTCAAGAATTCTTTATGTATTCTAGATAGAAGTCCTTTATTTGATATGTGATATGCAAATATTTTGTCCTGTCTGTGTGGCTTTTCACTCTCTTTGGTGTCTTTCTATCAGCAAAATGTCTCAATTTTGATAAAGCTTAATTTATCAAAATTTTTAAATGGATCATCTCTTTCATATGGTATCTAAGGAAGCTTTGTTTAGCCCAAGGTTACCAAGATTTTCTCCTAATTTTTCCTTACAGAAGTTTTACAGTTTTAGTTAAGTTGAGGTTGATGCCTAGGAAAATAACAACAACAACAAATTTAAAAACAACAAAAAATAAGTTTCATATTTTAGGTTTTATATTCAGGTCTATGATCAATTTTTAGTTGATTTTATTTATGGTAGAAGGTATGGACCAAAGTTCATTTATTTGCAAATAAATGTCCCATTGTTCTAGTACCTTTTGTTGAAAACGACTATGCTTTTTTCCTGAATTGACTTTGTACTTCTGTTAAAAATCAATGGACCATACATGTGTAGGCCTATTTCTGAAGTCTCTATTTTATACCATTGAACTATTTGACTATTTTTATGCCACTATCTTTAAGTCTTTAAGTCAGACAGTATAAGTGTGCCATTTTTGTTCCTTTTTTTTTTTTTTTCCAAATTGTTTTGGCTATTCCAGGTCCTCTGCATTTTTATGAGTTTTAGAGTCAATCTGTCAACTTTTAAAAAACCTGCTGAAATTTTGATAGGGGTTGCATTGAATTTATAGATGAAGTTGGGGATAATTGATGTCTTAAAAATATCAAGTCTTCAATCACTTGGGTATTGGTTACTCCAAGCCAATTCAATCAGAATCTCTGGGGACAAGACAAGCCATTGTATTTTCTAAGAAATTCCCCAGGTGCTTTTAATGTACAGCCAGAGTTGTGAACACTGAGCTCTGGCATCTGTCTTGCGGGCAGCTCTGCCTGCTTAATGCTCCCAAAGGAAATGAACTATATTGAATAACACAAGGAATAATTGAAGGAAATAGTGACACTGAGCTTAGAGAAAAACTTTCAAGGAGACATGGACTTGAAAGGCTATCATACAGGAGAGGAATTAGACTCTTGCAAACCCAACAGACAGAAACTTCAGGGAATCAGACATTATCTTAGCCCAAGGAGGTACTTTCAACAGTCAATGATGTCCTCAGAAACAATGGGCTTTCTAGGAGGGGAGATCTCTTTGGTCCTAGAGATTAGTGGGATTCATTCACTAAACATTCACCAGCTCCCTACAATGTACTGACAAGAAAGTTGCAGAGGCTTTTCAGTATCAGAAGAGTTCTTGGAAGAACTACTCTGAGTTTGATAACTACTCTGAGTTTCTGATTCCATAAAATACTTTTTGAAAATTCTTCATGAAATTCTCATGAAATGGCTACTTTGTACTGTTGGGCCACAACTACAGGCTTTCTTATTATTCATAGCTCAAGGTTGTTGGGGAAAAAAATGAATACATTGCCAGTGGGTAACTAATTCTGTGTGAGGGATAAGAACACACAGGGGCATACAGCATTATGTAAGACAGAGAACAGAAATAGTAATAATGCAACTGTCTCACTGAGAAAAAGAAGCTCAGAACCATGAAACTTCTGTGGGTAGGGAATTCCAGTAACATAAAAATATGTGGGGTGAATCTATTGCATTGATCACATGACCAGGATAATGTAAAGTTTATATGGAGTATAGTTTTTATGGAGTTAAAGTAGCAGCTAAAATATTTGACAGATTTAGAAATATAATTAGTTTTTTCAAGGGCATATGGAACCTTGACCAAAATGGACCATATTCTGGACCATAGAAGAGATTGGCCTGTGTTTCTTTCTTGTATTGGCCTCGTGAGGTTTTGGTACCAGGTTATGTGGTCTCATTAAACAAATTGTCTATTAGACCTCTATATACAGAATCTATACGGAATAATTCAACAAGCAAGAACTACTCTGAGTTTGGTAACTACTCTGAGTTTCTGATTCCATGAAATAGTTCTTTAAAATTTTTCATGAAACTTTCATGAAATGGCTACATTATACTGTTAGGTCACAACTGTAGGTATATTATAATTCACATTTCAAGGTTGATGGGGAAAAAAATGAATACATTTCTGGTGGGTAACTAATTCTGTGTGAGGGATACAGAATTCTGTTAGTTTTTCTTTAAGTTTCTGTTAGTTTTTCTCTAAGTTCAGAGTCACTATTTCCTTCAGTCATTCCTTGTGTTATTCAACATGGCTCATTCCTTTTGAGAGCCTTAAGCAGGTACAGTCCCCCCAAGACAAATGCCATGTATGAGTCTGAACAAATTTCAAATGATTGAAACGAAACAAAGCATGTTCTCAAACTACAGTGGAATTAAGCTAGAAATCAGTAATAAAGGATAATTTAAAAATTGCTAAGTCATTGGAAATTACACATACACTTCTAGATAACCTATGGTTCTAAGGAAACTTCAACAAATATTGGAAACTTTTTGAGCTGAAAATAATATTTTAGTCTACCACCATACCACCCTGAACGTGCCCAATCTCATCTGAAAATAATATTTTGTTTCAGATTAGGAAAATACAACATATTCAAACTGGAGTGCAATTTAAGTTGTACTCAGAAAAATATTTGTATCCTTAAATGAATATATTCAAAAAGAAGGTGAAAATCATTTGAAAAAGTCATGAAAAGAGTACCAAATTAAACCTAAAGGAAGTGTTAAAGTGAAGCATATTAAATTATCTGTATTCAACTATTTTTTACCTACAAAAACAGCAATTTCATTTTGTTAAATTTAATATAAGGAAATAAATAATAAATCACAGAACTTAACAAGCTATAATGAAACAAACAAACAAAAAAACAAAATTATAGTGGTGTGAATCAAAACCAAAAGTTGCTTCTTTATGAAGACTAATACAGTGGTTCTCAAAGTGTGGTCTGAGGACTTTTGGACATCTCTGAGGTCCTTTCAAGGAGTCTACAGGGTCAAAATTATTTTTATAACAATAATAATATGTTCGTTTTCATCCTTATTCCCTCACAAGTATACAACAGAGTTTTCCAGTGGATGCATGACAGGGAATATTGCAACAGATTGACAGCAAAAATAGGTAAAAGACTCCAACTGTCTTCTATTAAGCCTGACATTAAAAGAGATTTAAAATGTAAAACGATGTCACTCTTCTCAATTTCTTGTTTTAAAAAAAATTACTGTTTTCATTAGAGATAAACATTTTATCTCTATTATCTTTATTATGTTAAAAATAACAAAAAATATGTCATGCTAAAGTATAATAGTTATAAGTAAATTAAAAAATAAATATTTTAAATTTTTCACATTTTTAACCTGTAACATAAATATTTATCAAAATATCTTTAGGGTCCTCAATAATTTTTAAAAGTGTAGAGAGTCCTGAGAATCGCTGAGCTAATAAAATTGATTTATCAGTGGTGATGGTGATCAAGAAAAAAAGAAATAAAGGCATGAATCTCTAATATCGAGAATAAAAAGCAGATATCACTATAAAGTCTATGGACATTAAAAAATAATAAAATGTTATAAACATCTTTATGTTAATTGATTTGAAATTTTAATAAATTGATAAATTCCTAACAATATAAAACTTACTCAAGTGACACACAAAAAAATAGAAAATACAAATAATTTTATATCTATTTAAACATTTAATCTATAATTTAAAACCTTTCTCTGGTATACACAAAACCTGTAGGCCCAGATGACTTTGCCAGTGAATTCTACCAAACATTTAAAGAATAAATAACACCAATCTTACACAAACTCTTCAAGAGAATAGACTAAAAGTGGAAACTTGCCAACTTGTTTTTTAATTTCAACTTTTATTCTAGATTCAGGGAGTACATGTGCAGGTCTGGGTTACTTGTTATATTGCATGATGCTGAGGTTTGGGGTACAATTGATCCTGTCACCCAGGTAGCAAGCATAATTCCTGATAGGTAGTTTTTCCTTGCCCCCTCACTCTCCCTACCCTCTTTTGGAGGCCCTGATGTCTATTGTGCTTATCTTTGTGTCTGTGTGTACCCAATGTTTAGCTCCCACTTATAAGTGAGAACATGTATTTACTTTTCTTTTCCTGTATTAATTCTTAGGATAATGGCCTCCGGCTGTATCCATGTCGCTGCAAAGAACTTACTTTTGATATTTTTTAATGGCTGCATAGTGTTCCATTGTGTATATGTACCACATTTTCTTTATCTAGTCCACCACCAATGGGCACCTGACTTGATTCCATATCTTTGCTATTGTGAATAGTGCTGCGATGAACATATGAGTGCATGTGTCTTTTTTGTAGAATGACTTATTTTTCTTCGGGTATATACCCAGTAATGAGATTGCTGGGTTGAATTGCAGTTCTATTAGTTCTTTAAGAAATCTCTAAACTACTTTCCACAGTGGCTGAACTAATTAACATTCTCACCAACAGTGTATAAGCATTCCCTTTTCTCTGAAGCATCTGCCTTTTTGACTTTCTAATAATAGCCATTCTGACTGATGTGAGATGGCATCTCATTGTGGTTTTGATTTGCACTTCTCTGACGATTAGTGATGTTGAGCATTTTTTCATGTTTGTTGGTCGCTTGTATGTCTTCTTTTGAGAAGTGTTTATGTCCTTTGCTCACTCTTTAATGGGGTTATTTGGTTTTTGCTTGCTTAATTATTCCTTATAGATTCTGTATATAAATGTCTAATAGACAACTTGTTTAATGAGACCACATAACCTGGTACCAAAACCTCACAAGGCCAATACAAGAAAAAAACACAGGTCAATCTCTTCTATGACAGATGCAAAACTCCTAAACAAAAGATTAGCAAACTTAATCCAAGGATGCATAATAGAATAATACACTAAAACCAAATTGGGTTTATTCTATGACTGCAATATTGCTTTAACGTTTGATTATCAATCAATGTAATTCATGACATTAATAGAATAAAAGATATCAGTTATATCAATTCAGTGGATGCAGAAAAGGCATCGACAATAAAAAAGTTCAACAATTACTCATGACATAAAATAAAACAACAGCAACCTCATAACAAATGAGGTATAAAAGTAAACTTCATTAACCTGATAAAGAGTAGTTACAAAATACCTACAGTAAATGTCTTATTACTTTGAAAGTTTTCCTCCTGATACTGGGATCAAGTCAAGGATGCCTATTGTCACCACTGTGATTCACTACTTTTCTGAATGGCCTAGCCACTACAATAAGTCAAGAAAAACAAAAGTATTAGAATGAAAGAAAAATGATAAAACTGTTATTACTCACAGATGATATGACCATATATGTACAAAATCCAAAAGAATCTTTAGAGAAACCATTAGCATTGCATTTCTTTATATAATTTCACTCCTATATATATATCCAATAAAATATGTACATATGTATGCCAAAAGACATTTACAGCAGCATTATTTATAATAGCCAGAAAACTGGGAATAACCCAAATGCCCACAACAGTATAATGGAAAAATAAATTGAGATATACTCATGTAATGGTATACTATATAGCAACAAAAAGGAACAAACTAATGATAGATGCAAGAATATGGAGAATCTCATAAGCAATATGTTGAATGAAAAGAGCCAGACATAAGGAGTAAATGTTGTATAATAACATTTATATGACACTCAGAAAAAGACAAAACTAATTTATGAGATTAGAAGTCAGAAGACCAATTACCATTTAGAAAGCAGGGAAGGGTGACTGGGAAGAGCACAAGGGGGGATTTCTGAGGTGCCAGTAGTGCCTTATTTCTTCATCTAAGTAGACATTACATGGATATAACCATTGTATAAAAATTTATTAAGCTGAGTACTTATGAATTTTGTACTTTTCTGTATATATTATACTTCAATAAAATAATTCATAAAGATACTTGTACAAGATACTAAAGAAGAAATCTTTTTTACTTGTACATGCAAATGAATGGCTGTTGAATAAGAAGTCTTTGAGAAATACCAGGTTCGATGCAAAAATATTTTTGAGATAAATCAAACTTTGCCAAAAGAGCTATATAATTTAATGAATGTAATTCAGTTCAACATTATTCTGAAAGAGAGAAAAATTTTTAAATCTCATCCTGTTGTTTTAGTGTTGGAAACTGATAAAAACGTTGAGTATTGGCTGACTCTGAGCACACTGGCTATGGGTTAGCCCTGTCCACAAGGAGCAGCAAAAAAATAAGATTTTTTTAAAAAATACGAGCATTGTGAGGAAATAATGGTATGGAGACTTAAAAATATAGTAAGTCACTGTATATTCTAGGGATTATATAAAATATTTTAAAAGTCTGGGAAAAATTGAACCTCAGATTAAAAGACCTCCTACTCTAATAAAAATATGCCATGGCTATATGCAAAGTAAAACAGGTATAATTTTAAGTGAGATCAGTAAAGCCTAGGAAATTGTAGGTCAGAAATTACACAGTGCCAAGCAATTATGGAAATATCTTTCCAGGGCCATAAAATCTAATAACAAAAGTTTATGACAGAAAATATTCAAAATCAGACTGAAAATCAGTGGAATCAGGTCAGCATTATGGAGCGAATGTAAAATGAAGGCATAGCTGCAGATAGAATTTTTTTTGCTTTCATCTTTACTGAAAAATATTTTAGAAAATATCTTATATCTAAACTCCCTAGTATCAATTTTCTGACTTCAGTTCTCTTCTGTTCCTTCTCTACAAAATCTCCCCAGGAAATCTCAACTCTTCCCAAGATTTTGACCCACCACCTATGTGTGTATATTTTTCCTCAAATCTTTATATCCAGCCACCTCTCTTTTCTGAGCTCCAGAGATTTATTTTTAATGTTCTACTGCTATTTTCACTTGAATAACTTAAAGACATAACCTTCAAATGTCAAAAGCTAAACTCATGATCATTTATGGCATACCTAGTTCTTCCTCCATTGTTCTAAAGTGCAGTGACTTGGCCAACAGTCCTCCTAGTTGGCCAGCCTAGAATAATCTTAGAGTCATTTTCAAGTTCTTCTTCAGCTTCTTCAAGTAATTCTTGAATCCCCACCTCTCAGTTTCCACTATAATGGTCTCAGAGCAGGCCCCTCATTTTCATTTTCCTAGACTGTTTCAATAGTCTCCCATCTCCCTAACTTCTCTGCCCCTTTCAATATGTTCTTCACACTGCTAACAAACTCATCTGTCTAAAATATAAGTCACATCAATCTCATGCTTTAAGACCTCTAATGGTTCTTGTCCCTAACTATAAGATTTCCTTGATATCCTGGCATAGGTGGAATGACTCTGTTAGGCAATAGCCTTTGCAAAGAGAGATGCTAATCCCAAATCCAACTGTCTCCCTTAATATATAAAGTATATATTCAACAAGCAGCATAGAAAAGCAGGGAGCATAATCTTGGGCTCAACGTCACAGACCCCAACCGATATTTTCAAAAACTTGTTTAAGAGAAAATGTGGATTATTGTCTGAAATGAAGATTATTTACCCTTTCTTACAGTCCAGATAGTCTTAAGTACACTCTTGCATCAATTTAGATCAGCAGTGAGCTGGATATCTATTCTTCATTGCATTGGCTCTCTGAAAGAATGGCTTTTATTGAATTGCACCTAATTGTAATGCGGTCAGCCCATACTGAACATTGTTATAACAAACTGCCCTTTGAAACTTACTGTTGCTGTCTACAACACTGCTCCTCCCTCTTTATGAGGTTCTTTGGAGGAAATTCATATATAGTTTTAGTACTAGTATGTCTCCTAAGCAGTTGGCTTGTTTGTGTCTTATACACATTGAATTGTTGGAAAGGTTGAAGGCAAATTTGTGTCCTGCTCAGAGTCCATGTATACATCATTAAAGTATGCATCTTTAGCTTCATTAGTAGCTTCAGTCCCACTTCGCTTTTATTTCTTCTATTTACTTTCAAATTATGCTATCTTGGATCCTTATAAACTATCTTAGAGTCTTTCTGGAACAAGGTGAAATAAAAGGAGATAACTAAATAAATACACAAACATTCAAATAAATAAATACAAAATCCTACTATCTTCTGTTGTTTTATGCAGTATTCCCAACAGTAGCTGATATCAAAATCATCTTTGAAGTTTTATATATACCCAGATGCCCAGGCTTATTTCAAAACTTACTGAATGAGGATCTTAAGGGAAGATGCCCAGGCATTAGTATTAAAAAATAAAAACAGGCCAGGTACAGTGGCTCACACCTATAATCCCAGCACTTTGGGAGGCTAGGATGGGAGAACTGCTTGAGCCCAAGAGTTTGAGGCTGCAGTGAGCTATGATTGCACCACTGCACTCCAGCCTGGGCAACAGAGTGAGACTCTGCCTATAAATACATACATACATACATACATACATACATACACAAGTTGCCCCACAAATGAAACAACTGATAAACTGAATCTCAAAAAAAAAAAGAACTTTTGAAAGAAACTTAAGAAAATGAAAAGATAAGCCACCAACAGGAAGAAAATATTTGCAAATCACACCTCAGATAAAGGAATTGTATCCAGAATACATGAAGAACTATTGAAACTCAATAATAAGAACACACACAACCCAGTATAAAACACGGAAAGATATGAATTGCCATTTCACTAAAGAAGTTATAAAGATAGGCTGGGTGCAGTGGCTCATGTCTGTAATCCCAGCACTTTGGGAGGCTAAGGTAGGCAGGTTGTTTGAGCCCAGGAGTTTGGGACCAGCCTGGGTAACGTGGTGAAACCCCATATCTACAAAAAATACAAAAAATTACCTGGGTGTGGTGGCGCATGCCTATAGTCCCAGCTACCAGGAAGGCTGAGATAAGAGGATCACCTGAGCCTGGGAGGTCAAGGCTGCAGTGAGCCATGATTGTGCCATTACATTCCAGCCTGAGCAACAGAGTGAGGCCCTGTCTCAAAAAAAAAAAAAAAAAGACATAAAGATAGAAAACAAGCACATGAAAGATGGTCAACATCATTAGTTGTTAGGGAATACAAATTAAAACCACAGTGCCATGGTGTACTATTTAGCCATAAAAAATGAAATCCTGTCATTTGTGACAACATGGACGAATCTGAAGAACATTATGTTAAGTGAAATAAGCCAGACCCAGAAAGACAAATACTACATGATGTCACTCATACATAAAAAAAGTTGATCTCATAGAAGTAGTGCATAGAAGAGAATGGGAAGAGGTTGGTCAATGAGTACAAAGTTACCGTTAGAAAGACTAAGTTCTGGTGTCCTATTGCACAGTAGGATAACTACAGTTAACAATATGGTATTGTATATCTCAAAATACCTAGAAGTGAGGATTTTGAATGTTCCCATCACAAAGAAATGACAAATGTTTGATGTGATGAATATCCTAAGTACTGTGATTTGACCATTACACAATATATACATGTATTGAAATATCATATTGTACTCCATAAATATGTATAATTATTATGTGTCCATTAAAACCTTTAAAAAATAATTGTCAATTAAAACTTTTAAAAAACCATAATGCAAATTAAAACCATACCTACTAGAAAGTCTAAAATTCAAAAACTGAAGATGCCAACAATTGGTGAGGATGTGGAACAGCTGGAACTCTCTGCAGCTGATAGGAGTGTAAAATGTCACAGCCATTTTGGAAGACAGTTTGGCAGTTTCTTAAAAAGTTAAACATACCACTACCATATTGAAAGCATACATCCAAAGACCTGTAGTTGAATGTTCACAGCAGCTCTATTTGTAATAGCCCAAAACTGGAAACAACCCAAATGTCTATCTGCAGGTGAATGAATAAACAAATTGTAGTATATCCATAAAATGAAATCTCACTTATTAATAAAAGGAATAAACCATTGATACATGCAACAATATGAATGAATCTCAAAATAATTATGCTGAAAGAAGCCAGACAAAAAGTAATATATGGTGTATGAGTCCATTTATATAAAATTCTAATGAATACAAACTGTTCTATAGTGACAAAAGGCAGATCAGTGGTTGCCTGAAGATGAGGGGAGTAAAAAGAGTGAAAGGGAAGAATCACAAAGGAGCATAAGGAAGCTTTAAGGGGTGATGGAGATGTTTATTATCTTGACTGGGGTGATAATTTTATGGGTATATATGCATGTCTAACATCAAATTATACACTTGAAATATGCACAGTTTATTGTATGCAATTATACCTCAATAAAGCTGTCTTTAAAAACTGTATAGATGATTCTGGTAAGGAGGTAAGATTGAGAGCCATTGGTCTTTGGGATAAAAACTGAACTCCTAGTATGCAATGCCTTTTACAATATTTCTACCCTATTTCCTTCAACTCCACCTGACCCATTCTGTGCTGTGGGCACACAGAGCTGCTTACATGCTCTGATTATGCCTTTTCCTTCATGTCTCTGAGTCTTTAGACATAGTGTTTTCTCTGGCTAGAGGTTGTCTCTCCCTTGTCCACTTGTTTTTTGTTTTTTTTTGGGTTTGTTTTTGAAACAGAATCTCACTCTGTCTCCCAGGCTGGAGTGCAGTGGCACGATTTCAGCCCACTGCAACCTCCACCCTCCGACTTCAAGCGATTCTCCTGCCTCAGCCTCCCAAGTAGCTGGGATTACAGGTGCCTGCCACCGTGCCTGGCTAATTTTTTGTATTTTTAGTAGAGACAGGGTTTCACCATCTTGGCCAAGCTGGTCTTGAACCCCTGACCTCATGATCCACCCACCTCGGTCTCCCAAAGTGCTAGGATTACAGGCGTGAGCCACTGCGCCCAGCCTCCCTTGTCCACTTGTTGAACTTCTTCCCATCCTACAAGAGCCAACTAAAATGTCTCGACCTCTGAGATGGCCTCCTAACTTCCTTCTGAAAGTTCCTGTGTCTTATGTTGCTCCTGTTATGGTTTGCATAAACACTATTTTCAAACTTACAACACACTGATTCTATGTTCTTTTTATATCTCAGACTCTACCACTGGCCAGAGCAGCACTGTTCAGCTTTTAAAAACTCTATGCTCTCTTTTGATAAACATAAATGTCTTAACCCTTAGTCTCACTGTTGGTTCTGAGAATCTCCGCATCCTCTATATAATATTGCCAGTCCGAAATTTTTGTTCAAGCTTTACTTTCTGTCATTTGTGTTATAAAATAACATATTTTTGTTTTCCAAATAAAAGATAACATTTTATCATTGAATATGCTTTTTTCAAGTTATATGTGTTTCTCCCTCCCTTCTGCTGCCTAGATTTTGGCATACATCCCTCTCTCTCCCAATTGAGAAACACCTCACTAAAGAAGGGGAATGTATCTTTTCCTTCTTTGAATCCCAATGTTGGACACACAGTAAACTCTCAATGAAGGTTTATAAAATCTAACTGAATTGCAACTATATTTTGAGGGGACAGGCTCAATAGGAAAATAACAGTAAATTCACAAGAAGGTTCAAAACTAAGTGACAAAATACTTTTAGATAAATCACTGGGATAAACAAGCATCCTCTCAAGAATTTGAAAGACCTAGCAGGAACTGTGAAAATGCTGGAACTGTTTTCCAAAACGTGTAACCTATCGTATAAATGACTACCTTATGGTAGGATGTATTGCTATGGCCTCCAAACATAAGGCATACTTTCAGCAGAGACTCAGGGAACAACAGATGTTGGAATCTCACTTTCATTCCCACAGTAAAAGGTAGGATGTTAGAGTACTTGGGGTAATTATATTAAGTTGAGAAGAGCCAAAATAAAACTTCAGAGAAATAAGGCATTGCTTGTCCTGGTTTATTCTGATTCCACTTGAGCCTGAGAGGCAACACAGTGCTTCTATGGTTGAGCAAGGCTCTTCAACCCTCTTTGGTGGGGAGGGGTGCCCACACCTGCCTCCTGAGGATAAATCACCATCGATCTCTAGGTGCGTATATCCTTGGGGCAGAGAAGAGGGCTTGATGTTGATTAAGCGCCTTGTGAGGAATAAATAGCAGATGCTTTCCATTCTTGAGTGCAAAGAGAGGAGGCAGTTTCACCAAAGTTTTTCAAATCACTTTCTCAGATGGGCTGAAAATACTGTTTGAAAAAACCCTTAAACCTCACTCAGCCTCAATTTCTAATTCACTGTGTGAGCAAAGGATTTTAAAGCTTAATCTAGTTTTGTGATACATAAGATCTAAATTATACTTTCATTTCTTTTTCCAAAAAGATTCCAAAAACTAGTTCTTAGAGTCAAGATGCCATCCTCATCTTTGACATATTTCTTAATAATTTATCAAATAGTTAGGGTTCTTGGTATGCAAGGGTGAATAAACACACAATTCCTGTTCTCAGGTTTTTCCTAGTCTTTCCCCTGCCTACCTATAACCCCCTCACGGCTGTTTTGTAAACTCCAAGCAATCTAGGGATGTTGTCTTTTATTTTTATTTCTAGCTCTGTGCCCTGCACTCACATTTTCAGCTATGCACAGCTGTTTATTTCCATCTTGCAGAAGTCACAAATGTATGGTGCCAAAAAGTGATTGGCAGTCAATGATCCTTCGAGTCCTGGGTACAGTACCTGGACCAGAGGAGGCTTGGTTCAACACATTTTAGTTTGATGAATGCATATTTCTTGTATCACTGTACCCTAAGAGAAACTCCCAGCCACCAAAAGAAGCTAGTGGAAAGGGTTCTCGTGCAGGTCTTTGAGGGCTGTGACTGCCAGAATACAATCTGGAAGAAAGAGATAGAAGGATTATTCTACTCCTTACCAGAAGGATACCCTGTTAATGAACCAAGCTGAACATTATTATCCTCAATTATAGAGAAGTAGGTATTTTTCCTGTTACATGTTTTTCCTTCTAAGCACGTAACTCCCAAGGACATACTTGGCCTAATCAGAAGTAGGAGCTGAAGTGTAAGAAATGAAAAGCAAAGTCAGGAGGAGAATCACAATGTTTTAATCAGCCCACACGGTCTGATTCAAGACACCTGCTGCTTTGTTTAACAACAGCAGTCTTCTCAGGAAAACACATCTTTCTTTGTTTCCTAGCAGTGATGGATAATATATGCACAGCTTGGAGAACAACATTTATTATGGTAACTAACTTCAGGCAGAATGGAAGCAGTAAAGAAAATAAATAGGTAGTTAGATTCCAGTGTAATGAAGCCCTTTAGACTCTTTAAAACAAAATCCAAAATAAAACAAAAACCAAACAACATGTGAGACCTGAAAACCGGGCCAAGTAGTCATTTTGTATTCCTCCCTCACCAAATAAAACCACTTCAGAAATGGATGGAATCTCAGCACAGTTAGAATTGAGCCAACAATAGAAAATTGAAGAACCAGGTCTGTTACAGAATTGGTTTGAGAAACGGTATTGCTCTTTGAGCCATTCAGCTTAATTAGTGCTATTTCCCCCCACTCTGTATTATTACTTCAAATCTGCACCACTGGTGGGCACCATAAGATCTTGCTGTTTATTTCCTATAGTATTTCCATACTCAATCCCAGTCCAAATGCCAGGACTTGGGTTGGCTCTAAAATGCCATGTAGGTATTTGCTGAGCACGGGCATTCCATGACTGGTATATATTTGCCATCACACTTGCCTGTTCATATAGCATATGTCACATGTGCCAAATATGTGTACCAGAAATGTTGAATGGGACACATATTTGTGGGTGACTTGGGAAGAGAAAGAGAAGGAAGGGATAGAGTGCCTACTCTCCTGTTCTTTATTTCATTCATTTTTGAGAAGTACTCCAGTAGCAGTTTGTCATTTCATTCATTCATTCAGCATCATTTATTGAGTGCTTACTCTAGGCACTGTACAGTCACTATGCTAGATTCTAGGAAAACAGACATAAATAAGATATATTTTCTGTCCTCAAGAAGTACAGCCTACTTGGGAGGCAGAGAGTCATGTTAACAACAGAAACGAAACTATCTGTGGGATATGTGCAACCAACAGAAGCAGGTATAAGATACAAGAGAAGAAAAGAGAAGGGAGCAATCACTTTGCCTGGGGGAACTAGGGAAGCTTCTTGGAGGCAGCAGCGTGTCCCCGAAATGAATTATTACAGCCATATTTCCAGTAAGTGAAGTTGTCACTTGCTTAGATCTTGTTAAGGAGCCCAGGACCCAGGAACTCTCCCTCACCCAGCCACAGCTCTCTGGGCCAAAGGTGGGCACCTAATCTGAAGCAGTCAGTCCACAGGCAACCTATGTGTGTGTGTATATAAAAGGAGAACTTAGAGCAATCACATTCCCTCAGGACTGGGAAATGCAGAGAGAATTGGGTAGCCCAGAAAGCCTTTCCTTCCCCTCTTTTCAGTGTTCATCCTTCAAACTGTTTCATCCTTCAAACTGCAGCTAAGTATCACTTTCTTATTAAGAAGTCTGGCTTGCATATACAAAAGAATGAAACCGGACCTGTATCTCGCACCATATTAAAAAATCAACTCAAGATGGATTAAAGAATTAAATGTAAGACTTGAAACTATAAAAATACTAGAATAAAACCCAGGGAAAACTCTTCCGGACATTTGAATAGGCAAAGAATTCATGACTAAGACTTCAAAAGCACAAGCAACAAAACCAAAAATAGACAAATGGGATTTAATTAAACTAAAAAGCTTCTACACAGCAAAAGAAATAATCAACAGAGTGAGCATACAACCTACAGAATGGGAGAAAAGATTTGCTAACTATATATCCAACAGGGTACTAATATCAGAATCTAGAAGGAACTCAACAACAACAGCAAAACAACTCAACTAAAAACTGGGCAAAGTGGGCCAAGGCCAAGAATAGACATTTTTCAAGAGAAGACATCCAAATGGCCAAGCAGCATATGAAAAAATGCTCAACATCACTAATCATTAGAGAAATGCAAATTAAAACCACAATGAGATATTGTCTTATACCAGTCAGAATTTTAAAATTCTATTATATTATTAAAAAGACAAAAAATAATGAATGTTGGCAAAGGTGGGCCAAAGTTGGCCACCTAATCTGAAGCAGTCAGTCCACAGGCAATGTGTGTGTGTGTGTGTGTGTGTGTGTTTGTGTGTGTGTGTAATATATAAAAGGACAACCTGGAGCCATCACATTCCCTCAGGACTGGAAAATGGAGAGAGAAATGGGCAGTTAGTCCAAAAAAGCCCTTCCTTCTCCTTTCCAGTGTTAATTCATCCTTCAAACTGCAGCTAAGTGTCACTTCCTTATTAAAAGAAGGAGCAAAGGAAATGCTTATACACTCCTAGTGGGAATGTAAATTAGTACAACCTCTATGGAAAACAGTATGGGGGTTTCTCAAAGAGCTAAAGATAGAACTGCCATGTGATCCGGAAATCCCACTCCTGGGTATCTACTCAAAGAAAAAGAAATAATTACATCAAAAAGATACCTGGCCAGGCACAGTGGCTCATGCATGTAAACTCAGTGCTTTGGGAGGCTAGGCAGGAAAATCACTTGAGGCCAGGAGTTCAGGACCAGCCTGGACAATATGGCAAGACTCTGTCTCTACAAAAAAAAAAAAAAAAAAAAATTAAAAAGGAAATTAGCCAGGTGTCATGGTACGCACTGTAGTCCTAGCTACTTGGGAGGCTAAGGTGGGAAGATTAGTGAGCCCAGGAGTTCAAGGCTGCAGTGAGACATGTTCGCACCACTGCACCACAGTCTGGGCAACAGAGGAAGACTCTGTCTCTAAAAAAAAATTTTCAATAAATAAATAATCTTTTAAAACATAGCTGTAGTCATATGTTTATTGCAGCTCTATTCGCAACAGCAAAGAAATGGAATCAACCTAAGTGTTCATCAGCAGATGACTGGATAAAAAAAGTATAAGTATATATACACAATGGAATACTATTCAGCCATAAAAAAGAATGAAATAATGTCTTTTGCAGCTATATAGATAGAACTGGAGGCCATTATCTTAAGTGAAATGACTCAGAAAGAGACAAATACCACATGTTCTCACTTAGAAGTCTGAGCTAAATAATGTGTACACCTTGGCATAAAGTGTGGAATGATAGACATTGGTGGCTTGGAAGGGTGGGCAGGTTTGGGTGCTGGATGATGGGAAATTACTTAATGGGTACAATGACCATTATTTAAGTGATGGAGACACTAAAATTCCAGACTTCACCACTATGCAATATATCTATGAAACAAAATTGCACTTGTACCCCTTAAATTTATACAAATCAAAAGAAAAAAGTTCAGCCTGATTTCCCTGACTTAGCCAAATCCCAGTACCAAATCTCCAGCACCGTTTCACATTTGCAGTGTTGCTTTTGTTTGTGTAACCTTTATTCATTGGATTAGCACCTAATTCCTTTTTACATCATTAACTCCATGAGGGCAATAAGCATGTCTCTTCTCTCATCATTGTATATCTAGCATCTGGCACTGTACTTGAGACATATGGTCAATAAATATTTGTCGTGTGAATGAACAAAAGTGTATCAATGAGGGCAAGCAGGAAAAAGTCAAGGAAGGGTGGGGTACTCTGAGCAGCCAGTATCATCAAGAAGGTCCCAGGAAAGGACCTCTGAAGCAGTTAGAAGGGCATTCAAAGGAAGAGAGAAGGGGTCCCAAAGACAAATTTTGGCCCAAGACTAAAATAATGTTGCCTTAGGTCAGCTGGCATATGAAATTCCTTTTGAAAATAATGAAACATGACTGCACTTAATAGCAGAATTTGGGCATAAGAGAATGTGGGTCCAAAAAAGCTCTTATTCTTTCTATAATGTTAATAATAGAGATTACAAATGAGAGTCACCAACATGTGAAAGACAACTCTTCAAAGATGATTTTAAAATTCTGAACTTTTGAAAAAATATCTCTAGCTGGTGTGTGTGTGTGTGTGTGTGTGTGAATATGAAACTTCTAGAGGGAAATTCTGACAAAGATCTTGCTGTAATAAAGAAAGACAGTGAAGAAACAAGTCAAAATTTAGGCCCAATTACTCAATACAAATTTAGCAATCTCAGATGTTTTAAGATGATTATATTCTTATAAATTTAAAATCATAACCCATGTATACAATTGTATTGTAGTACTTGAATTCAAATCTCAGTATTGAAACTATATGAGGAACCAATGTTATGTTTGGGACACAGGCTTTAAAATTGGCAAACCTGGGTATAAATCCTACTGCTTTAAGTTTGTTTCATCTCTGAAAACTTCAGTTTCTTAATATGGACCATGAAAATAATCATGCTACCTCATAAAGTTGTAAAGATTAAATGAAACAATATATACAGAGCTTGGCTACGCTCACCCTATGAGAGTTCAATAAATGACAATTACTGTTAAACAAATGAAACTATCTCCTTCAAACATTGAAAAATATTTCTTAAAAGTCTTTCTCCATTGGTTTTGCTCTTTAATTACACTGAGTTGGTTTTTTCCCTCAACCACAAGAAGAATATTTAAACATATTCTTCCTAGTCAAGGCTAGTGAAAATAGGTTCCATAGGCAGAGAGGAGAGAAAATGTCTTTTTTGTTCCCAGGTTCTTTTCACACCAGAGGAGTTACTCCTCCTTTCTCCCTTCTCCCCCTCTGCTTCTTTTGTACACACCTAGGCTGGCTACTTAGCATGAATTCACATTCACTGCTTTTCCCTTTCTCTGGTGTGGAGAGCTGAACTCATTCATTATTGAAGAAGGGTAGTGTCATTTTTTTTTTTAGTCACTACTTTGAAAGGATACTACATTGGCATTTATAAATTAAGAACGTGTAAATATTATATTATATACATTTACTTTTCTGCTTTAATATTTATAAAGTTTTCATGTAACACTGCAGCAGATAATTTTTCCCCTAGAGGGCCATATTTTAGGAAAGGTTTAGGAAACATGATAAACCCTCTCTGTTCTTCTCTTTATTATATTCTATATTTTATTGTTGTTGGTTAGCTGAAAATCAGGCATCTTATAAATGCATGCAGTCTTCAACTTAACTGAAGCAAAACAACCACTACAATTTTCTTAGATTCATTTTCTGTCCCCAAATTGGAGGCTTACAAGTTTTAAATTAGGTCATCTGGAGAAACCTGATTTAACATCTAGTTTTTATATGATTGTGCAGCAAGACAAAGATATTTTTTAAAAGACTATATTAAGACGGTATGATCACAATAACAACTGATACATTTTTACTATGAAAAAGAGAGTACACATTTGGTAGCATAGCTTCATGTATTGCAAACAAGATTAACCACACTGACCTGGCTCAGCTAAACTTTAAAAAAAGAGTTATGTGTTTTCCACAGATAAATTCCTCATTCAAAATATTTATGATTCTCTTTTGTTTTTTCTTCTTTTTTTCTGAGATAGGGTCTCTCTCTGTTGCCTAGGCTGGAGTGCAGTGGCGCAATCACAGCTCACTGCAACCTCTGCCTCCCAGACTCAAGCAATCCTTTTACCTCAGCCTCAACACATCTGGCTAATTTTTAAATTCTTTTGTAGAGACGAGGTCTCACTATATTGCCCAGGCTGGTCTCAAACTCCTGGGCTCAAGCAATCCTCCTGCCTCAGCCTCCCAAAGTGCTGGGATTACAGGTGTGAGCCACCACACTCGGCCTCATTTTGTTTTTTTATGTGATATTCAACTAAGCAGAAAGTGAAACATTTGAATTTTTTTTAAAAAGTCCCATTATGGAATGTCTTTAGGAGAATGGCTCTATGCAGTTTGGAAGACAGCATCTAAGTAACCATTTTAGTCCAAAGCTACAGGAGTCCTGGAAAAATTTTAAGGTCTAGAATCTGTTCACGATACTGCCAGCGCCATATGTGTGTTGAGCACAGCCTCTCACTAAATTCTGATCTATATCCTTACCTCCATGAAAATGGTGACCTTTAAGTGTCAGCCTCTCACTTTGTTTTCAATATGGTGAGAAGCAAGTATGTCACTTGGCCACTTACACGGCCCCATCTGAGACACTAAATTGTGTTTCATCAAGTAATACAGACATACATAAAGCATGATCAGCAGAAACAGACTGCAAAAAATCCAAATATCATGCACTGATGTAACAACTTACAAAATGAAAAAGAATGATTCATGATCTCAAGAGATATAAAATTGAACAAATGTGAGCACACAGAAAAAAAATCACAAAATTATTGTTATATGGAAAACAAACACAGGGAATTTTATGTTTTGTTATTTGATGTATTCCAAGTGCCTCGAATATATCTGGCACACAATAGTCAGTCAATAAATATATGTCAAATGAATGAATGATTGAGACAATATGAATGAGGAAAGGGTACTATTTCTAGAAGATTCTTACATTCCTTGATCATGACAATTCTAACCCTCTCCTATGAGTAAATCTGCCTTGACATTTAAAAAAATTATATAAACTAGGATACCCTTGGATCCTAAGAAAATAAACACAGAATAGCTAAATTTTAAATGGAGAAAGAAATTATGGTATTCGTGATTTTAAAGAATAAGGTATTAGGAATTGAAGGGAAGAATCTAGAAGGACAGAGTGCTGGAGATGGGCCCCTGTGGGGAAGTGTGCCTTCAGGATAGAAGAGACAGGCATCCAAGACAAATGTTTCTTCTTTGTAATTTTGCCAGGGTCAACCAGATTCCTACACCACAAGCAAAGTGCGCTTAAGCAAGTAGAGTGGAAAAATAGACGGAGAAGTTTCTCTACTTATACCTGCTGGTAAAACTACTGGACAAAAAGATGAAATATGCAGTCTTGGGGAGGGTTTGTCTTATCTTAGACCAAAGTAATTTTGACTTAAAAAAATTTAAGGGCCTCATTAATTAAGGGCACTGAAACTATGAAGAATCAAATGTGACTGATTTTTGTTGGCTGTTCCAGAACACATTACATTAAAAAGATATATTTAAAACATATATCATGGAGCAGCATTGTCTAAAATTATAGGTAAGTTTGGGCACTGACCATAATCCACTTTCTGTCAATTAAAATTATAGTAAATATAAATAATTACTAAACTATGGAACCAAAATACTACATTAATTTGATTGATAAAATTGAGTCCAGGCCAGGCACAGTAGCTCATGTCTCTAATCCCAGCACTTTGGGAGGCTGAGGCAGGCAGATCACCTGAGGTCAGGAGTTCAAGACCAGCCTGGCTAACATGGTAAAACCCCATCTCTACTAAAAATACAAAAAGGAGCTGGGTGTGGTGGCGCACATCTGTAATCCCAGCTACTTGGGAGACTGAGGGAGGAGAATGGCTTGAACTGGGAGGCAGAGGTTGCAGTGAGCTGAGATCATGTGCCACTGCACTCTAGCCTAGGCAATAGAACAAGACTCTGTCTCAAAAAATAAAATAAAATAAATAAAATAAAATAAAAAATGAGTCCAATACCATATTATCTTTTTATTTTAATCTTGTAAAGAACTCATGATATCTAGCACATCTGTAGCTGTATGTTGCAACATTTTGTAGCTAGAATGACTACACAGCCCTTCAAGACACACGTACAAACAAGTAGTATAATTTTCCAGACCATGATGTTCCAGTACAGTCAAGTACCATAAAAAAACAAAATGAGCAATATGTCATTGGTGGGTATGACTCGCAGGGCATTAGCTAATGCAATTTTCCAATAGGGAGTCTACTCAACAGATATAACGATAAACAGAATTTTTCTTAGTAAAATTTACAACTTCATATTTTTATACTTGAGAGGAACATATGGTTCAGTACTTACAGACTTAGCAGTAGTGGGAGGCCTGTGAAAACTGTTTGCAGCTACAACTTGGAGCACATCTTTAGGACTTCTCTCAGAACTCTTTTAAGGACTTTTTCTTTTTCTAATGCTAAATACATACTTAGTTCTATTTTACTTACTTGTATCATTCATTATAATCAACATGAATATTATCTAAAGGACATTTTTATTTTTACCAAGAGAAACAAACTGCCAAAGTTCCTTGTGCTACTGATTTAAAAAAAGAAACAAATCAAAGAAAAAATCTTGCCTTAATTTTTTTGCACCAATTCTGCAAATGGTTTTCAAAAACTATGATTAGGTGCACATAAATTCAATCTGCCTTGGTTGACTCACATTTTCAAATCCCTTTTCTTTCTTTACCTATCCACTGATATCACCTTCTGCTCCTGGCATTGCCAGACTTCAGTATCACACATATCTATCTATAGAGTATGCCTATAATTCTGAGCATTCAGACCCTAAACCCTAAACATAGATCCTCACTATGCTGCCCAGGTTGGTCTTGAATTCCTGGGCTCAAGCAATCCTCCCACCTCAGCCTCCTGAGTAGCTGGAACTACAGGTAAACACCACTGTGCCTGGCTTAACATTGTCATTCTTACAACTATTTTTATTTCTATAAAAAATTCACATAATTATTGTTATATGAAAAGATGGTTAAAGAATATGCAGACAAAAATATAGAAAAATATAACAGAGATGTGCCAGATAAGTTAATAAAAACATTATATCATTTTTCTGGATTTTGTAATTTTTAGTGGTATTTGTCAGTTTTTGAAAATTTAAATTTGTCACAATTTTTTTTCTCTTATTCATTTTCATACCAATTTTGGTCTGCAATTAAGTATTTTTTTTCTTAGCAAGGGCCCCCAAATTACATAATCTTCAGGCCACACAAAACCTGGGTCTGCCTTTGCCCAGTGCCTGGCTCAGAACCTGGCAAATTAGGTGTTTGTTGAAAGGAACACTCTGTTTCTATCAACCCAAGGGTAGTGACTTCATACTTAGCTTAGTGAAAGTAGAGTCAGCCTATGCTGAGAGTTCTTTAGCATATCCAGCCTCCAGACTGGACCAGTTTCGGGAGAGTGGTAGTACTACACCTGCCAGCAGAGATCCTAAACTCAGCTAGTGGGAAGCCGAGATAGCAAAGGCAGAGAAAATGAGGCCGAAGACTGTCACGTTGTTTTACAGTCAAGAAACAATATTTTTCCTTATGCTTTCATTTTTGAAGGGTACTGAAATTAATGAAAAGAAACTCTTTCTGTCTCCAAAGAGTATGCAAATTAATTTTCATGTGCTTGGAAATTTATTCTTTTGAGTTATGTTTCTCATTTGAAGAATATGGTTACTCACCCTTCCCTTTACACTGTATAATGCGAAACATATGTGAGTAGGATTACATCAAGTCCCAAGATATCAGTGTTTGGAAGTGACTGAAGTCTTCCACATAGAGTTCCAAGTTAAAATACTTTACTTGAATTAGCATGTGAATTGTGAATTGTGATATTGTTATTCTATTTATGTTTGTACTATTTCCACCCTAAAATAATGTTTAACCTCAAAATTTCTAGATTGCTTCATCAAGTGCTAGAAGTTTAGGAAACTCCCTTAACTAAAGATGAAGTCAAATCTAGATATGGGGCTGGGTTAACTGCTTCATGATGGAGCTGCTTCTGAAGCACCAGCACCTAGATCTAGAGCCACCCATCAGACCAGGTGGGGTCACCCAGAGCCTGATGGGAGAGATGGGGTAGGCAGTCCTCACTCAAGGTGCTGGGCGAAATTATAGTGCATCATGATACCTAAGGAGTATAACAATCGATAAATTCACACAGTTGATGCTATGGATTCTGATACTCAGAGTGGGGTGCCCCAAATGGGAGAAAATATGAAACCAAGAAGAAACCAAACCAATAACACAGTCAGTACCAGCCACAGGGAAGCAAGGCAGAAACTCCGTTAACTAAACTGAAGCACAAGCAGGTGCACAAGTGGATCTTGGAGGATGAGACAGAGACTTGTAATCAGAACTTGAGCAGGTAGTCAGAGTTGGCCTGGCAACATGGGTGACTTGATGCTGAATCCCATAGTATTGGGCTACAGCCCCTTAAACCTCTTCTGTTCAAGTCGTATAACAGACAGTAGGATAAGTTCAGCTCATGGTTAGGACCATGAAGCCTTTGATGAGGGAAGAAGGGAACTGCAGAAACTTGGAGCCAAGCGAGAACTAACTGATGATGAAATAAAGGAAAGTCCTATTTCCGTACGGGACTTTTGAAATAAAACATCAAAAGAGAACATGTAAATAAAACTTAATGACATAAGGAAAATAACTTGACTCTTCTATGCTACTTCTAAGAAAGAGAAGACCTCTTAGTAAGGGGAAATATTTTTAGTGGGAGAAAGAAATAATCAGATTTTTAAAACATACATTCTTTAGTTTTCCTTTACATATAATAAGGCAAGAAAGTAACTGTCAGTAGAGAACGTAATTAAGGACTCTTTTTTAAAAATTCAGGAAGAATTAAGTTAGGATAAAGAAAGCTGCTTTCTCTTTCTAATACTGATTTAGCAACTGTTTGATATGAATTCCTCACCTAGGAAGCTGCTCAGCACATTTTTTCTCTTGACTCACTGCCTGACTCACCAGGGAGATAGGCTGTTTCCAATTCTGGACGTCACTGGGGTCTATCATTTAGCCCCACACATAATTGCTCAATTCCTGGGTCTAGGGTAGGGAATACTTTAGAGGATTCAATATATTGTAAGTGGAATTTAGAATTTGCCTTGTTGGCATAGACTTGGTGTCTGACAAGCTCAGGATGACCACATATTAGTCCCTAACGCTGCCATGTTGGCTAAGTTTCTATGACTGTGCTCCAATCTCCGTTCCTTACTTAGTATTCCAATTCTTTATGGGATGGAGACTTATACCAAGACCTAGTCTTCCTAGCTGGGCATCTGATGCATTGTTAGCTCTGGATCTTGTCTCCTAAAAGACTGAATCCTGCTTTTTATACCCATAGCCTCCACCTAGCATTCTTCTTGGAAGGTAAATGATAACCCTAAAGCCATGGAAATGGTGCTTGCTTATCTTAGAGCACTGCTTACTGCTGAATATTTGCCTAGAATAACACTGAGATTAGCACCATTACACCCTTGGACACTGAATGGAGCTGATTGAATATTGATCCTGAAGGCCATCACACCAGAGTCTCCAGTCTCTTTCTTCACCTAGGGTATCAGGGAGGATCTCCATAATGTGTTGCATGGAGGACAAAAGCAAAGATTTGGAACCTAACAGACATAGGGTTGATCCTAGCTCTGTCACTTAATTGTAGATAAATTACTGAATGTTTCTAGACCTATTATCTCATCTGCAAAAATGAGGATAATGATTCCTAGTCACATAACAACTAACAAATTAAATGAGATAAATAATATAAAGCATTTACTACGGTGCCTGCATGTAAAAGCTGCTTAAATCATTGCTATTCAGTTATTAGCAAATGTAAGGGAAAAAAACTATATTAATTCATCCAACAAATGTTTAGTTGCCTATTTGCTGCCAATTATTGTATTGAGCTCTGGAGGTACAAAGGCGATGACATGAAAAAGAATCAGTAAATAGACATCTTCAAAACAGTGTGCTGTGAATAGTGCAATGACATGTGTATTAGTCCATTTACACACTGTTATAAAGAACTGCCCAAGACTGGGTAATATATAAACAAAAGAAATTTAATTGAGTCACAGTTCCACATGGCTGGGGAGGCCTCAGGAAACTTACAATCATGGCAGAAAAGAAAGCAGTCATGTTTTACATGGCAGCAGGCCAGATAGGGCATGTGAAGGAGGAACTGTCAAACACGTATAAAACCATCAGATCTCATGAGAACTCACTCACTATCATGAGAACAGCATGGGGGAAACTGCCCCCATGATCCAATCACCTCCCACTAGGTCCCTCCCTCGACACATGGGATTATGGGGATTACAATTTGGGATGAGATTGGGTGGGGACACAGCCAAACCATATCAACATGTCAGCCCTGAGTGATACGGCTATACATATGAGGGGCATCTAAACCAGGAGAGACAATCCTGGAAGAGTATCCTAAAGAAAAGAGCTGATTAGGAGAAAAGAGGGATAAAAGGTGCTCCTGGCAGAGCATGAAAGAGCTTGACGCATTTGAGAAATTGCAAGTAGTCTATCAACATGGCTGGAATACAGACAGAGGACAGGGAGGTGAGTCAGAGCAGGAAGTGGAAATTAAGTAGGGGTTTCTCATCATGGCCCCTGTGGCTGCGCAAAGGAATGTAGGATCAGACCTGAGGGCTGTGAGTAGCAGGTGATGGGTTTTAAGCAGAGGAACAAAATGATCAGATTTGTGTTTTAGAAAAAAAAATCACTCCAAAGGCCTCATGAATAACATCATAGATTCAAATAACACTGTAAAAAAAAAAGGCAGAACTACCATGGTAGAAGCCTATAAGTGTTTGACAATTCCTCCTTCCTGTGCTACTCAAGAGGTATGCTCTCCTCTTCTTAATTTTGAAATGTAAATGTCATCACAGAATAATTTCAAAGGCAATAGGATAATGAAAATAAAACATTTTTAGAATAAAAAGTCTTTCAGTTTGAGCTTCTTGATTTTTTTTTTTAGAGACAGGGTCTCATTATATTGCCCAGACCAGAGTACAGTGTCTATTTGCAGGCACATTTATAGCACACTATTGCCACAAACTTCTGGGCTCAAGTGATCCTCTTGCCTCAGCCTCCTGAGTAGCTGGGACCACAGGCTGAGCTTCTTGATTCTTTTTAAAAACAAAACTATACATTTTCCAAAATGATTGAAATGAGGCTAGGCATGGTGGCTCACACCTGTAATCACAACCCTTTGGGAAGCTGAGGTGGGAGAGCTGCTTGAGGTCAGGAGTTCAAGACCAGCGTGAGCAAAATAGCAAGAAAGATCCCATCTCTATTAAAAACAATTTTTTAATTAGCCAGGTGTAGTGACCCATACCTGCAATCCCAACACTCTGGGAGGCCCAGGTGGGAAGACTGCTTGAGCCCAGGAGTTCAAGATTATAGTGAGCTATGATTGTGCCATTGCACCTAAGCCCGGGTGACAGAGCAAGACTCTTTTATTATTTTAATAAAATAATAAAATGAAATATCAGGATCCCTACATGTGCTCCCAAATCTATGATCTTAATAGCTGTACATGCATCCCCGATAGTCACAGGTCTGACTGAAAATGACAATGAATGGAAATTAATGTGAAATGTTTATTCTTTCCGGGACCAGGGTAAACCTATGTCTACACTGAACTCTCTATAAATATTATTGACAATTTATATCAAGAAATTTAAGAAATCTCAATTTTGTAAAATAGTTAGTACTTACATTGTGTGTGTGTGTGTGTGTGTGTGTGTGTGTGTGTGTATCATATTGCCATTTTTAGAATGCTGGCAGGAAATTTAATTTTTAAGAAGTGATTATAAAAGAACTTAAGGAAACTGAATTATAATTAAACTACTGAATCATATATACAGATAAAATATTAGGTGAAAGATGTTAGATATTGGTTGTTGAAACCTCTGTTTTTCATGTGGTCAACCCGGCCACGTCATGCAAAAAAAGACATATTCCAGCCAAAGCCCCATTCTGAATTGCTCTCTTTCATGTTTGTACTTTGCCATTTCTCCTTTATTCCTTAAGGTTGGCTTCTACTTGTGTAGTAGACACTGAGGTCATCTCTTCAACATCTATTCCACCCCTCCCACAATGTACAGTACCCATATGTTTTAAGGAATTGACCCCAGCAATGGAGACAGCCTCAGATAAGTCTGATTCAATCAAGAAAATCCTCTTTGCCTGTAACTGGTTTAGGAACCCATGCTTAAACCAAGTAGCACATGGCATTCCCTTAGAAAAAGGCTGACTGACTTAGGAACAGATATGTAACAGTATCTAGGCCAATGAGCCATGTCAAAAAGACTGCTAAGGAAAAAGTTTCCTCACTCTTAAAAAGGGATGGCATTTCTCCCCTGTTGGCATGAACAAAGCACGTAGCTGTATTTGTTACTATCATCCTATGACCACTAGGAAACCACCTTAGGATAAGCCTGATATTATCTTGGGTTCTTGATGACCTTGTTGAACTGCATTTCAGCCAAGCCCGAGGCCTATTCTACCTCTAGACTTCCAGTTGTGTGCACCACTACATTTCCTTACTGTTTAAGCCACCACTTTGAGTTGGGTTTTCGGTTACTTGCAGCTGAAAGCATTCTAAGTGATGCAATTTCCTACCACTTTTGACTACCATCTTTGCTTCCAATCAGGTGCACCATTTGGCTTTCTTAGCTCAAATCACCAGCACTCTTCTATCTAGTCATTTGTAGTAAACACTGTTTGTTGTCTACCCAATATTTATTCATAGCTTCTCCCACTAGACATTATCGTGTAGGACAGGTTATATGAACCTTGTGTAGCCAAGAGAGAAGCTCACCTGAGGACAAAGTCAATATGCTGAAAATGACAACACAGAAAAGTGGAAAAAGCTCTGAGTCATTTAACTGCTGGAATACTCTACTTCCAGCCTTCTTATTATCTGATTAACAGAAATTCTCATTGTTTAATACAATTTGAGTTAGGGCATTCTGTTGTTTGTATTTGAAAATAACCTAAATGATAAAGAATTTGCTACCAGAATGTGGAATTCTGCAAATAACAACCCCAAAATTCTGGAGTTGGATGAGTGGAACAACAATGAGGATCCCACTGTTTTCACGCTGAGGGGATGGTCACTCTTGTTCTGTGGTTAATAACATTTCATTGAACTATCACTTTGTACCTGAGCACAGCCTTCTGAGATTCTAGTATTAGGGAAAATGGTAAGAATAAGAATGTTGAGCCAGGTGCAGTGGTGCACATCTATAATCCCAGCTACTTGAGAGGGTGAGGCAGGAGGATCACATGAGCCAAGGAGTTTGAATCCAACCTGGGCAACATAGTGAGACCCTGTCTCAAAAAAAAAAAGAAAGAAAGAAAGAGAGAAAGAGAAAGAGAGAGAGGGGAAGAAAAGAAAAGAAAAAGAAAGAAAGAAAGAAAGAAAGAAAGAAAGACAGAAAGAAAGAAAGAAAGAAAGAAAGAAAGAAAAACACTGGTGTGTACTGGCTATTTCTTAGGGCTTTCACTAAAAACCCATAGTAAAGAAGGAAAGAAGGTCAAGAATCCTTGGCCTTCCAAAGTGCTGGAATTACAGGCATGAGCCACTGTGCCTGGCCGGGCATTTTTAAAGATAGTATGTGTGGCAGGATAGTATGTGTGGCATGAAACTTTACTAACCATGTATGATACTATTGGCTCTCTACTACACGTCCATCCCCCATTATTCCTTATTGAAAGAATCTTACTTTTGTTCAGGTACCCACTCCCTTCTATGTGTCCATGTGCATCAGGAGAGATTGGTCTCTCCAAAGAGGTAAATCCTGACTGGTCTAGACCAATCATGATTCTCCCATTCCCCTTGCAAGTAATTGTTTCAGACATGGTTGTGCTGAGCAATGAGACATGAGAAGGCTGCTAGAAGATTTCTGGTAAAGGTTTCTCTACTTTTTAAAAAAGATACAAGAGAGTTATAGCTTCTCTCTGTGTGCTGTAATTTATCATGTCAGGTTGTGATACATGGACCTGCTGCAGCTATCAGGTGACCATGAGGAAAGCCTTATACTAAGTATGAAGCTGACATGCTAAGAAGAGGAAAACAATGGAAAGAAACAGTGTTCTTCAGACATTTAATCAAGCAGTCTTGGAGCAGGAGGAGGTAGAGCAAGATGGTCAAATAGAAGCCTCCACCAATTGTCCGCTCTGTAGGAACAACAGATTGAACAACTATCCACTTAAAAAGGCATCTTCATAAGAACCAAAAATCAGGTGAGCAATCACAGTACCTGGCTTTAACTTCATATCATTGAAAGGGGCACTGAAGAGTGTAAGACAGTCTTGAATTGCTGGTACTACCCCCTCCCCCATCCCCTGGCAGTGGCTGTGTGGCACAAAGAGATAATCTGTGTGCTTGGGAGAAGGAGGCCACAGTGACTGTGAAACGTTGCATTGGAACTCAGTGCTGCCCTGTCATGGTGGAAAGCAACATGGGGCAGAAGTCAGCCAGCCCACAGAGGGAGCAGCCCCAGCCAGAGGAGAGCAGCCGTAGCCAGAGGAGAATTAACCAAGTTCTTACTACCACACGATAAAATGCTCTGGGATCCTAAATAAACTTGAAGGCAGTCTAGGCCGCAAGGACTCCAATTCCTAGGCAAGTCCTTGTGTTGTGCTGGGCTTGGAGCCAGTGGACTTGAGGGGCACAAGATCTAGTAAGACACCAACTGGGGTGGCCAAGGGAGTGTTTGCACCACCCCTCTCCCAACCCCAGGAAGCGCAGCTTGCAGCTCCAGGAAAGATTCTTTCCTTCTGCTTGAGAAAGGGAAAGGGAAGATTAAAGAGGACTTTGTCCTGCCATTTGGATACCAGCTCAGCCACAGAAGGAAAGGGCACTAGGCAGAGTCCTGAGGCTCCATTCCAGGCCCTAACTCCTGGACATGACTGGGCCAGAAGGGAACATGCTGCCTTGAAGGGAAGAAACCAGACTTGCCAGGATTCATTACCTGTTAACTAAACAGATCTTGGACTCTGAATAATCAGCAGCAGTACCTAGGTAGTACTTGCCATGGGCCTTGGGTGAGACTCAGAGCTGTGCTGGCCTCAGGTGTAACCCAGAGTATTCCCAGCTGCAGTTCCTACGAGGAGGACTCTTTCTACTTGAGAAAGGGAGAGGGAAGAGTAAAGAGGACATTGTCTTGCAGCTTATGTATCAGCTCAGCCACTGTAGGACAGAGCACCAAGTGTCTCTTGAGGTTCCTGATTCTAGACCATGGCCCCTGGACGGCATTTTTGGACATACCCCAGGCCAGAGGGGAGCACACTACCCCGAAGGAAGAGTCCCAGGCCTGGCAGCATTCACCACAAACTGACCGAAGATTTTTAATCCATTCAGCCACTCTCTGTCTTTTGATTGGAGAGTTTAGTCTATTTACGTTCAGTGTTTTGAGACTTGGTCTCAAAAAAATAAAGAAAAAGAAAAAAAAAGAAAAGAAAATATATATTCAGAGGAGACTAAAGAAAAAAGAATTAAGCACACCTACAAAATCTAGAAAATAGGCTCAAAAGAACAAATCTAAGCGTTACTGGCCTTGAAGAAATAGAGAGGTAGGGATAGAAGGTTTACTCAAAGGAAAAATAACAGAGACTAACTCATACCTAGAGAAAGATATCAATACCAAGTACAAGAGGTTATAGAACACCAAGCAGATTTAACCTAAGGAAGACTAGCTCAAGGCATTTAATACTCAAACTCCCAAAGGTCAGGGGCAAAGAAAGAATCCTAAAAGCATCAAGAGAAAAGAAACAAATAACATACAATGGAGCTCCAATATGTCTGGCAGAAGACTTTTCAGTGGAAACCTTACAGGCCAGGAGAGAGTGGCATGACATATTTAAAGTGCTGAAGGAAAAAAACTTTTACCCTAGAATAATATACCTGGTGAAAATATCCTTCAAATATGAAGAATAAATAAAGACTTTCCCAGAACAACAAAAGCTGAGGGATTTCATCAACACAAGGCCTGTCCTACAAGAAATGCTAAACTTCAATTAGAAAGAAAACAATGTCAATGAGTAATAAAAAATCATCTGAAGATACAAAACTAACTGGTAATTAAGTACACAGAAAAACGCAGACTATTATAACACTGTAACTGTGGTGTGTAAACTACTCTTAAGTAGAAAGACTAAACAATGAACCAATCAAAAATAACTACAACAACTTTTCAAGACATAGTACGATAAAATATAAATAGAAACAACAAAATGTTAAAAAGCAGGGGGAAGAAGTTAAGGCATAGTCTTCACTAGTTTTCTTTTTGCTTGTTTGTTGGTTTGCTTATACAAACAGTGTTGTTATCAGCTTAAAATAATGAATTATAAGATAGTATTTTCAGGCCTCATGGTAACCTCAAGCCAAAACACATATAATGGATACACAAAAAATAAAAAACAAGAAACTAAATCATATCATGAGAGAAAAACACCTTTACTAATAGGAAGACAGGAAGGAAAGAAAAAAAGTAAAAGAAAACCACAAAACAACCAGAAAATAAATAAAAAATGGCAGTAGTAAGTCTTTACTTATTAATAATAACACTGAACGTAAATAGACTAAATTCTCCAATCAAAAGACAGAGAGTGGCTGAATGGATTAAAAATCAAGACCCAGTGATCTGTTGCCTCTAAGAAACACACTTCACCTAAAATGACACACATAGGCTGAAAATAAAGGAATGGAACAATATATTCCATGCCAATTAAAACAAACAGATCCGGAGTAGCTATACTTATATCAAACAAAATAGATTTCAAGAATTACTTATTTTGAATTTTGGTACGTTATCAGTGTTCCTACATCTAAGATTTATTCATGATCTGAAATACTTAAAAGTGAGCAAATGTGTGTTTCTTACCTTTGCTTAATTACCATACCTACTAAGAATGTTTCACACTTTAGAGTCTGCCAATACAACTAATAGTTTTCTGTTCCTGGAATTTTCCCTGTTACGTATGTCAACTACATTTCTGAAAAGCTATGTTGTTCAAAGTGAACAGTAAAGTCCAAGAAATCTAGCCTATGAAGAAATTAGGAAGGATCACCAATATCTTGTTAGTTGTTGAATTCAGGGGGAAAAACTGAATATAAAGGAGAGTGAACCATAGAAGATAATTGGTATTCTAGAAACAGACTTAGATTTGGAAGTGACCTCAACTATTATCAACTTATAAATGACATAACTGAAGCTTACTGAGATTCAGTGATTTGCCCAAGATCTCAGAGTTAGTGGCAGTTTTTGGAATACACCAAAGTAGCCTTGACTTCAGTCCTTCCTTAACACTAGCCTTGATGGAGACAACCACTCAATAGTAGCCTCAATGGTTTGTACCAACATCAGAGTCTTTTCTCAAGGGATATAATTCTAGGGTGATGTAGGCAAGACATCTGCAAACATTTCTGTAAAGGCTTAGATAGTAAATATTTTAGGTCTCATGGGCCACAAAAAGTCTTTGTCTCATATTCTTCTTTTTTAAATTCGTAACCCTTCACAAATATAAAAACCATTTTTAGCTTGAGTTCCTGTTAAGAAATAGGCTGAAGGCCAGATTTATCCCCTAGGCTAGTAGTTTTTCAATACCTGTTATATGTCAGAGAGTGTTGGTCAGTAAAGTTTTCATTAGCCCAGCAAAATGAAAAAAATAAGGGCAATGTAATGAACTCAATTCGTTCAGTATAAAGGACTATCCTCTGTTCTGAAATCATGCCCTTCCTCCATTGTGGGGGATGGAGAAGCATTAAAATGTTCTCTTTTGTATGCAATTGTGATGACATAGACAGTAAGATTTTGCTTGTTCTGTTTTTTATGTTCTTCCTTGGTTAAAAAAAAAGTATTGGTCTATATACCTAATTGAAAATTACATATATATTATTATTCCCTGAAATCTCAACATCTAAGAGTCTTTGTGAATATTCACTGATCCCAAATAAGGCATCTTAGGCTTTTAGAATGTATCCAAATAGGATTCACAACTGAATGGCAACATATAACTTAATTCTAAAAAAAACCCCAGTGGAATTCTGGCAATTATTTCAGAACCACTGAGAAACTTTTGAGTTCCTTTTATTGTGTGATAGAATGTTACTTTGTATAGTGAGTAACGGAGCTCAGTACAGCTGCATTTCTGGTTCTTGCACAGTGGAAGCAGCCTTTCTTCAGACCTGTCTCTCCTATTATGGTGTCACATAAGAAAAGTGATTGTAAATTATTTAAAAACAGAGACCATATTTTTTCCATGTTTCTATATTCCCACAGCATCAAGCATAGTAAGGAGAGTTGTATTTTTTTCTAATTAAATAAATAAATGAACAAAATAAAACAATCAAAAGTTCAGAAGTATGTTGGAAAGATTACTGCCCATAGCAGATATGAATCTGGGGAATATAACTCCAGGGTTAAATATGTGGGTCCCCTAGGCAGAGTACTAATTTGGCATTTTTTAAAGCGATATCTAAAAAATAAATGCTCAACATTTATTTATAGGTAATACTAAGTGCTTCATGGGAAAGAGTGCACCTATTACCACATAGCAAATTACCCTAAAATTCAGCAATTTAAAATAGCAAACAGGCCAGGCATCATGGCTCACGCCTGTAATCCAAGCACTTTGGGAGGGCTGAGGTGGGAGGACTGCTTGAGCCCAGGAGTTCAAGGCCAGCCTGGGCAAAAGAGAGAAACCCCATCTCTGCAAAAAACTTAAAAATTAGCCAGGCATGGTGGTGTGTGCCTGTAGTCCCAGCTACTCCGGAGGCTGAGGTGGGAGGATCACTTGAGTCCGGCAGGTCAAGGATGCAGAGAGCTGGGATTACACCATTATACTCAGCCTGGACTATAGAGTATGCCCATGTTTTGAAATAAATAAATACATAAAAATAAAACAACAAACATTTATTCTTTAGCAATTTCTGTGGGTCAAGAATTGATGAGCATCTTAACTGGGTGGTTGGTTCCAGCTCATGATCTCTCATAACTTTGCAGTCAATCTGTCAGCTGGGGCAGGAATCATATGAAGGTTTGCCTCAGGTTAAAAAATACATTTCCAAGATGGCTCAAAGAAATCAGTTCCTCACCCATGTGAGCCCCTCCATAGTGCTCCTTTAGTATCTCATGATGTGTCTGGAGTGGGTTCCTGCCAGTGGGTTCGTGGTCTCGCTGACTTCAAGAATGAAACCGTGGACCTTCATTGTGAGTGTTACAGCTCTTAAAGGTGGTAGGGAGGCAAAGAGTCAGGAGCAGCAAGATTTATTATGAAGAACAAAAGAACAAACCTCCCACTGCATGGAAGGCGGACCCAGCGGGTTCCTGCTGTTGGCTGGGGTGGCCAGCTTTTATTCCCTTATTTGTCCCCACCCATGTTCCATTTCTGTCCTATCAGAATGCCCTTTTTTCACTCCTCCCTGCGATTGGCTACTTTTAGAATCCTGCTGATTGGTGCATTTTACAGAACACTGATTGGTGCGTTTTACAGAGTGCTGATTGGTGCATTTTACAAACCTCTGGTAAGACAGGAAAGTTCCTGATTGATGCGTTTTACAATTCTCTTGCAAGACAGGAAAGTTCCCCAAGTTCCCACTCTACCCAGGAAGTCCAGCTAGCTTCACCTCTCAATGACATGGTAGCTAGCTTCCCACAAAGCAAGCGATCCAAGAGAAGGAGCAAGGAGGAAGTCACATTGTCTTTTAGGACTTAGTCTTAGAAGTCACACATTGTCACTTATGCCATATTCTATCTGTAAGTAGCAAGTCATGCAGTCCATGAAGTCAAGCAAGGGAAAGCAAGTCCATAAAGTCAAGAAGAAGGTTAGTAAGCACCACCTCTTCAAGAAAGGTTATCAAAGAATTTGTGGACACATTTTAACCACAACAAATAGCAAAGAACATGCACATTGCATCTCCTCTATTTTTTCTGAATGATTTAGCTTTAACCTCAAACTTGCATATTCTAACATCATCATTCAAAGTAGGCTGGGTATGGTGGCTCACGCCTGTAGTCCCAGCACTTTGGAAGGCCAACGTGGGCAGATCACTTGCATCCAGGAGTTCGAGACCAGCCTGGGCAACATTATGATACCCTCTCTCTTAAAAAATAAATAAATAAAGATTTATTATTCTCAGCATGCCCTATGGGAAGGAGGTCCCACTCACCAGCCTCAAGTAGTTTACCAAAATATTTCTTTTAACCCATAGATACCAAATACCATTTACACTATTTTCTCCATATAACAATATTTCCAGTGATATTTCAGTCTCATGATAAGGTTTACAGATGCCACAAGGTATAGTACTGTCCTAAAGAACTACCTTGCTGGATTTTTTCTAGCTGTGACTGAAAGTAAAAAAATTGTGAAGAATTTTGGACTGAATTTCTTAAAGGAACATTTCCTACAGATGATGATTTTTTTAATTGCATAGAATTCACAACATCTCACCTAAGAATTTTGCTGCATTGTACCTAGTCCGGCAAATGAATTAGGAAATTGTCTATATTATTGTTAGTCTATATAGTACAGCTTTAAAAAAAAAGACACATAGAGATGTATTATGTTTCTTCCAGCTAAAAGAGAAACAGCAAGAGTTCTGAAGAATTCTAATTCTTAGATTTCTTTAGGACATTTTAAACCAATTATTGGAAGTAGGCTTGGGACATTACTCTACACATATAGCTTGGGGCATTACTCAAACTCTACCCATCTAAAACACTGCACCTGTTCAAGGAGTGAACCCTTTTTACATTGTAATAACACAAAAAGTTCAAGGTTTTCATTTTGTAGTGAGCTCCTTTACAGCATTTCTAGAGACCCTGACATTTCACAGGCCCAAACGAGCTATATATGGAGTAACACAGACACCTCAAATGGGTGATCAGAGGAACACATGCCTGCCCACCAGCATTTGTTTTCAATCTATAGGTATTTATCATGAATAATAATTAAGCTGTTATGAAACTGACTCATGAGATTTCAGACATTTTCACTTTGACATTCATACTCTGGCAGAGATACCAACCCTAAAGACAGACAATGCTGTTAAGTATGACCTGTGTATTTTAAACATACAAGGAAAAATCGATTTTAATACTGAAAAAAAATTTGGTTATTGGATTTATTTCTTGCAATAAATATATGGAATACCCACTAAAACTGGTATGGTATTTCTTTTTGGCAGAATTTGTATAATGTAAACCAGAAAATTACCATCTTATCATATTATATTGTTAAATAATATGGAACTAGCATATTCCAAATGTAGAAAATTTTGGCTCTCTACCTAAGTAACTTTGAGTAATGAGTTACATAATTGGCCAGCATTTACCATCTGCTGTAACCCTTACCTCTTTATTTTTCTGGCTTTTTGGGGTACTTTTTAATGGCTGTTAATATAGGAATTATATAAAAATATAGAAAGCTATTAAACATTACATTTATTTATTGTTTCATTATTTTTACAAAACAGACACACAAAAAATATGTTATTTCCTATTAACTTACCTATTTATTATTACTAAGGAGGCTACAACTAGGGCTGGCTCTCCTCAGTTTCACTCACCATGTATGAAACTCAGTGTTCTACTACATGTAAGGCATTTTCAGATATGTTTTGGGAATTTAAGTTACGGAACATGAATACACATAATTTCAGTGTTTAGTTTTAGATATGTACTTAACATTACTGACAATTAAATGCCATGCTTTTATATTTAGTTTCACATTGTTCTTTCAATTATCTATTTCCATATTTCTTCTATTACCAGAAAACTACATGTGATAGACTGAGAAAAATTGGCATTGAATTGAAATAGTTGCCTCTAGGGGGGAATTTTCATTTAAAACCAGGTTTATCCTAGATGATACTTCACTTGGTAATGGGCTTGTGACTATGAAATTTTATCAGGCTGAATTATTCCCTTCGTATCTAGAGCAGGGGTGGCACCACACTTTACCCAGTACATTAAGGAGAAGTGTTTTTCTCAGTTCCTATCCTAGGCTTTTTGAAGCATAGAAATATCCTGAAGAACAAACCAGATACTCCTTTTTTTTTTTTTTTTTTTTTTTTTTTTGAGGCAGAGTCTCGCTCTGTCGCCCAGGCTGGAGTGCAGTGGCGCCATCTCGGCTTCACTGCAAGCTGCGCCTCCCGGGTTCACGCCATTCTCCTGCCTCAGCCTCCCGAGTAGCTGGGACTACAGGCACCTGCCACCACACCCGGCTAATTTTTTTTTGTATTTTTTAGTAGAGACTGAGTTTCACCGTGTTACCCAGGATGGTCTGGATCTCCTGACCTCGTGATCCGCCAGCCTCGGCCTCCCAAAGTGCTGGGATTACAGGTGTGAGCCACCTCGCCTGACCCAAGCCAGACACTTATCCTAACTCTATGTGTCCTTCTCCTTGCTGCAAGGTGGCCAGATCCCACCTTTGCAAGATAATGCTGGTGAACGACTAGAATAACTTAGAAGGACTCAAGATCTCTCTTCCTACAACTCCCTCTCCCTCAGGCCTATCTCCTGATGGTCTAGATTTGTCATATAAAGAGTCCATGTTGGGCCAGGCACGGTGGCTCACGCCTCTAATACCAGCACTTTGGGAGGCCGAGGCGAGCAGATCACAAGGTTAAGAGTTTGAGACCAGCCTGGCCAACATGGTGAAACCCCGTCTCTACTAAAAATATAAAAATTAGCCTGGCTTGGTGGCGGGCGCCTGTAATTCCAGCTACTCGGGAGGCTGAAGCAGGAGAATCGCTTGAAACCCGAAGGCAGAGGTTGCAGTGAGCCGAGATGGCGCCCCTGTACTCCAGCCTGGGTGAAAGAGTGAAACTCCATTTCAAAAAAAGAAAAGAAAAGAAAAGAAAGAGTCCATGCCAGGGTGTCTCTGGCTGAAGATAGGAACAAAACAAAAGCTACCCATTTCATGTCAAATTTTTGAAGTTTTATTCTCCCTTATAGAAAGAAAAGCGTCAGGGATGATTTACAATTTAAATCAAGAAGTAGATGTACTTTTGATAAGCATATTGCTTTCTACTGGGTTTTGAACCCATATGCTCAGTGAGTGTACCCACCCACTTAATCTCATTTAAGATCATGGAATTTCAGAACTGGAAGGAATCTAGGAAATTAGAGGTCAAAATGTCACTTTTATTATTGATAAAACTGTTTGTGGAATGAGGGTTAGGGCTGAGAGCTAATTGAGCTAGCTAATATTTCCTAACATACTCTGCCCTATCCCACTCATACTCTGTCCCCAAATCAGACCCCAGAACAGAAATTGAAACTGACTCAGTTTGGTTCAGAACTGAACATTTATGTGCCTATATGATTTTTTTGATAGATTCACTCCACCCAATTATGATCTGCAGATTAATGGCTGTCAGCCACCAACCAGGTGGAATAAGAGGTCAAAGTGCTACTACTCTGGGGAAGTCCCTCCACATGAAAACAGAAGAGTAGGGATAAGCACACCATCTCCCAACATTAGGAGGGGCAATGCCATAGGAATTCTGATGAATAAAATCCTCCATTTCATTTCAAAATAATTTGAGAGCAGTATAACAGGAATGTACCACAAATTATTAATACAGAACTTAGTATGATTTTGATGTTTGTCCCCTCCAAATCTCATGTTAAAATGTAATCCCTGGCTGGGTGCAGTGGCTCACACCTGTAATCCCAGCATTTTGAAAGGCTGAGGCAAGCAAATTGCTTGAGTCCAGGCGTTTGAGACCAGCCGGGGCAACATGGCAAAACCCCATCTCTACAAAAATTACAAAAATTAGCCAGGAGTGGTGGTGAGCACCTGTAGTCCCAGGGCAGCCTGAGGTGAGAGAATCACTTGCACCCAGGAGGCGTAGTTTGCAGTGATTCAGGATTGCGCCACTGCACTCCAGCCTGGGTGACAGAGTGAGAGCCTGTCTCAAAAAAAGAGAAAAAGAAAAGGAAAAGAAATGTAATCTATCGGGGAACCTGCCCTGATATTCACATAGGTTCTTTTCTATTTTTCCTAAGCGTCGGCCAGCTTGAGAAATAAAGGGACAGAGTACAAAAGAGAGAAATTTTAAAGCCAGGCATCCGGGGGGGACATCACATGTCAGTAGGTTCCGTGATGCTCCACAAGCCACAAAAACCAGCAAGTTTTTATTAGGGAGTTTCAGAAGGGGAGGGAGTGTGCGAATAGGTGTGGGTCACAGACATCAAGTACTTTACAAGGTAATAGAATATCACAAGGCAAGTGGAGGCAGGGCAAGATCACAAGACCACAGGACTAAGGCAAAATTAAAATTGCTAATGAAGTTTTGGGCACCATTGTCATTGATAACATCTTATCAGGAGACAGGGTTTTGAGATCAACCGGTCTGACCAAAATTTATTAGGCGGTAATTTCCTCTTCCTGATAAGCCTGGGAGCGCTATGGGAGACGAGTCTATCTGACCTCTGCAGTCTCGACCATAAGAGATGACCACGCCCCGGGGGGGGGGGGGGTCAGTTCAGAGACCCACCCCTAGGTGCACATTCTGTTTCTCAGGGATGTTCCATGCTGAGAAAAAGAGTTCGGCGATATTTCTCCCATTTGCTTTTGAAAGAAGAGAAATATGGCTCTGTTCCGCCTGGCTCACTGGCGGTCAGAGTTTAAGGTTATCTCTCTTATTCCTTGAACAATTGTTGTTATCCTATTCTTTTTTCAAGGTGCCCACATTTCATATTGCTCAAACACACATGCTGTACAATTTGTGCAGTTAATGCAATTATTACAGGGTCCTGAGGCAATATACATCCTCCTCAGCTGACAGGATTAAGAGATTAAAGTAAAGACAGGCATAGGAAATCACAAGGGTATTGATTGGGGAAGTGATAAGTGTCCATGAAATCTGTACAATTTATGTTTAGAGACTGCAGTAAAGACAGGCATAAGAAATTACAAAAGTATTAATTTGGGGAACTAATAAATGTCCATGAAATCTTAACAATCTATGTTCTTCTGCCATGGCTTCAGCTGGTCCCTCCATCTGGGGTCCCTGACTTCCCACAACAGTAATCCCCATTATTGGAGGAGGGGGTCTAGAGGAAGGTGTTGGACCATAAGAGGGGATCCCTCATGAATGGCTTAGCACCATTCTTGAGATAATGAGTGAGTTCCAGCTCTGAATTCACAAGAGATCTGGTTGTTTAAAAGAGTGTGACACCTCCCCATCTCTCTCTATTGCTCCCACTCTTGCCATGTGATGTGCCTGCTCCCTGTTTGTCTTACACCATGATTGGAAGCTTCTGGCCCTCACCAGAAGCAGATACTGGCACCACACTTCTTGTACATCCTGCAGAACCATGAGCCAATCACACGTCTTTTCTTCATAAATTACCCAGCCTCAGGTATTTCTTTATGGCAATGCAAGTGGAATAACATAAAACTCTATTCTTAATAAATAAATATAAAAGACTTTTACTAATCTCTCACAAACATATTAGCAAAAAAGTTAATAAATTTAAAATCACTATAAGTATGTTTTCTTCTTTCAAAATCTTATCACAATTTGTCTCACTTCTCAAATTGTGAATAATTTTAGCAATAAACTTATTTTGAAGGAAGGAATACTAAATATAAGACTGTTCTGTATGAAAGAACTTGAAGATTAAAACTGAGTTTTGCTTGCAATTTAATTCTAATTTATAGTATTTTTAAAACCAAAAATTAAATTTGAGGAAGTGTCATTATACTAGGTTGATGAAGTTTACAAATATCGTATGGAAGCCATCTGTCAGAAAACAATCAAACCAACAAAGGCAATAACAGATTCATATGATAGATATTCAATGTACTTACTGAATTATTACAAAGAGTGACTACATAAAATCTGGAGAAACTGAGCTCTTATCTCTGAACATTAAGACCTTTAATTCACTCAGGGCTCATCATTTCAAGAAAATAACTGAGGCCACAAGCCTGTAAGTTTATATGTTATGGTGTGTAATAGAAATGCTATTTAGGACAGGAATTTACTGAAATTAAACTGGCAGGAGACTGAAAAATTATTTAAGTTGCTCAAATTATAAAACATAGAGAACATTTTATCTGAGTTTCCTTAAAATTAATTCCTTCATGATAAATATTTTTTCCTTAAATGAAATTTTTCACTGTATACCTTATTTAGACTGTAGTCAGAATCCACACTACTCTACAACATTTGGCTAATCTATTTAGTGTAGACAAAAAGTAATTCAAAAAATAAGCAATATACAAAGAGCACCTAAAGACCTGGTGAACTGCAAACAGAAGTTGGTTTTATACTTCACTGGGCATCCTAATTAGAGGTTCTATATTGCTTTTTTCTGCCCACTTCTATTTTCCTCTGGATGATCTCGTCCACTCCATGACTTCAAATACCATCTTTTATGTTGACTACTTTCAAATATATACTCCAGCTATCACCTCTGTCCTGCTGTGTTGACCTGTATTTATCTTTGTGATAGGACAACCTCTTCAAGTTTTCTAAAAAGATACAGGCATATAAAAAGTTATAAAAGTGTTATAGATACTAGTATCAGTTCATACAAGGTTCTGTGAGTTTACAAAATAAGAAGACAGGAAAAGCTTCCTAGAGGAAATAATACTTCAGTAGATGTCTAGAGGAAGGAGTGACAGAAAGGGAGACAGATGACAGGCATTGGAGGGAAAAAGAACAGTGGGAGTCAAGTTTCTGAACCAGGAAGCAAGCTATAAAAGAATACCCTAAAATCTGGGCCTTATAGTACAAGGTGGGAGTAACCAGAAACCAGGCAAGTACCAAATCAGGGAAGGTCTCACATATTATACTTGGGAATTCAAATTTATTCCATATTTTTTATACCTATTATGTAGCAATAGGGAAGCAAGCATTAAAGGGCTTTTTAAGCAAAGGAGAAACAGGATCAAATTTGGATATAATGTAGGGAAAAACTTTTCTATTTTAATCCCTATTGCTTTCTAAACAATATGGACTAAATTTGTTGTGCTGAGCCCTGAAACAATTTGACTGTACATGTTTGTGAGTGGAAGCCTAGAAAAGCTGGACTAATGTGCTTTCCAGAGGGAGAAGGAATTTCCTAGGACAATTGTAGGAAAATAGGAGAGAAGTGAGAAAAACCAGCAAAATTGCCAAAGGCAGAGGACCCCTATATCTTCTATAAAATACTAACTCATAAACACTTTGAGTGGTTGTTTTTTTGGTTTGTTTGTTGGCAGAAACCAGGCTTCACTTCAAGATCAGTCCCAGAGATAGTATTCATGAAGCGGAACCCAAGGACAGAGAAGACTGTGAAAATGTTGTGACAAACACAGTATAAGGTGGCTCCCCATGATCTTTGCCTCTTGGTGTTCACATCTCTGGTATTCATACCTCTCTAAGTGTGGGCAGGACCTTCAACTTGTTTATAACTAATAAAATATGGCAAAGGTGATGGGATGTCACTCCCATAATTACATCGCTCGGTCTTGCTCACAGACTCACTCTAGAGACTTTCCTCACTGGTCTGATGAAGTAAGCAGCTACATTGGAAAAGGCCACGTGTAAGTAGCCTCTAGGAACTACAGGTGGTCTCTAGGTGCTAAGGGCATCCTCCAGCCAATAGCCAGAAAGAAGCTGGGGCTCTCAGCCTTACCAACACAAGGAAATGAAGTTTGCCAACAACCTGAGTGAACTTGGAAGCAGATTATTTCCCAGTCAAGTTGCCAAATGAGAACAGAGCCCTGTCCACACTTTTTTTTTTTTTTTTCAAATTTTATTAGAGTCAGGGATTACATGTGCAGGTATGTTACCTAGGTATATTGCTTGATGCTGAGGTTTGGGGTATGAAAGACCTTGTCACCCGGGTACTGAGCATAGTACCCAATAGGCAGTTTTCCATTCCTTGTACCCCACTCTCCCTCCCCGTTTTGGAGTCCCCAGTGTCTACTGTTTTCATCTTTGTGTTCATGTGTACCCACTGTTTAGCTCCCACTTACAAGTAAGAACATACAGTATTTGGTTTTCTTTTTGTTTTTGAGACAGGGTCACACTCTGTCACCCTGGCTGGAGTAGAGTGGCATAATCAAGGCTCACTGCAGCCTCAACCTCCCTGGGCTCAGGTGATCCTCCCACCTCAGTCTCCTGAGTAGCTGGAACTACAGGCGTATACCACCATGCCCAGCTAAGTGTATTTTTTTTTGTAGAGACGGGGTTTTGTCATGTTGCGCAAGCTGGTCTCGAACTCCTGGGCTCAAATGATCCTCCTGCCTCGGCATCCCAAAGTGTTGGGATTACAGGCATGAGCCACCATGCCTGGCTGGTATTTGTTTGTCTGTTCCTGTGTTAATTTGCTTAGGATAATGGCCTCCAGCTCCAACCATGTTGCTGCAAGGGACATGATTTTGTTCTTTTTTTATGGCATCGTTCTATCGTGTATATATACCACATTTTCTTTATCCAGCCAGCCATTGCTGGGCACCTAGATTGATTCCGTGTCTTTGCTATTATGAATAGTGCTGTGATGAACACGTAAGGCTGTGTCTTTTTGATAGAATGATTTGTTTTCCTTTGAATATATACCCACTAACGGCATTGCTGGGTCATATGGTGGTTCTGTTTTAAGTTATTTGAGAAATCTCCAGACTGCTTTCCACAGTAGCTGAACTAATTTACATTCCCACCAACAGTGTATAAGCATTCCCTTTTCTCCACAGCCTCACCAACATCTGTTGGTTTTTTTCAATTTTTTAATAATAGCCATTCTGCCTGTCCACACTTTGCAGCCTCGTGAGACCTTAAGCAGAAGACCCAGCTAAACTGTGCCTGTGACTCCTGACCCACAGAAACTGTGGAATAATAAATGGGTGTTGTTTTAAACCTCTCTAAATTTGTGGTAATTTGTTACATGGCAATAGAAAACTAATACAAATATTTGCTCCCGCTACAGTACCCCATCCCTCAAGTTTACAGATATTCCATAATCTATGTCCCCCATCTAACTTCTGGGTCACGTAAGTTTTAGAAAAAAAATCACTTTATTTTTTATTTTTTTAGACAGAGTCTCACTCTGGTGCCCAAGCTGGAGTGCAGTGGTTCAGTCTAGGCTCAACTGATCCTCCCACATCAGCCTCCTGAGTAGCTGGGACTACAGGCACACAACACCACACTCAGCTAATTTAAAAAAAAAAAATTGTAGATATGAGGTCTCACTACGTTGCCCAGGTTGGTCTTGTACTGCTGGGTTCAAGTGATCCTCCCACCTTAGCCTCCCAAAGTGCTGGGATTACAGGCATGAGCCACCATGCTCAGCCAAAAATCACTTGGCAGTTTAAGAGAGAATGGATTCAAAAGGCAGGAAATAATGGCAATAGCCCAGGTGAGAAACGGTGAAGGCCTAAACCAGAAAAATAGCAGTGCCATTTACCAAGTTAGGAAATAAAGGAGAAGCACAGGTTTCAGGAGAAGTATTAATATACCGAGTCTATTTGGGACATGATAATTTGAAGTGTCCATAGGTCCTCCAGGTGAAGATGTCTACTAAGCTTCAGTACTAACTTTGCAAGATGCTAGTTCTGATCTGGAAAAACTCACATTTCTCTGGTCACAACCTGACAGCAAGCTGCCCTTTCAGTCCTCATCATGTGTTCTACACTTCATGGAGCTACTTGGTGATCCACAAACAGGACATGCCTACGCACAAGTCCATGTCTTTGCTGATGCTGTTCACTTTGAATGAAATGCAATTCCCCCTCATCAAATTTATAAAAATCCTACTCACCTTTTAAAAATGTCAATATGCTCTGTTAGAATGTGGGCTCCCTTGAGGGCAGGGCACTTTGTTTTGTCCACAGATGTCTCAAAAACCTAGAACAGTGTCTGGAATATAACAGGTACTCGATAAATATTTATTGAATGAATGGATAAATGTCTTATATAAAGCCATTCCTTATTCTCTCTCCAGTCACAGAATAAATACTAACATATTCCATATCATAGATATGTTTGCAGATAAATATTAATATGTTTGATAATAAATACTAATATGTTTGCTGATAAATACTAATATGTTTTCTAATAAATACCAATGTATTCCATATCATAGATATGTTTACTGATAAATTCCATACCATAAATGTTTGCTGATAACTAGTAGTACAACTAAGAACTTCTGTTTCTGAACAAATGAAGAAAAGAAAATATAAATTTGATAGGAAAGATAACAAAGGGGTGGATGTATACCTGGAACATTAGCTCTGTTTAAGAGTATGGATCACTTAACATACAGTTACCAAACACCTAGTGTATGCAATATGTGACTGGTTACCCAAAAGTTATTCCCAACCCCTTCTTCCTTGCCTCCCTCTAATTACAGAGATCAAAGTAAACAATTATTTTCCCAGCCTCCTTTATAGCTAGAGATAGTCATGTGACACATTCTGGTCACTGAAATGCAAGGGGAAATCTACTCAATGGATGATTCGAAAAAAAAATATGTCTTTCCTGGTTTGAAAAAAAAAAAAAGCAGAAAGATCTGTCCAGTCATATCTCCTGCTTCCTACATTTGAAAATTTTGATGCTTGGAGCTTTTGCATTCATCTTGTGACTATGAAGGGAAGGCAAAGGAAATCACAGAGATACCAATCCAGAGCCCTCACATTAAGCCACTACACCAATGCCAGAAGGCACCTAACTCTTGTTGTTAGACAAACTCCTCTAGTTTAAGATCTGTTAGTCTGTTATTCTGTTACTTATAGTTGAAAATATTCCTGAACTAGTGGAAGATGTCTTAGAAATCCTGGCTAATAATATTATCTGGTTAATAATGCCACATACGAAATGACTTTAAAATGCCTATTTGATTTTAAATTGTGTTTTTGAAAACAGCACTATGTGTCTTTAAATATATTTATCGTAAGTTACACTATCTACATGTGGCTGTGTTATCATAGTCTTCACTGTCTTTTCTGTTATACCTCATCCTGTGGATAATTATGTCAAAGATGAAGAAAATATGGTTTCAATAGGATATGTTTGTCAACTCTGATTTCAGAGGTAGAACTATTACAAACAAAAGGGAAATGAAAGGAACAGAATAAACTTCCAAATTTATTTACCTAAAAGTTTCAAAGTAATTCTATTCCAAATAATGAAACTGTATCTATACTTTTCTAAAACAGTTAAATGAGATTTTCGATTTATAGACATTGCAAAAGACTGGAGTGGTAATGACAAAGCACATTACATAATTCTGTGCCCATTAAAAAAAACTCCAAACCATTTACAAGACCATGTTTTAAAGCTGTCTAAAAAGTATAATGAGAACTCTACACTTTTCTCTGTTAGATTTGCCAAGTGTCAACAGGGACTGAGAAGTGTTTTAAATTGCTTTTATAAATGAGGAGTGAAGCCACTCACCAGTTCCTAGAATTTTGAACAAAGGGAACAAATATTCAATGAGAAACCACCAGTGTAATAAATAATAATCAGAGACTTTCTAGTGGATTAAAAAAAGGAATCATTCATTAAAACTATTTCTAAAAATTTCATTAGCTGGAATTGTTCTACATTAGTGGAATTACTCTACTACAAAATAAGACACTGTTTTCCTTGTTTTTTATTAACAGGTACTATTTAGTCAGGAAACACTTGTAAGATTAAGAAAGCATTGAGCTGGGCCTAGAGTCGTGAGATACATAGACAAATGAGACCTAGTTCTTGCTCTCTAAGAAGCTTTCATTGCAAAGTGACATTCAGACACATACTCTTAAATACAGCCGGAAAGTCTCCAAACCACATACCAGTAGTAGTTGGCCTATCAGAGTCTAAGGGTGGGAGGGCAGCCCAGATGAATGGCTTTATTTGGTTGTTTATTAAGGAGCTGCATTTAAATTCCAAAACAGTGGAAGGTCAGTATTAGTCATTCCCATATGAGATAAATGTATCAAATATAGCCTAGGTGATAGCTGCAAGTACTAATAAAGTATTGTAACAAAACAAAAGACACAATGGAGTCAAACTGTCTTTGTTTTGTTGTTGTTGTTTGTTTATTTTTTGCTTTTTTTTCACTTTAATCAGGTACTCCTGATATTTTAATGAGTTAAAGGCACTGCCTCATGGAACTTGTTCATTTCTTGATATTATCTTGAGAAACAAAAATGAAGATAGTAGAATTCCGTATCTTGTCTCTTGGCATTATTATGTTTTCAGTTGTACAAAATATCTAAGTCAGATGTATACAGGTTGAACAATTCTTACAGAAATTCCTGCCAAAATTAAAAATATTATGGGTAATTATCACTAAAAAGAAAATTAATCACATTTTATATTAAGATAATTAAAACTGGAATTCAAAAACTGTGAGGCTGAAAACAAATCTACAAAAAGCCTGGTATGGTATGACTCATAGCGGCTTTATTCATAATAACAACAAAAAAATACTTCAGATGTATATTATTAGGCGACTTGACAAACTGTGATATTATAGTAGGTTAAATAGTGACCCCCTAAAAGATTCCACCCAGAAACTGTGAATGTGCCTATATTTGGGAAAAGGATTTTTGCAGATGAAATTAAGGATCTTGAGATGAGATCAATGACACTGTCCATATAAGAGACAGAAGATAAGAAAGACACAGAGACACAGGGAGAAAGGCCATATAAAGACAGAGGCAGAGATTGGAGTTATGCTGCCACAAACCATGGAATATCTGGAGCCACCAGAAGCTGGAAGAAGAAAGGAAGGATTATCCCCTAGAGTCTTCAGAGGGAGCACAGCCCTGCCAACACCCTGATTTTGGGCTTCTGGCCTCCAGAGCTATGAAAGAATAACCTTTTGTTGTTTTAAGCCACCACGTTTGTAGTCATTTGTTAAGGCAGCCCTAGGAAACTAATACAGGGATATTCCTAAAAATGTGGTATATTCATAAAACGGAATGCTAATCAGTAATAAAAGGAATGAACTACTGACACCCTCAACAACATGGATGACTCTCACAAATAAGTTGAGTGAAAGAAGCCATACACTCAGACATGCACTGTGTAATTTTATTTATATGAAGTTCAAGAACAGGCTAAATTATTCTATGAGAATAGAAATCAGAACAGTGGTTAACCTCTGGGGGCAGGGGTAAGGACTGATGGGAAAGAGGCATGAAAGCAATTTCTGGGGCAATGGAAATATTCTATATCTTGATTAGGACGGTGGGGTTACACAGGCGAATAGTTTGTCAAAAACTCATCAGACACTGCACTCAAGAGCTGCTACATTTTTTTTTTTTTTTTTGAGTCAGAGTCTCGCTCTGTCACCCAGGCTGAAGTGCAATGGTGCAGTCTTGGCTCAGCGCCACCTCTGCTTCCTAGGTTCAAGCAATTCTTCTGCCTCAGCCTCCTGAGTAGCTGGGATTACAGGTGTCCATCACCAAGCCCAGCTAATTGTTGTCTTTTTAGTAGAGATGGGGTTTTGCCATGTTGGCCAGGCTGGTCTCGAACTCCTGACCTCATGATCCACCTGTCTTGGCCTCCCAAAGTGCTGAGATTATAGGAGTGAGCCACCGCACCCAGCCAAGCTACTACATTTTATTGAGTGTAAATTACGACTTAATTTTTAAAAACTAAGGAATAAACCAAAACAACAAACAGCAATGAGGACTGAAATTACACATTAAGGTAGGGGTTGACAAACTATAGTCCATGGGTTAAATCTTGCCTGCCACCGATAAAATTTTATTGGAACACAGCCAGACCCAATCATTTACATATTGTCTATGGCTGCTTTCACTCTACAAAGGCAGAGTTCAGTAGCTGTGACAGAGACCAGACAGTCTGCAAAGCTGAAAATATTTATTATCTGTCCCTTTACAAAAAAAAGTTTGCCAACCTCTCTACTAAAGTTATAGTCTGTAAGATGACAGCAAGAGTGAGGGGGAAAAATTATAGTCTGTGACTACATTTATAACTATAGAAGCCTCTTCTTGCTCTAACATTCTGTGATTCTCATTATATTTAATGGTATGAATCAGAGATGTCTGTTAAGACACTTGAAATGTCTTTACCATAGGGCACTTAGGTGAGATTTTCAGCTAAATATTACAATTCTTAGTTATTCCATTTTTTTCTTTCACTTGCCATTTTTAGCAAAATTAATAGTTCACTATTGTACTATCAAAAGTCATCACATTTTATCCATAAATGCATTAACTTATATGGCCTCATCTGTGAGATATGCTAGGCACACAACAGTTCATTACAGAGTAATGAAAGAGAATTGGCAACCAGTGGGGCCAGGGCTGACAGAACCAACTAGCAGCCTAAGCAATCCCAAGGCACTATGCAGAGCATAATAAGGGCCAAGCACACTTGGTTGTATTCTTGCAGACATAATTATTAAAAGGGTCTAAGCTGATGGTCTAGGGACTCTGGTGTAGGAGTAACTGAACTTAGAAAGTCAAAGCTATCAGCCAGAAAGGGCTTTCCGTTGCCTTTAGAATAAAAACCACAATCCTTAAAATGGTCACCAATGCCTTGAATAATGTCAGCACATAATCAGTGTTGACGTTCTGAAAAATTACTCTGCCAGCCGTCAGAGAGAGCCTGGAGATGAGGAGAACAGTTAGGGGTCACTGGGATAATTTAATTAATAAGAAAACATATACTGAATTCTTGAATTAGGAGAGTGACAGTGGGAATGAAGAAATGAATTCCAGGATAAAGAAAATGTTTATGACCCACTGAATGCATCACTACATAGCAATGAAAATGATCTATGGCTACATACAACACGGATGCATTCACAAACATTATATTGAGCAAAAGAAGCAGGATACAAAAGAATATAAAAAGTATGATTCCTTTCACATAAGGTGCTAAACAGGGGAAAAAACCCACCAAACTATGTTGCTTGAGAATCCTTATAGAGGTGATTTAGTAAGAAAAAGTGATTAAACAATTATCACAAGGGTCAAATTAATGGTTACCTCCAGGAGGAAGAGAAAGGCATATACGAGCTTCTGGGGCTGCAGTGTTCTATTTTGCCCTAAGTGGTGGCGATTATATGGGTGCTGGCTGTGTAACAATAACAAATATAAATATACATAAATACAAATGTCTCTTGATATATATTTACTATAAATAGATGTATACACACATATATATAATATACACACATAGATATATGCACTATTATATATGTTTTCTCCATATATCACAGTTTAAATCAAGGTTTTAAAAAAGATTGTACAGAAACAGCTGAGGTACACTTAATTATGACTTAATTAGGATATGGAAGGCAAAGCAGCTCTGGGTTCAAATCTTGGTTATTTATTAGTAGTGTGACCTTGAACAAGTTATTTAACCTGTCTAAGCCTCAATTTTTATCAGGGGAACTAACAGGGCTGTTACTAGGATTAAAATTTTGATCTGTCTGATTATTTTTCTGTGACCTTTTCTGATTGATCAGCTGAGGGATCTCCCTCAATTTACTAAAGTTATTACCTGCATTGTAATTTCCTGTGCTTTACTAATGGCTGTGAGTTCCTCAGCACCTTTACAGGTCAGGTGGCTTGGGTTTCCCTAATAGTCATAAACCAGCAGGTGGAGGATATTAAGCTTTCTGCTCTGCAAGCCCAGTGGTTCTCAAACATGAGTGTTTATCACAACCTCCTGGAGGACTTGTATTAAAATACAGCTTGCTAGGCTCCACTTTCGGAGTTTTAATTCATAGACATGGAGTAAGACATGAGAATTTGCATTTATTTAACAAGTTCTAGTAAGTTCCCGGGTTATACTGTTGCTTCTGGTCCAGGCACAGTATTTCTAGAACCTCTATTCTAGCCCAATGTCAGAAAAGTTGGTAAACTGGGTCCCCTTCACTTAAAAGAGAGAGGAAGGAGCTTCTTTGCTCTCAGGCTCTCCAAGTACAAAGGAGACAGTTTTCACACACACTTGGAAAGAGAGTGACTCCATCTACCTATGCAGGCCCCCTTTTCCTCTTAGGGGTCAGCCTTCCTGAGCTACAGACTTCATATGTCGCTCATTTACCCTCTCCTATGAGAGCTCACAGATTTTCTCAGAAGCATGGATTACTTCCAAGGGACTCTGGCGGTTGCTTTTAGTCCCTGAGTTCCTCCAGTAAGGAATTGTGGGAAGAGAGAGATCAGGAACATGTGTTCATTTTCTTCCCAAAAACTTCTTCTGTGAGAATTAAGGGAGATAAAAGCATGATGTCTGAGACATTAAGAGTACTTAATAAATGTTACTGTCATTGTTATGACTTCAACTTTTTTGAAGTGGATGTTTGCAAAGATGGTTGCATCATAACAGAAACAGTACATGAGATGAAAAGGTTTGTTAGGAAAATGAATAGTTTAGTTAGGAACATTTTAATGTTTATAAATTTTATATTTATTTTCATATTTATAAATTTTTGTATCATGGCTCTAAGGTTAAAGTTGAGGAATTTTATAAAACAGACCAGATTAGTAATCTGAGAGACAGAGGAGACAACAGAAAGCTTGTGGAGCTTCTTTTGGGAAATAGTGATGCAACCCAGTTTGAGACCTAACTAGCTAGAGGATAACACAAATGCTAGCAGCTGGCTGGCTCATAGAGACTCGTTTTTGAGAGCAGGCAGTAAGCACATGTTAAGCTTGTGATGTGCTTTGGCAGACAGTCTTGACAAACCTATCTCATTCTTTAAACACATGGTTCCAAAGTTGCTAAGCACAGTTCAGTCTGAACCTTGACTTTGCCTCCCTTAGAAGCGGGGGCTTGTATATTTTGCAATGCCTCATTAAATATTTCCGCATTTTGGTCTCTGCAAAAAAACCTGTGTTCTTTTCAGGAAACGGTGGTTTTTTGGGGACAATCTTAATATTTGTATCTTAGTTATCCATTCCAATATTATTTCTATGCTTTATACGCTTTCAAATTACTTTGAGGTATTTACCTAGGTTCTAGGAATTACACAAACCTAAAAGTAAAAAAACAACAAACAAAAATCCCATATAAATTTAACTTAAATTTATTAAAAACTATAGTATATATACTTATTTCTAAAACTTTAGCAACCATTTTGTGGTTTGTTTTTTAAAGCCAAATTATGAGCCTATAGCTTTTGAAAATCTACATAGTCAATATTCTTAGAAGTGAAAATGCAATTATAAATTCATTCCACATGATTCAGTTACATTTAATTCGACATGTGACTAGTAGGTACTGGAGACACAGACATGAATAAATGATGATGTCCTTGTCCTTGAGGAGTTCACAGTTCTTCTGACCATGTGTTTGACTATTTGTTTCCACGTCTCTCTCACCCACTAGACTATGATTTGTCTAGTCCCTAGAGGAGGAGGTGACTGACTCTGCCAGGGAGTCTGAACTTGGAGGTGTCATTAAGAAGGTGAACTCTGGGTTGGCTCTTGAAGGATACTAAGATTTGGGGTGAGGAAGTAGGGAGAGAAGGGCAGGACAATCTAAATGGAAATAACAGAATAAGTGCAAAAGCACTGACATGGAAAATAATTGTTAAGATTTACAAGTATCACTGCGTGGCTACAGCTCCTGTGTTCCTTTGAGTGTAGTACAAATGAGGAGGGTAGAGTTAGGTGAGACCAGATGGTGAAAGGTTCTTTTTCTCGTCTAAGGAGTTTTGATTTTACCTGTAAGTGGCTGGGAGACGTGGAAGCTTTGTAAGCAGCAGAGTGACAAGACCAGATTTGTGTTTTGACAACAACTTCAGTGTCAACAGTACAGAGAGTGGACCATGGTGAACTACCTCAGACAAAAATCTAGTTAGGATGTGGTCACGACAGGCCGTCTATTGCTGTTTCCAATGTTTGACTCAATATTAGTCTCAAATTCTATTTTAAAATTGTTACATAAAATGAAAACAGTCAGTGAAAATGAACTAAAACTATAGGCCCTACTCAAAGGCTTAAAGCTCAAAATTGAGGATATCAAAGGATTTCAGAAAAAAATACACACACAAACACACACTTAAGGTATGAAGTTAAGTAGTAAGGATAGGTTTTCAGCACCTTTTCAGTCACTCAGCTAATTAACATAAGACTAAAATATGAACCACCTCTGTGTGAGGGAAGAGGGACTACGATTATTGAGATATACTGTGAAACAATTCAATGTTTTATTAAAGAAAATAGAAAAGAGATGGGGTCTGTGAATCAATCAATCTGAACTTCAAAGGGAAAATATGGGGAATAATATTAATAGTTATTCCCAGTTTTTAAAAATTATTCCCTGTTTTTTATCTCTGTTTTTAAAATTATTATGTAAAATGACTGTTTTGTTTTATGTAACAATTTTAAAATAGAATTTGAGACTAATATTGAGTCAAATATTGGAAATAGCAATAGACGGCCTGTTGTGACCACATCCTAACTAGACTTTTTGTCTGAGGTAGTTCACCATGGTCCACTCTCTGTACTGTTGACACTGAAGTTGTCAAAACACAAAGCACTGGCCAATATGTTACCTATTTATTATGACATAATTAAAAGAAATTAGAGTTTGTAGAATTTTTATATTAAAATTCAGCTTTGGAGATTTATTTTAAAACCCTCAAAGTATCAGTTTGCACACACTAAATTTGGATTTTACTTTATTATATGAATAACATATAACTCACAGATTTGAAAAAGTCAAGCAGTAATTAAAAGTAGCTCTTATTTTTTACACAGATCTCAAAATATGAGTGACAGAGAAAAGTATTCAGTCAGCTGAGCACAGTGGCTCACACCTATAATCCCAGCACCTTAGGGGGCCAAGGTGGGAGGACTGCTTGTGGCCGAGAGTTTGTGACCCGCCTGGGCAACATAGCAAGACCCTGTCTCTAAAAGAAAATTTTTAATTAGCTGGGTGCGGTGGCACGCAGCGGTAGTCTTAGCTACTCAGGAGGCTGAGGTGGGAGGATTGCTTGAGCCAACTGCACTTCAGCTTGGGCAACAGAGTGAGACCTTGTCTCTAAATATATATATATATATATGTATATATATATATATTTGATATATATATTTGGTATATATATTCATTTATTTGATCAGATCTGCTTCTGTTATTATTAACCTATCTTGGTGTCTGTAAAAATACAAAACACCCATTGACAAATTTAATTAAATCTTTGAAAAAATGGCACAACAAATAACTCATCAGAAAAACTCTGATACCAAGTTTTTTGTCTTAAACATTGAACCAAATCCCAAATCTCACTTAAAATGTCTTGTTTTTATTTTTTTCCTCACTTTCATTTTGTAAAATTTCAAGCCTACTTCACTGTTTGTAAATTATACCTCAATTTAAAAAATTTCATTTAGGAACAAAAAGTTTCACCCCCCCCCCCAAAAAAAAACAAAAAACTTTGGCCAGGCGCAGTAGCTCACATCTGTAATCCCAGCACTTTGGGAGGCCAAGGTGGACAGATCATGAGATCAGGAGTTCAAGACCAGCCTGGTCAATACGGTGATACCCTGTCTCTACTAAAAATACAAAAATTAGCCAAGCGTGGTTGCACGCACCTGTAATCCCAGCTACTCAGGAGGCTGAGGCAGAATTGCTTGAACCTGGGAGGCGGGGGTTGTAGTGAGCCAAGATTGCACCACTGCACTCCAGCCTGGGTGACAGAGCAAGACTCCATCTCAAAAACAAAAACAAACAAACAAACAAAAAAAACTTTTCCAACCTACATAAAAGATAGAAAATAGTACAGTGAATACTAGAATCACTAGAGTAACATTTTGTTGTTTTTCTCTCTGTCTCTTTTTCCAGAACCAAATGAAATTAAGTTGCAAACATCATAGACATCATCACACTGTCCCCCTAAATACACTCTCCCCCTAAATACACCAGTAACCTTTAAGGGATATTTTGATAACCAAATTTTGTTATACTCAATGGAATCTTTCAAAAGCCACCATGAAACAAAGAAACAGATAAATGTGAACTGTAGAATGGATACACTGAAATAAAGACTTCATTATATTTGGTCAAAAATGATACTGGAAAAGCACAACAAAATAGTGGGAAATGGGCTGGGCATGGTGGCACATGCCTGGTAATCTCAGCACTTTGGGAGGCTAAGGCAGGAGGGTTGCTTGAGCCCAGGGGTTTGAGACCAGCCTGAGCAACATAGGGAGACCCCTGTTGATATTGTTTGGCTCTGTGTCCCATCTCAAATCTCATCTTGAATTGTAATCCCCTTAATTCTCACATGTCAAGGGAGGGAACTGGTGAGAGGTGACTGGATCATAGGGGTAGTTTCCCCCATGCCGTTCTCATGATAGTGAGTTTTCATGAGATCTGATGGTTTTATAAGTGTTTGACAGTTCCTCCTCCACATCTTCTCTTTCTCCTGCCACCATGTAAGACATGCCTGCTTCCTCTTCTACCATGATTTTAAGTTTCCTGAGGACTCCCCAGCCACGTGGAACTGTGAATCAATTAAACTTCTTTTCTTTATAAATTACCCAATCTCAGGCAGTTCTTACAGTAGTATAAAAATGCACTAATGCACCTATCTCTACAAAAAAAAAAAAAAATTAGCCGGGCATGGTGGCCCATACCCATGGTCCCAGCTACTTGGGAAACTGAAGTGGGAGAACTGCTTGCGCCCAGGAGGTCCAGGCTGCTGTAAGCTGTGATCACGCCACTGCACTCCAGCCTGGACAACATAGCGACCATGTTTCAAAAAAAAAAAAAACAGGAAAAGGAAGGGTTGTTCAATAAAATGCCAGGATAATTAGCCATTTTTTAAAAGAATCAATCAAATCTTTATCTTATACTGTATGCCAAATTAAAATATATTATAAATTGTAGGTTAAAAAATCTTAAATCTTACCATTAAAAGAGAAAATAATAGTTTGGTCATTTGTGTATCTCTTTTTGTATTTACAGTTTTCTTCAATTGATATAAGGTTTTTGTACAATATAAATGAGAATCAAATAGATGAGAAAAAGAGAGTAAAGGGAAAAATAAATGAATAATCTTCGGTTAGGTAAAACTTTTAGTCTTAGACACAATGGTGAACTAGCAAAGGAAAATATATATTTTACAATGTAACAGTTAATAATTGACATTTTCACATAATAAAAATGTGAAAGCTGAAAGCAAATTGGGCAAATATTTGTGAAAGGTATTATAATACAAAAAGCTCATATAAATCCTTAAGAAATCTTTAAGACCTTAATAAATTTGGGCGCGAGATAAATTTTTAAAATTACAAAAGAAAGGGTGAATGACTTAGAAACATTTGAAAAAATTTCAGTCTCACTAATAAATGCCGGTGAATACAGTTTTTTTCTTTTTTGCCCACTAGGAAAGTTTTTGCTTTGCTTAATTTAATACATATCCTCAGAATCAGGAGTCAAGAGTACTGTGAAAAGGCCACTCTGCCTCGCTAGTGGGTAATATTTGGCAATATATATTAAAAGGCTCTTATCTTCTGACTTAGCACAGTTGTCAGTATTCATTATGGTGACATCTTGCTGAGTGGAAATAATGTTTTATATAGGCTTTTTGTTGTTGCTATTGTTCAAGGATTGGGAGTCCTATTCAAGCTTCATAGGATAATATGAGATTTAGTGTTAGAACCCATGAGACCTGGGAAGCACCTCGAGCCAAAAGAGTTCTAGGGATCAGCTGCTCTCTCTTTCTCTGATGGCATCTCCAATTCTCTCTGCAAGTCTGTCCCACTCTCTATTCTCTGCTAACAAACTACATTCTTCTGCTTGTACATGGTTTCTGATTTTATACATCCAGTGCAGATTAGCAGGGGGTTCTGTTCATCATCACCCAGGAATTGAGGTTGATGGAGACTCCATCTCAAAAGTGAACTTTAATCATGTGACAGGGGAAAGGAAACAGAGAATTGTGCACTGACACTTGTTCTTAAAATGTCGGCCCCATAATGATACCTATTACTGCTGCTCACATTTCACTGGCCAAAGCAAGGCACATGGCTACAACTAACTCCAAAGAAGACAAGGAAGAGCAATCTTACCAAATATCCAGGAGGAGAATTGGAATATTTGTGAACAGTCCTTATGATTTCCTTATCTACATCTTTGTGTGCTCACTTATACTTCTTGTAAATGTGGATTAAATGGAAAGTTACAGTCCTGCATTATCTTTTTTTAAAAAAATTAAAACACATCAGCAAATATTTCCTGACACAAAATTATAAAAATGAGCAAAAAGCCAACATACACATGTATCTTGCTCAATTCAATGCCATTAAAAGTTCAAATGCATCAGTTTGCCAAATTCTCTGTTGAGGAAAAACAGTCACTTACGTACCAAAAATAACACATTAACAAGTAAGTATGGTGTCTTACTTCTTATAATAGGATACAGAATACTGTATCCTATTTTTTCTTTTTTGCCTACTAGGAAAGTTTTTGCTTTGCTTAATTTAATACATATCCTCAGAATCAGGAGTCAAGAGTACTGTGAAAAGGCCACTCCGCCTCGCTAGTGGGTAATATTTGGCAATATATATTAAAAGGCTCTTATCTTCTGACTTAGCACAATTCTCAATATTCATTATGGTGACATCTTGTCACCAGAATACTGTGTCCTATTATAGGTATTTTAAGCAGTCCTTGTTAACTTTTAGTTCTTTTTTCTCTAACTTTTATATTTATGAAAATTAATTCCACTAACAGACACACTAGTGGTGTAACTTTGAAATAAAATTTTTAAAAAGTCTGCTACTTCTTTCTTAGGCTTCTAAGTTAGTTTAATTGAGAAGTATCCTGAAATTATCATTTGGAAATACTTACCTTACTCTTGCGTAACCAAAATAGAGAAATAAATTAAATGATAATGCAGATAAGAGTGGAACTGTCATCCATAACTCCTGATTTTAAATATTTTGCATGTTCACCAAATAGCATCCCTCTTCTACTCTTTAAAAAATAGATGCTATACAGTTAAACTTAAAAAATAAATCCGTACTAACAAATATATCATTTTTCTAACTTTGAAGTTCTAATTTTGAAGTTCTCTGTAAGATTTAATTTGGAAAAATGGTCCAAAGCTAAAATTAATTTTGAGAACTACTTTTATAGACCATTGTCTTTGTCACAAATCCATTTGGTATTTATTTGACTTTTAGGTCTCCCATCTTTTGAAAAATCTTCTAAAAATGCAAATGTAATCTCTTGTGTCTCAAGACTTTCAGACTTCCTTGAATCTTTCTTCCTTGTAAGTCATCCTAGAAAGACTCCCTAGTGAACAAAATGTGCAAATTTTAAAAGCAGCTTACACTGCATATTTGTAAAAATTTCTTCAATAAACCCAAAAAAATGAGGCAAGAGTTTATTTTCTATTATACTATCCCCTGTTACCCTTGTTACTTGGCTAACAAAATTAAGCCCTCCTTCTGACCCTGTGTCATTATATTCTTCTCAATCCTTCAGCTTTGTTTTATTAAACAAAATATGCTCAATATTTTTCGTTTCTTTTCTCTTTGTTTTTCTTAGAATTCTCAAAAGATGTAATATTACTATGATTCAAATAGTTCAATCAAACCAGTGCACAGGTTTTATCGTCTCCTATACATGTTGATTGCACATTGGCCTTATTAGTCACAGCCATCTTTATAGCCAGCAACATTTTAAGAAATTCACTGATCATGGATTCTATAATAATTTATTTAAGAAAGTGAGCTGAGTCTACCATCTCTAACATGATCATTTCATTTGCATAAGACAGACAATCCAACTTAAAATGGCCTAAACGAATAAAAAAAATTATTGGCTTACATAATTTAAAAGTCCATGGATAGCCTGCAGAGGCGGATCTCAGTTAAAGGGTTCAAACCTTGTAATCAAAACTCTGTCTCTTCATTCTCCACTATGCTGGCTTCATTTTCAGGCTTCATGGAATTCCTAACAAGAGGGATCTTAACATGTCTAGGTAACGTCACTAAGCAGCAAGGTGAGGAATCTCTAGGTCAATAGCTCTGAAGGGCAGCAGCTGTTTGTGGTCTTTTATAGCCACAGAGTTTGTCTTATCTATGGCTAGAAGATGTTGGGTGCAGTTTCATGGGGGTATGCCAAGCAGGTATGATCTAATGGCTAAAATATGCTCATTTGAGCTATATTTAAAGCAACTAGACATGCAAGAATTTGAGTCTGGCACTGGCAGGCTTTGATCTACTGGTCCTAGCCTGCTGCAAAGAAGTAAACATTGGGCTAATACACAGGGGCCATCTTTAACCCATTTATGTAACAATTGAGAAATCTGTCTTTTCTCCCTGGATGTTTTTTAGATCTCTTCTTTATCTTTATTTAGGTGTGGATTTACTTTTTTTTTTTTTTTTTCATTCTTCTTGCCACTATGTCTCCTGAATTTCCCCAGAATGCTCCCAACTCAAAGTTTTTGCATGTCCTAGCACTGCAGCTTGAAAGCATTTCTTCCAGATATATTTTTGGCTTGCTTTCCCAACTGGCTCAAACCTCTGCTCCAACTATTTCCTCAGAGAGGACTTCCCTGAACCCAACTTCTTCAAACTTTCTATCCCTTACCCTGCTTTTTAAATAAAACTTAGTACTACTTGATATTATATGAAATATTTGTTCATCATTCTCCTTCCCCCAAGAATATATATCTATGTGGGGAGAGACCGTTTTACTCATTGCTATATACTTAGTACCTAGAACGGTGCCTAAGGCTCAAACATTTGTTGACTTAATGAAAAAATAACCTCTCCTCTATGCTTCATTTTCTCCTTTTTAGGCAGATGAGGTTTTCTGTGTAACTACGCAGATGGCCCAAATATTTTCACTGTCAGATGGAACACTACTACATACAATCATCAAGGTTGTATTCAAGATCATCCTTAGCATTGGTTTTCTTTGTGACAATGATACCTAAGATTTTTTATTTCTTTTGCTTTGTCTTCTTCCTATTCAATCCATTGCCTGGATTCTAATGTTTTAAACTCTTGCCCCTGCCCTAGCCTTCCCTCTTGTGAGCCTTAAATAATCTTTAAAAATTATTAAGTTTAACTTTTTCTATTTTGCTAAGCAATGGTAAGATTGACTATCATTTTTTTTACTCAAGAAAATTGCTTAATATTTGCTTTTGTTAGAAAATATGTATATCACTTTGTGTTATAAAAGCTTATAAATTTGTATTTTTATGTATTAAAACAGAAACATTTAAAATTATTATGATAAAAGTAATACACGAGTTTAAAAACTCAAACATTACAGATGAGCAGAAAAATAAAACATAAAAATGCAGCCAAACAACTGTCTTACAATCCAATTCTACTTCCTACATACTTTATTGACCAAAACTCAAGTAGGAAATACATTTTACAGGTATGCAGAAAGCTGAAAAATGTTTCACACATTTTACTCATCTTTACTGTCTTTACTAGTGCAATGCAACCTGATATTTCTTTTTCCTTCTTGTCTCCTAATGTAGGTGGCAACCTACTAAATTGATTTCATTCCCACAGCTTGAAAACACTGCCCAAAAGGTGCCAACATCAAACTGTTTTTAGCTCTTCTGATAGTTACTCCATAATTTAAAATAATACGCACACACTGCACCGCCACTGTTTGGTTCAACTCCTTGCTTTTTTAACAAATTGACTCTACATTTTGAGAATGAACAATGAGAAGTTAGCTCAGTTCCAGTACTCTCCATTTTTCTTCCCTTAGTCTTCTCTTTGCAATTTTTAAAATTAAGTTATATTACATTCTATTTGCTACTTTATTCCTTTAAAGAATACTTAAACCTATTTCTTGATGTACTTAATTTAGAAAGTGTCTCCTGACTTTTCCATTGCGTAAGATTAAAAAATTTTATCCTTTCGCTTCCTTCCATTTCCCAAATACCATGGGTTACACCAGTACTTTTACATTGTTGATATTTGTATTATTTGCTCTGTTAGAATAATCGTCTTGTGCATTTTGTCTTAAATTTTGTCTTTTATTTTGAAAATTAAAGATTTTTTCAGTATTACAATTTTGTACATCTTATTCACTGCAGAATCAAGTGGTATGAATGGATGTGTGGGAAGAGAAATGTAAGCCGTGTTATTAAATCTACACCTATTGAAGGAGAATGTTCTAGGTGTCAATGTCAAACGGATTTTCTTTTCTTATTATGTCCACTGATTACTCATAATAATGACACATTTTAGTTCATTTCGTCTTTGAGCCATGGCTTATACAATTTTTTTTGCCTTTACTAAAGATTCTATTTCCTCTGTCTTGATGACAAGAGAAGCATCATCAGCCTATCATAAAGATGATTAAAGTTTTTAATAATGATATTTCATAAAGTAAATTTACTTTTTTCTTAAAGCCATTCTCTGAAATTTTCCAGCTTCTTGTCCTATTATTATTAATTATCTTGATGGCCTAAATATTTGTGGTCCTGAAATACCTTTTTATTGCACACCTTCAACAGATCTTTACTGGAACCTCATTACTGAGATCTCATTACTGGGATCTCATGTTCTCTCTTCAGTTCTCTTCTTATTTTGCTAGAACATTTCTTGAGCAATTTTTTCCCCTGAAATGGGTAAAAAGTCAAAAAAAGGTGAGAACATCTTTAATTTATCCTCATCCCTAAATGTTTTGCTTGTCTGTAGAATTCTAGGTTAGAATAATTTTCTCTCGGAACTATAAAGATATTGCTGTTTGAATAATCTAATAATAGTCATCTAATAATCAATGGTGCTAATAAATGACAAAATTCAATCTACTTTAATCTTCCTATCACTCTACTGCTCTTATAAGGGTAACTGACTTTTGTTTGGCTGACTCTCTTTTCTCTCCACAGTTAACTGAATTCTCATAACTGGCCATATCTGATACTCTCCTCTCTGGGCTCTATAGCACACGTTATCCTGGTTTTCTTAAATAATTGGCTATTCTTCCTTATTCTCTCTCAGTTTTCCTTTTTCTGTGTGACCTCTAAATGATGGAGTTTATACCCACTTTTCTATTCTGTGTCTTCTCCCTATATGCTCTCATCCATTCTCATGGTTTAAAAAACTATATGTTGACAATTCCTAAATTTATACCAGCAGGCTAGATTTTTTTTCTGAGGTTCAGACTCACATCTTTAAATATCTTCTTGACCTCTGTCTTGTCTGTCTCCTAGGAATTTCAAACTTAAAATGACCAAAATGGATCTCTATCTCTAAATCTGGATCTCCTTCACCCTTTACCACTCAAAAAATGGTCCCATGGTTAACTGTTCCCCTTGACTCTTCCTTTTCATTCCCTCCTCCTAACAACTCCCTCCTCATCTAAGCCATCAGTAATTCCTGTTATTTCCACTTTCAAAATATATCTCTAAACTCTTAAAAATGTAAATCAGGTCATGTCAGTTCTCTGTTTAAAATGATTAGATTGCTTTCCACTGCATTTAGGATAAATTTAAAACATATACAGCCAGCCCTCCAAACTTATATCTTGCCTCTCCAAACTCATTTCTTGCCTCTTGCCATTCTGCACTTATTCATTTCCTCACTCCAGTCTCCTCTCTCCTAGAATACACAATGCTCTGTTTCAGAGCCTCGGTTCTTGCCTTTCTATCTGGCATACTTGCTCCACAGGTCATTATATGGCTGATCTTTTTTCCACTTGAGACATAAAGAATATCTTTGTCAATACACACTGCCACCACATCTTTTAATGAGTGATACTATCCTTTTATATTGATGCTAAATGTATTTAACATAATTTAAATCCCCATATTAGTGATATTTGAATTGTATCCTCGTTTTTAAACATTTAAATAGTTTTTAAATGTTTAAAATGTTTTTAAACTATTAAAACACTGCATGGAATATTTGTGTATATATATATATATAGTGAATATCAAAAGCAATATATTTAAATCATCTGTAAAAATATTTTTTAACATCAAAACCAATCTTTTTTCATTTAAAGAATCTTCAGAACTGTAGAGGAAAAGCACATCTCTAAGTTTGGGGGCATTGATTTGACAAGGAAAGTGATAAAAGGAGATCTCTTCCTGAGAAGGATTTGGAGAATACAGTTTACAGGTGAAAAATGTGTGGACTGAAAAACATAGTCCCACCTTGTGGAAAGATGAAGAGCAGTTCTGGGACTAAGCAAAGAGCAAATGAGTGTGGTTTGAGTGGTTTGAGTTTTCTTTGAGACTACAATTATGGTATGAATTAACTTTTACTATGTATCAATACACTGCACTGGATATAGTTTATCTGGGTGATTCTTCTACTAGTCTTACCTAGTTCACTCATGTGGCCAGTTTGACTCATTAGGCAGTTTAACGAGAGCTGGATAGCCTAAGATGGGCTACAACGCATCTGGCAGCCTGTTTGTCTGTACTGTTTGGTCTAGTGGGGCCTCAACTGGAAAAACTCATCTCTACTTCATGTAGCTTGTCATTTTCCAGCAGGTAATAATGGCCTTCCTCATGCAGCAGTCTCAGGTCAGTATTCCAAAGCATGAGGTTGAAAGCTGAAAAGCTTCTTGAGGCCAAGGCTTAGAAGTCACATAACATTACTTCTGCTGTATTCTATTGGTCAAAGAAAATCACCAGGCCAACACAGACTCCAGGTGTTGAGGTGGGGGGGGAAATTCCACCTCCTAATGGGAGGAGTGACAAAGTCACATTGTAAAAGAGCAAGGGGCACAGGGATGGGAAGAACTGTGGACATCTCTGCAAACAATCTATTACTGCAGGACTTGCTTAGAAGTGATCACTTTTGTGTTATAAAAGTACATTTATAAGTTGATTATTTGCCATCCAAAACATGTTTCCAATAGAAATAATGGGAAAACTCTAATATACACCTATACAGTACTCTACAGTTTTTAAATTCATTCATAAATATCTCATTTGATAATTCATTGAACAAATTTCTTTTGAGTGCCTATTATGTGTCAAGCACTATGATACACTCTGGGGATACAAGAGAGACATGGTCCTTGCTCTTAAAGAGCTTATAGTCTGTGGAGGGGAAATAAATATTTAATAAGTTATAATAGTAAATCAATTAATAACAATAACTTGAGATTAATCTTATGATATGGCAATACAGGGAATAATCATTAGCTGAACTTACACTCTGTGCTAACAGAGTGAGAAGATCTTTATAATAACTCAGGCCGGGCACAGTGGCTCACACCTGTAATCCCAGCACTTTGTGAGGCCAAGGCGGGAGGATCACTTGAGGTCAGGAGTTCGGGACCGGCCTGGCCAACATGGTGAAACTCCATCTCTACTAAAAATATAAAAACTAGCCAAGTGTGGTGGCAGGCGCCTGTAATCCCAGCTACTCAAGAGACTGAGGCAGGAGAATCGCTTAAACCCGGGAGGTGGAGGTTGCAGTGAGCTGAGGCTATGCCACTGCACTCCAGCCTGGGTGACAGAGTGAGACTCCATCTCAAAAAACAAACAAACAGACAAGCACCTCTGTATTATATAAGAACTCTCTGTCTGGTGAGACAAGCTATTAGTTGTTATTCTCATCTTTAAGTGAGGAAATCAAGGTTCATAAGGTTATCTAAGTAATTTATCCAAGGTTACTCAGGTTCTAAGTGACAAAATTTGAAATAAAAAAAAAGACCTATTTTCCAAACTCTGCTTTTTCCAATGTACTCCTCTGCTTCCCTAGACACCAATATGCGAAAACAGAAAGACACCAATAAATTAAAACCAACCAACCAACCCTTACATGATGGTACATATTTTGTGGAGATTCTTTTGAAGAGACTTCAGTGTTTACAGTTTCAGAGACTGACCATGTAATATATAGCATACCTAATCTAGAATATCATCTATAATGTTGAGGAATTTTGCTTACTTCCTAACTCTTTCTAGACCCAGAATCTAGACTGTTATCACTTGGGTTCACTGGGTTGAGAAAAAGCCATTTAAAAAATAATATAAGAAGAGGTTCTTTAACATGACAATCTAAAGACAACAAAAAGGATTTTAGACGAGAATGACTAAATTGAATTTCCACTATAAGAATGAACTATAGTATGGTCAGTTTACTAAGCAATGAACTTAATTAGGAATATATACACCTTGCTTGGCCTCAAATTCTCTTTAGAATAAGAAAGAATATAAATTATAAATAAATATATGAACATGTGTAAGTGTATGCCAACATACACACACACACACACACACAAATTTCAAATAATTATCAATGTGGTTTTATCACTGTTTTATTCCTTCTCACTAGGAAACTGGTAAAACCTTCAGCCTAACATAGCTTAAGCAAAGGTCTATCTGTATTCTTTTTTCTTTCATTATCCTATTACTCCATTTGTGACTTTATCTGGTCTCCATTCCATGCTGATCTGTGTTAGAAATGCTTACATATCAAACAGCTGAACGTCTCTCAGTCTGTCTGTGATGCTCCAAATCCAGACAGCAGTCTTCAATAAATTTATTTCTATTACCCAAATAGTCTGTTTTTAATTTGTTGCTGTACAGATCCATGCAAAGCTAGAACTTCAGTAAGTTGCTGACCTCTTAACATTTTCTTTGTAAACTCTTGTTGTAAGTCACTGATAATTGAGAATGGCCTGTCTTTCTCCTAGTACTGCTCTCTGCTCCAAATTCTCATTTTTTTTTTTAATATGCTGCTCAGCAGTTGTGAGAGAGGCAATATAGACCAGAATTTTCTAATTATATGTTTTGAATGACTTAAAGCTGTGAAGCATATTGATTCTTTCAGGCCTGGGGCACGCAAGTTGGGAGCCCCTGGCCTGGTTGCAGTCCAGCTGCTAGCAGCATTTACCAGAGCTTCCTGGAAGGTGGCCAAGAGGAGCAGCATCTCTACAGGTAGAGTGGATGATAAAAAAACATCTAATAATTCCACAGGCCTCTTATCCAAGGTGAAGAGTGGTATGTTCAGTAGCTGGTTCCTGAAGCAGATGTCCAGATAATGGAACACCTACCTCCTTGGCTGTGCTCAGCACATTGCAGCCAACATGGAGCTCCTGGATGGTGCAGCTCTGGTGGCTCTGAAACTCTGATTTCGTAGACATCGGATATTTTTCATTAGCAGCTGAAGTGCCCTTTTTGTGGCATCCAAAGTAGTTTTGGTCTGACTGATCCAACAATGCATGCATGTTTTATAAATTAAAGCTTCATCATTATTTTAAAGTACTTTCTAGAAAAAAGTACTGCTATTCATTATTGGCATTTTGGTACTATCTGGATTTTTTTTTTAAGCTGTGTATTCTTACTGAAATTTAAAAAAAAAATTGAAGTGCAATTTACAATGGGACCAGAAGCCAGGCGTCATGGCTCAAACTTGTAATACCAGCACTTTGGGAGGCCGAGGTGGGCGGATCACTTGAGGTCAGGAGTTTGAGACCAGCCTGGCCAACATGGTGAAACCCTGTCTCTACCAAAAAAATACAAAAATTAGCCAGGTGAGGTGGCAGGCCCCTGTAATCCCAGCTACTTGGGAGACTGAGGCAGGAGAATTGCTTGAACCTGGGAGGCGGAGGTTGCAGTGAGCAGAGACTGCACCACTTCACTCCAGCCTGGGTGACAAAGCGAGACTCCATCTCAAAAAAAAAAAAAAAAAAAAGAAGAAAACAGTATTACTAGAGAACTTCAGTCATTAAGAGATTACTTGCCCCGGATAAAGGCCTGACCATTTGCACTCCTTTCTGTTTTGATGGAGAGGGGTAGCAAATCAACCTCCAGAAACCGAAGGGAGAAAATTTTCCTCCCTGTGGGTTTTTGGAGTCAGATAGCTTCAGTTCAGATCCTGGTTCTGTCACATAGTAGCTATGTGATCTAAAAAAAAAAAAAAAAAAAAAAAAAATTAAATAAAAAAAAAAATAAAATGGCACCAGAACTTAACATTAGTATTTCATATTTTTTCCTGTAGTTTTTTCTCTAAATATGACATTCCTCCTTTTTCATTAGAGAGAAAAAATAGTTACCTTTTATTCTCTAATCATATTATCCATCTAATGACATAGAATTATTCAATTATTTAATCTTCACCCAAAAAGCAGTCCTGAGAATCTTCTCTTTATTTTATTTTTATTTTTTGAGACAAAGTCTTGTTCTGTAGCCCAGGCTGGAGTGCAGTGGCGCGACCTCAGCTCACTGCAAACTCCGCCTCCCATGTTCAAGTGAGTTTTGTGCCTTAGCCTCCCAAGTAGCTAGGATTACAGGCGCCTGCCACCAAGCCCAGCTAATTTTTGTATTTTAGTAGAGAAGGGGGTTTAATCACGTTGGCCAGGCTGCTCTCAATCTCCTGACCTCAGATGATCCACCAGCTTTGGCCTCCCAAAGTGCTGGGATTACAGGTGTGAGCCATTGCACCCAGCTGAGAATCTTCTCTTTAATATTTCGTTAGGTTGGTGGGTGTGAAATGCTTAAAATACATTCCCTGAGACTAAGTTAGGAAACAGAAGTTCTTTATCCTTTCCTTTCCAGTGGTGGCACTAGCAGGAAGTTTAATAAACTAGACCAGAGGCAGAGATATTTAGAAAACCATCAAAAGTCATTTGATGGAATGCACAACAGGGAATCTTTTATATAGTTGAAAGAGGCAGAAAAAATAGAATTAAACTGAATGCTTTTCTCTTTCACAACTCTTCTCTGTGAGGATTTCAAAGTCAATAAGTAACCTGATCTTCTATACATATATCACTACAGTAAATCAAAATAATATTTATTCTATCTATGAGTTTGGTAAAAGATGGTTTCTTATTAGTTTTTTTATCTTTTCAAATTATAATCACATAACAATCTACGCTTGTTAAAAACCCTGAGAGAATATAGGGAGTTTATTTATGTTTATTCCTGGGCCATTCACTAAAGGGAATGGCTCTATTGCCTCTATAATCAAAGGGGCGGACACGATTTGGAGATACAGTTTTGCACATGAGAGAAATACAACAACCTCATGGGTGTCACCATTTCTCACCAACACTCTCCTCTGGGGAACATGCAGAACAGACTAAACAGAAAACAAAATAGTAAGGACCTGCTTCCTTCAACTTTCAAAGGAGAATCTAGAGGGGAATTATTGATAAACATGAACAAGATAATGTATGTTTTGATTAAACATGCTTGGGAGCCTAATGACTTTTAAAACCACTTAGAAGATTGGTTTATGAACTTTTAATTAACTATCCATAATGTGAACTAACTTCATTTTTTAAAGCATCTCAGTTATTTGAAATAATTGCTACTGCTCTGATGTAAAAGTTATATAACTCTCAAATATAACTTAAAAATCATACTGTGAACAAATGGAAGGATATGTCATAATTTAAATTCACAACTTGTTTCAGCAAACTTCCTGGTTCATTAACAGGGTGTTGGCAACAGGAAAGAATGAAGTATTTCTCTTCCTCAAGTATTTGGAAACCCACTCATTTTTAGACAACTCATTCATTAGTGGTCCATCTCATAGATATAATTTGATATCTTTTTCCAGTTAAGCCCGTTTGGTTACCTTTTTACTCAAGTGAAATGCCCTATTGTTAGATGTAGTCAGTTACTGGCAACTGCTGACTGAGTAACAGTAGCCCCTTTTTCCTCTCTCATGTGGGTGGCCTAGGATTTAGATGGGTACAGATGGGAGCCAATATTGAGTATGGGCAACAGTCCAGTGGATAACTGTTGCCTGGTCTCTTGGCTAAACACTTTGGGCATGACACAGAAATTTTTATGTCTAGTACATGTTCGCTCAAACTACACTGCTTTATTTTCTTGAATGTAGAGGACAGGCAAGAAAAAATAAAGGACCACACACATTGATGATCTGTATACTTATTTCATACCTTTAACAATTCCTAAACCACTCCTTATTAGATAATGCTCATGGGTAGTTAGCACAGCTTATTGTAAAGTCATCAGGGCATTTGCTGCTATTATTCTTATAATTTGGCCCAGGTTCATCTCCTAGGTGGAAATAACTGAAACTTAAAAAACGTTATCTCTAAATATAAACTTTTTATGTTTTATATGGCTCTCAAAGAGCAGAGAGTAGGGGCGGGCCTGTGGCTTACGCCTGTAATTCCAGCACTTCGGGAGTCTGAGGCAGGAGGATTACCTGAGGTCAGGAGTTTGAGACAAGCCTGGCCAACACGCCGAAACCCTGTCTCTACTAAAAATACAAAAACTAGCCAGGTGGGGACCTGTAATCCTGGCTACTCAGGAGGCTGAGGCAGGAGAATCCAGCTACTCAGGAGGCGGAGGTTGCATTGAGCCGAGATCGCGCCACTGCACTCCAGCCTGGGTGACAGAGCGAAACTCTATCTCAAAGAAAAAAAAAAAGAGTGGAGAGTACGATACAACACTGTGAGTTAAAATGATTTAGTGGCACTAAACTGGTCATTCAATATATACTTATGGAATGTTCGCTATGTACCAGACACTGTGCCAAGCATTAAATCTAAAAAGGCACCAAAAAAGATGCTTAGAAATAGGACCACAGACATGGTTTCCTTGCTGTTGACAGAGAGCTCCTGTCTAAAGCAAAGGAAAAAGATATGGTGAGGTTGTTATACATCCTAGGATATGGGACTGGGTAAACCAAACTGAGTTTCCTCAAGTTTCTATGGGAAAGTACAAAGAAGGAAGAAATTATAGGCAGAATTTGTATCATCTGTGGATGGTCGCATATGGAACCAGACAAAAACTGGCTTCCAGGCTTTCTTTTTAATTCGCAATCCATTTCACTCCAGCTCCTTAACCCTGTACACACTCTTATCAGCCCCCATCTTCATTCTTTGGATCCCCCCACCCCAGGTTTCTGCAAAGGTAAAATCTATAAATCTACCGATGTTACAGATTTCTAATGATACAGATTATCAACATCATGCACCTTGAAGGGATATTCCAGAGTAGTATCTTATGAAAAAAAGGATTAAAGATACACACACTTGCCCAGAGAAAGCAATTTTTCAATGACTGAAATATATAAAGGGAAATAGGTAACTACTTTCCAAGCATGTCTTTGCTCCATGGCCATCAATAACTCCACCTCTTTCTTTCCTATCTCCACAGGATTTGTCAAGCGAGGTTGTTCTTAGTGGCTCTGAGAGAGTGGGAAGCTCGTTTACAAAGTGTTTGTGGGTTCAAAATTTAAATTTATACCGATGTATAAAGAAATTTCATTTTATAAGTACTGTTTGGAAATATTTGGAAACTAAGCTTCTAGAGTGCTACTTCTCTAAGAACTAGTGACTGAGCAGTTATAGATGTAACCCCTGAAGAGGGGTAGTTAGTTACTTTTTGGAGAGTTCTTGAGGCAGCAAGTGTACAACAACCTTTGGTACTATATCTCAATATTCGATCACTCATAAATCAAGATGCCATTCTTAGGTATTAACAAATGCTCTTGCTGCAGTTAAAACCCATTTCCTTTTTAATCTTCCATGAAGGCAGAAAATACAGTAACTGATCATCGTTTCTTATAATAAACCTTGTATAATTAAAAACTCGCCAGGCGCGGTGGCTCACGCCTGTAATCCCAGCACTTTGGGAGGCTGAGGCAGACGGATCACAAGGTCAGAGGTTTGAGACCAGCCTGGCCAACATGGCGAAACCCCGCCTCTACTAAAAATACAAAAATTAGCCAGGTGCGGTGGCACGAGCCTGCGGTCCCAGCTACTCCAGAGGCTGAGGCAGGAGAATCGCTTGAACCCGGGAGGCGGAGGTTGCAGTGAGCCTAGACTGTGCCATTGCACTCCAGCCTGGGCGACAGAGCAAGACTCCGTCTCAAAACAAAAACAAAAACAAAACAACAACAAATAAATCTCTTCATTGTCCTTCATCTTTTGCAGGCTAAGTAACCCTACGTGGCCCAAATCTTTTGGTAGTATTTTATTTTGGTACTAATGCTCATTGGTAAAGACTGCTTTTTCAGTGCTAGAACAATTTTTGTACTGTATACAAAGGATGTAGAGATTTTGTTAAGATCTTCAGTCTCCAAATGCTGTTATTAAACTGTAGACATCTGGATTTTAGACACTTCTTTTGTTTTGTCTGGGGAAAATTCGTTTTACGGCCGAGAGGTTTTTGAGTGTAATCTTTTTGGATTTCATGTAAGAAACACAGTACCAATGGTTGTCATTCTCTAGTATAACAATTTTTCACTAGCCTTTTCTGTGTTGTTTGTTCTAATAACATTTCCATATAAAGACGTAGAACCAAAAAATCAAAGTTCCTTTGTTTAGACAATGAGTCATTAAAAAATTCTCACTTTACCTTGGTTGATTAGTGTTGCCCAAAGCCTCAAACTCTTCTGTAATTACTGTACTTGTTTATTGGAGGCACTTAAGAGAAGGCGCTGGCAATTCATCGGTCCTGGTGCGGGCTATTTGAGTCTTAAAGTGGAAATGCAAAGTCTGAAATGCACTCGCTGCCAGGCACACTGAGTCTTAGGTGCAGGTGGGGTTGACGGTACCAGGTGTGATTTGACAAGCCGTGGGCTGGCCCTGTAACAGTCCCCAGGCTAGTGTCAAGTTCCGTGTAACATCCTCTTTCCTTGAGGACTTCAAAAATCTACCAAAAGAAAAGCATCTCTTGAGGAGTAACTTAAGCCAGTTCCACGTTGAAGAGAAAAGTAAACGCCTATCACAGCAGAAATCTCTACAGGATTAGGAACCGGGGCAATGGGGATGGTGGTGGTTCCGGTGAGGGAGCCTTCACTTGTCACTTTCTTCAATGCCTAAACCCTCCTTTTGTTAGCTGGCCCACACAGGCCAATGCCTACTCCCTAACGCATCCTCACCCTCCCCCAGCCAGATGTGATGAGGGGAGCAAGCGTCCCCTGAGAAGCGTCTGGGCTCCCTCGGGGCAGCTGCGGTGGGGAGCTCCGGCTCTATCCGCAGGGCTTTCTTTAGTCCCTAGTCAGCGGGAATATTTTTACTGATTGGAAAAATAACCAGTCGTGCTCAGGTGCTCTCCCTCACTGAGATATACTGGCGAGGCTTCCCTGGCCGCAACGCCGCCGTAAGTGCTGCTCCCACGCGCGGCATCCCCGCGTACTGCTCAGTGCCCAACTCCGACCGGCTCTCAAGTGCCGCAACGCCCCGCCCCTTGCCACCTCCGCACGTCTCATTGGCCAGAGCCTGCGTCCGCCTCGGCTCCTGACTGGCGGCTGCGCCTGTCGGTCCGTGCGGCAGGGACATTTCCGCATTGAAGGGGCTGCTCCGAATGGAGGGGGAGGGGAGGTGTTTAGGAGAAAGTAGGGGCTTTGGGTGTCGGGAGTCGGCTGACGGGTGGACAAGGGGGGGTTAGCAGCTGGGCTGCGACCGTTAGGGAGGGGCTCAAGGTGTGCATGTGTGAGGGAAGAGAGAGAGAGAGAAGGGCGCCTCAGAGGTGACTTTCAGCCTGCGAGCCTTCTTCCCGGGGCGCCATAAACGCCCCCAATTTCCCAGCTGCTAAAGGAAGAGGAAGGTGGGTCTCGCTGGCGGCTTGAGGAGGGGCGAGGTTGGGCTTCCGGCGACCCCCTGGATGAGTGTTTCCCGCTCTCGCTGGCCCGCTGTGTGGTCTCGGAGGCGGAATTTGGGATTCTGAGGAGCGCAGGGCAGGCGGGGCGAGAATATGTGCGGGAAGGGTCGGTGCCCTCCCTTGGGACTCCCGCGCCGGTGCACGGGTCTGCCTCTAGCCGGTGACCCCTTAGTGTCCGCTGCGGGGGAGGGGCAGCGTAGCCTTCGGCCCCTACCGAGAAAGAGCTGCGGCCGGGTTTCACTGCTCGAGGCGGGAAGGCGGAGAGCTGAGGCCCCGACCGGTCGGCCAGCCAGAGCGTGGAATTGGTAGCGCCTCCTAGTCCCAGGATGTTTATGGCTGGTGAAAATGGTTGCACTGCCCCCGCTTGCCGGCCTCGCCCGCCTCCCCGACCCCTGCTTGGGCGGGAGCCGCTGTTAACCGGGGTTTTCGGGGGAGGCGGTTGGGGGCTGGACGGCGGCGCGGGGAGGGGGCAGCTAGGGGCGCGGCCTGCCAGTGCCTCCTGCAGTCCAGCCCTGGAGGGCGTGGGGACTGGGGGGCGGTGAAATAGCCGCTGTAGGTCCGCCTCTTTCATTGAAGAAATTTAAGTTCGTGTGGTTTTACCTTTTCCGGGAGTCTCCGGCTGGCCCTCATTTGTGTCCGGAGCTCAGGAGTTCCCAAACCGACTCAGTCGCACCAAGTTTCCGTCTTTTGGAATTGGGGAAGGAGTTTCTTTCTTTTCTTTTTCTTGAGCCAGTTTTAATCGCTTTGAATAAATACTCCCTTAAGTAGTTAAATATAGGAGGAGAAATAATACATCTGTTGTTAAAGCAGGAGAGGAAGAGAGACCTGCCCTATAGCGTGACTCCTCTAGAAAAAAAAAAAAGCCGGAGTATTTTACTAAGCCCCTAAAATGTCGAGATTTGTACAAGGTAAGAAATGCTGCTGCTTATATCCCGAGTTGCTTCAGGCGAATTTGGGTACTGACAGTGGAGAGGTTGGTGGGTGGTTTGGAAGTGGAAATGTTCATTTGAGATAACATTTGCGAAACCCTTTTCGTTGAATTGTCATCTGAGCTGCCTTGAGCTGCTGGGTTGACGTTCCAGACGCGTATAATTTATGCTCCTGTACCCTGCTGGGTTTAGTTTTGCCTCCCTGAAATCAGGTTAGTAGTACCGTCGCTTTCCTGGATAGTGGCTGTAAGTGATAAAACAGGATTTTTGGCTGCTAATTAATCCTTGTTCTCTTTTCCTGGTCTGTGTCAAGGTACCTGTGCGTGCACGCAGACGGGAAGGGCTGGGGAAGCGGGAGGACTGAGAAAGGCCAGGTGGGTTTTGCCGGGACTGTTGGGGAAGCTTTAGTGTTCTCCGCTTCTACTTCGTTTGTGTGTACGTGGTTTGCGTCTCAGATTCACTTATTGCGAAACTGGGAGTAGCCCGAAGAAGCTGGAGGTCATTTCAGCTGGAGAAATGACTTTGCTGCATTGCTGTGTTTATTTTTTCCTTTTTTGAACTATGAAAAGATGATTAAGGTTCCTTTGAAGTTTGAAAACTGCTCTCTAAATTCCACATGTGTATTTAAAAAGGGTTAGGGAATGCCTCAACTGAGATCAGTAACGTGTATATGAATGCATGTGTGTACGGTGTACTCACTGAAATTGGTGCTGTCATAAACCTTTGACACCATGAGATTTGCCTTCTGGTATGCAAGTAAACTCTTTCCTTGTAGACTCCAGTGTGTGAAAGCTTCAGCCATCTTGATGAACACACAGCTAGTAAAGTTCACAAACACTTATTATGCTTCCTGATAAATGTAGGTGTACTTTTGGAAAAAAAAAGTTGTGTCAGTAATGGCCATCATTTGACCCTGGGAATAAAAATGCCCTACTGAGTTCTACATCGCTTTATTAACTCTTCTTTAAATTTTGTGTAGTAGGTTAAGAGAATTCGACTGCCTGTGTTATTATCGAAACAGATCGAACCCTATGCTTGCCTTTAGCACTAAGCTCAGAAATGTCACTTGTTATTAGACTTTCAAATTCATGTTATACCTTGTATGTGGTAAGAGATGCTTATGTTCTGATTGAGTAAATGTCTTATTCAAGAATAGAAAGGCAGAACTGTTAGAAACGTACTGGTTTTGTAATAACAATATTCAGTTACCATAAAGGCGGTATTTTGCAAGAATATGCTAGGTAAAAGTGGACAAGTTACTTCTCTTTAAAAGTTAGAAATATTAATAAACCCAAGGTGTTCCGTGTAGAGTTATGCTTTAGAATAGGTTGCAGAATTGGCAAGCATTGACTGATTTCACAGCCTTTGCTGTAATGCCAACTTGTCCTCAGGAGATTCAAAATCAAGTGGTAAGAGTTGCTGTGTATGTTTGTCATTACTTTGTCATCCACTTTTTTTAAAAAAACTTTTTATATTTTGGAATACTTCCGGATTTATAGAAAAGTTGCACATTTGTCAAAACTAAGAAATTAACGTAGGTACATTACTGTTAACTAAAGACTTTGTTCAGATCACAGTTCCCATGATTCACTCTAAGATACGAGATTGCACTTAGTTGCCAGCCACTTTTTTTCTTTTTTCTTTTTCTTTGTTCTTTTTTTGTCAAGGTCTTACTGTGTTGTCCACGCTGGAGTACAGTGGGTATTCACAGGAACAATCATAGTGCACTACAGCCTCAAGCCCCTGGGCTCAAGCTGTCCTCCTGTGTTAGCCTCCTGAGTAGATGGGACTTAGGCATATGCCATAGCCTATAGTTGTCATACATTTTTACTTTAAATGGTAGTTTTCCTTTTAAGATGGGCAGAATATGACACCTCCTCAAAATTTTTTGACATGAATATGCTCCTGTTTATCATTGTTTAAATTTTGTACAGTGTGAGCCCTCTATATGTTTAACTCTGCTGCTGTTGTAAATGATAAACCTAATTGGCAAATGACACAGCTGTCTCCACAAAAGAGCTTCCAAGTGTAAGGGTTGGAAATTTTGGTTTTAATTTTTTTTTTTTAAGCAAATCAAATTCTTTGATCTTTGCTGCAGAAAATATTGATATTTCCAATCACTGGCACTTAGTAGTTCATGCTCTTTCATCTAACTTTTTTTTTTCATGAGTTTTCTCAAGCTTTATAAGAGTCCTGAGATGTAGATTTTTTATCCTGCCCTTACAGGTGAGGAAAATTAAGTATCTTGTCCAAAGTTCACAGCTTGTATAAAGCACTGATTGATTGATAGATTGATTTTGAGGCAGGGTCTCACTTTGTTGCCAGGCTGGAGTGCAGTGGTGCGATCACAGCTCACTGCAGCCTTGATCTCCTGGGCTTAAGCAATTTTCCCACCTCAGCCCCCTGAGTAGCTGGGACTACAGGTGCACACCACCATGCCTGGCTACTTTTCTCCTTTTTTAAAGAGACAGGCTTTCCCTATGTTTCTCAGGCTGGTCTCAAACTCCTGGTCTTAAGCGATCTTCTAGCCTCAGCCTCCCAGAGTACTGGGATTACAGGTGTGAGCTGCTAGTGCCCAGCACTGAAATTCTTACATGAGTGTGTCTAAAACCCTAGTCCTTCCCGACATCTTTTGTTGCTTCTAACATTAACAACTGTGGAAATGGCCTGTTTCTCCAGCTAGACTGTCAGTTCCCATTGGGCAAAGATAATATTATATCCTTGGGAGAAATACAGTGTTTTGTAAGTGGACGATACTCTAAATGAATTTGTCATGGATGACAAATGAGAAGCCCACAGCTTAGCACTTTCCATCTACTATTTAGTAGGTTATCTTACATTTTTGGTTGTAGTTTTTATAACACCTCTTAGATTATATAAATGTTGAGAAAGATGGAAAGGTACAGACTTAGATTTGAATACCGTTACTAGCAGGTGATCTTAGGCACATACCTTTCAAACCTCAGTTTCTTCTTAGATAAAAATTGGGCAGTAATGCTTATGCCTCAGGGTTATTGAGAAGCTGAAATGAGATGAACTATGTGGATGTGCTAGGCACATATTAGGTAGCCCGTCAATTTAACTTTTCTTTCCTGAAATGATGGTGGCCTTTCAGATAGCATTGCCACCCGAAATATAACCACATGTCATCAACAGAACTAAAAGAAAAAAGGCAGGTATGACAGTTCTTTATTTTCCTATTCCAGGTTTCATGTTCAGGCCTAGGTGTTATTATGTTAAAAAAAAAAAAAAAAAAGTGCCGGGGTGGGGCAAGGTAACGTTTGGACAATATGAATTTGGTTGTAGTTTTTATAACCTCTCAACTTGAGTACCAGTTGGTGACGGTTTTCTTCTGAATACAGTGAACAAAATTTTTTTTGAGCTCTTACTATGTATGATGTACTGTATTAGGATTTCTGGCATATCCCTTATGGTAGGCACTGAAGTTCAGCAGATCTGGGCATTACACCTAAGTGTTGTGTACACCTGTTTTGAATGTAGTAGAATGGTTGCTATACTTGGCTTGTATCTCCTTCTCCAAATCCTAGGCATTGTGCCTTACAGGAAAGCTGGGTATCTCCATCTTCAAGCACATTGACCATAAACTATTAGGTGGAAATATTCAATTAATAAAAATATTGAGGTAGGCAGGAGAGTTCTTAGTATATATTTCTTGGTCAAAAGAAAAGGTTCACGTTTCTTTGGTCACATCCCCAAGTCTCTGTCCCTCAGGCACTTAACATTCCTTCTCTTAGGAAGACCTTTCTTTACTGGATCTGCAGCATAATTCCTAGCTATTCTGCTGTTGGGTCACCTTCTGCCTACTTGTGACATTCCTTCTGCTTCTGGTTTTCCTTGCTCCAGGGATTGTTCCAGGGCCCCCAGTTATTCTAAATGGATGTGAGTACCATCTCTTCCCTAGCTGAGTGAGAAAGGGGGCTCCCTGTCATAGTTTAAGGTACCAGGGGCGGGGGTCATCAGCAGCTGTGGGTTTTTGTCAGGTTTGTCAGTGGGTGCCATTTGGAATTTTGCTTTTAAAAAGTTCTGAGTGTTATGGGGTAATCACTCTAAATGTTTTGAAACTTAATAAATAGTGAAGAGAGAATGTTGTCTAGCCAGCTAAGGCCATAATGGATGCTAATGCTCTAATATTAGAGGCATTGTTTTTTTAAAAAAAATGATTCTAAATGTGCCATTATCTATCTAAATTATGTAAAAATGTCCCTGATGTTCTTAAATTGAGGTACATACTTACATTTCAGGGAAAGCCATTTAAGTACCTCTGTCACTTAAAAAATGCTTGAGGCCTATCAGCTTTCCCATTTGTTAAAATTCTTTTCATAACTTTTTTGGTGACTCCTATTTGATAGATGGCAGCTAGCCAGGGAAGATTACTGAGCTAATTATAACTGGAGGGGTCTCCGAGGAATACAGAGATGAGAAGCATTCTGGGGCCTGGTTCTTCTCAAATCCTAAAACCAAATTTAGCCTGTTGCTGATTATTTAGATGATGAGGACACTTTTAGCACAGGGATAGTGGCATGGATTTGAGTGAGGACAAGAGCCATGAAAATAATGACTAGGGCATACCCCTCATTTTTTAAAGATCTGATTTAAGATTTATTATATTGTTTGAAGAGAGGGGTTTAGTTAAATTCAGTCACAGTTATAAATGTAAAAAAAAATTCTAAAGAAATTTAAAATGAAGAGTTGAGCTGATGAAAAGTGCTGACTGTTTTCCAGCATGGACCTTGTAATCTCTGTGGTTAAATTGTCCCTGTTCTTGCTAACTCAGCCTTTCTTCTAATAAGATGGATGATTTTCATTTGTGAAAGTCTACTGAGGAAAAAAATTGATAAGGGACATTAGAGAAATTAGAAATATTAACTGGTACACTTTTTGGGAGTGCCATTTTAATATTCTGAATAAATTGAAAAATGACCTTAAAAAGAAATTCAGGTGTTATTTTAGTCCATAGGTATTTTCTTGTAATACTGTTTCACAGAGACCCTTCCCTTTGTTGGTATGTATTATTTTTCCCTTCATAGATGAATTACAGCAAGTTTAATTAAAATAATGGGATACTTAGATTGTGTGAGGAACATCAGTTGGCCTAATAATGAAAGTGTTTCAAATAAAAGAAATATACTGTAGTTTCCTAGTTCCCACCAAGCTTTTTGCAGAAGTATAGGCTTTCATGCGCGTCCGTGTGAAGAGACCACCAAATAGGCTTTGTGTGAGCAACATGGCTATTTCACCTGGGTGCAGGTGGGCTGAGTCGGAAAAGAGAGTCAGTGAAGGGAGATAAGGGTGGGGCCGTTTTATAGGATTTGGGTAGGTAAAGGAAAACTACAGTCAAAGGGGGTTGGTTCTCTGGCGGGCAGGAGTGGGGGTCACAAGGTGCTCAGTGGGGGTGGTTTTGAGCCAGGATGAGCCAGGAAAAGGACTTTCACAAGGTAATGTCATCAGTTAAGGCAAGGACCGGCCATTTACACTTCTTTTGTGGTGGAATGTCATCAGTTAAGGTGGGGCAGGGCATATTCACTTCTTTTGTGATTCTTCAGTTGCTTCAGGCCATCTGGGCGTATACGTGCAAGTCATAGGGGATGCGATGGCTTGGCTTGGGCTCAGAGGCCTGACATAGGCATTATGAGTTCTCAGAAAGTTAGCCATATTAATTACTGAAAAGTTAACATAAACAGATATTTGATAGTCAACCTGGATTATCTGTGAAAATGAAGAAGAGTGTGTTAACTTTCTGTAATGCCATTCATCCTGATATCCAGCATTTATACTGTTGGAGAAAATTCCAGCAATATGAATAAATTAGTAGGGCAAGTTCTCTGTCTTGGGGTTTAATGGATGAGAAAATATGGTTCAGTTACTACCTTTTTGGTTGGATAGAATCTCTTTAGAAGACAGAATTTTTCTAAAGACTGTTGCCGTTTTGACATAGCCTACAATTTCTTTTCTAAATATCATATTTTGAACTTGGAGTAATAGTGTTTGAAATTATGGCCATCTTGGTCTTGGTAATTGAATGGATTGTCCCAGGCACGATGACTATTAACTGAAACCATACTTCTTAGATATTTATTTATTTATTCATTGAGACGGAGTCTTGCTCTGTTGCCCAGGCTGGAATGCAGTGGCGCGATCTTGGCTCACCACAACCTCCGCCTCCCAGGTTCAAGTGATTCTCCTACCTCAGCCTCCTGAGTAGCTGGAATTATAGGCGCACGCCACCATGCCCAGCTAATTTTTTGTATTTTTAGTAGAGACAGGGTTTCACCATGTTGACCAGGCTGGTCTTGAACTCCTGACCATGTGATCCGCCTGTCTTGGCCTCCCAAAGTGCTGGGGTTACAGGTGTGAGCCACTGCGCCCAGCCAATTCTTAGATATTTAAAATTCCACTGTCAGGCACGTGTCCTTCTATTAATAACACATTCTTTGAAAGTTGGCTTTATGAAGCTATCAAAGAAAATTAAACTTTGTGTGTTTTTTGATTGGGTAACTTATGTGTGAGAAAAAAGATAATACTCTGTTTGAAAGCTGTTTCCCAGTTTTCTAGATTGGTGATGCAGGCATCTCCTTTAATTTGTTGCACAGTAATTGTCTAAGACTCAAATTCTGCCTCTGCCAACAGTTCCGTTGTTTATTTTTCTCAGTCATTAACAAATGAAATCGATTGTGCCCCCAATCCATTTTACAATTAAGGATTGTTTTTGAGAAACATGGGAGAAATTGGCTATGTTTTCTCATTAATATACATAAACAATAAAATGTTTCATTTCCATAAACATTTTTAGATATTTCTGTTAGTTTTTTCTGTGTAAATCAAGAGAATTGTTTCTTTGTGATTTCGCTTGTGTCCTAAAAAACAAACAAACAAAAAGCCATTAATTGTCTTCATGGACCAGAAATTAGTTGTATTATGCTTAGTCTCCTTTTTACTTGCTAGTCAACATATTGTAAAAATACTATTTTAGGGGATCCTTTCTTTGACAGTAGCTCTTCTTGCTCCTTGGCCACAATGAAAATGTGATTGGAGTTTGTATTTTCTTCTATTTGCTGCTCTGGCAGAAGCTGATGTGATATTTCATTTGTGTTATATGCCTGCCTAGAATTTTAAAACTTCCAAAGAGCACAGGAAAACAGAACAACATAGTTATATCCACTGTTTTGGGTTCATTTGTGCTAATGGTAAAATGCTTAGCCTTGGTAATAAAATATTCATGGAATGCATAAAAGCATTCTTCGATTTTTTTCATTGCTTAGACAACACAGTGTATAAGGAGGAGTTGAAGAGCATGAGATGCAGTAAGAAAGTATTATTCTAGTTGTAGTTTTAACCTCACATAGCAGACATAGTTGAGCTGCCGGTTTTCATTCAGATTTAGTGGCAAACACCTGGAGGTGGTAAACCATGTAAATACACTGTAACTGAGAAGGGAGAGACCTTGCTCCAGAAGAATGAGAAACAGGGCGCCAGGCAACAGGGTTTGAGTTCCAGCTTGGCATTGTGTCCTTAGGCCAGTCAGCATCTCTGGGCCCCTGTTTTTTTATCTCCAAAATAAGGAATTGGACTCACTGACCTTAAAGCCCTTCTAAGCATAAAAGTTTCTCTAAATGCACACATAGCAAGTTACAGGGCAGGACTACCGGATCATTTTTTGGCTTTTCATCGTGATTTTATGTTATACCTCTTTCTCTTCTTCTCAACAAAGGAGTGTGAGGCCTTTTGTGATGACTTTCTTCTCATCCATTAAACATAAAACAAAGTGGTATTATTTAACAAATCTCTTCTGAATGTTCTGTTTTCCATAAGTAGTGTTTTCTTTTTCCTTTGAGATTTTAAGAGCTACTCTATTGTATGAGAGTAGGGTTAATTTTAATTGTTAATGAGAAGTCTGGTTTATATATAAATTGTAGCAGTTTTTTTTTTAAGTAAAGCAATGCATGATTAGCAAAAATCTTTTTTAGCGAGCTGCTCTGCATATTTGTTGCTGCAACAGTTCTTGAAAGCCTGATATCCTTTTATTTTTGTTATCAAAAAGCATTTATTAAGCATTCATATGAATGTAAAGCTGAGTCATCTAAAAATATATCTCAGTGTAGTCATAGTTGACAGTCTAATAACTTTAGTATGAAAAGATCATATAAAATTACATAAGATGCAACTTAATTGAGTTTACTTTTCTTAATTTATCATTGAATGACATGGAATATTTTTTCTATATTTTTCCCTAAATTAAACTAAATGTAAACATATAAATTGCCCAATTTTGTTTAATCTCTAAAGTTAGTGAAAACATTACATTGGCATTTATATTGGTTAATAAAATTGAAAAGAAATTTAGTAGTCATTTGTCTAGACTACCTATCTGTGTGAAACTTCTTTGACCATATCCCTGATACTTGACTAATAAATCAGCCTCTGCTTGAGAAGCCTTAGGGACTGGGGCTTCAGATACTTATGACAGTCTATACTTATCTTAACTCTGCCTTTCTGTGACCAGACATCATGGCTCTTGTACAGTTTCACTTTGGGCTTACTAGGCACTACCTACACTAGACTAGACTTTGCCTTCTGTATACCCAGAGCATAGCTGGATCATAATAGGCTCTTACTCATTTAATAAATGTTACGTGAGTATCTACTATATCTCAGGCTCTGTGTTTGGCAGTGGGAATACAGCTGTGAACATTACAGACATATACTTTCACAGAATTTACAGTCTGTTGGATAAGATAAACATTGAATAAATTTTTAAAATTATGATGTTATAAAGGAGAGGTACAAGGATCAAGCATATGAGCATGTAATAGGTAACTTAGTTTAGAAAGATTTCTAGGAGGATAATCTCAGGTAATATTTAAACTGAACTCTGACAAATGAATAGGAGCTATTCAAACTACTATTATATGAGAATTTAAGTCCTGATCTACAGTTTAGTTACATACCATTATTAGGCACCTGTACTGTGCAAGGTGCTAAGGTAGGTTTTGGGAAAACAAAGTTGCATGACATAATGTAGTTTTTTCCCCCTCAAGAGAATATGTTCTAGGATTGCAGACAGACATTTAACTAAAGAATTGGGGTTTTGAGGGGGTGTTTGTTATAATACAGAGACAGGAGTGATTAAAACTCCCAAATCAGTTGTGGTAGAAAGAAAGGCCTCTTGGAATGTTCAGAAGCCACTGCTTAGAACACTAGGAATACCACCATCAAAATGACAGAAGCTAATCAAGTAAAACAGTTTGAGTCTTTGGGGATTGAGAGATCAGGGCGGTTTCCCAGAGATTGGGATGATTCTCATTATTCTGGAACTCATACTGGGCCATTCTTATTTTTCTACTTTTTTTCTCATTTCTGCCTCCCCTTTTCTAAAAGTGTTGAGTGGTATTTGAAGTGCATGGTTTCGAACAGTCTTATAGTTAGGATGCTTTTAACTTCATGGAGCAGAAAAATACCAATTCACTTGGCTTTCAAAAATGAGGGTCTTTTTATCCCATAAATCCTGAAGTAGGATATGCAGGGTTGGTTAATTCAGTACAAAAGCTTATCAGACCTTCCTTCTGCTGTGCTATCTTTGACATATCTGCCTCATTCTTGGGTCAGCTTCCTTCAAGGGCACTAATCATGGCAGAAGAAACGTGGGGTGATTGGTGGACACATACTCATTATGTGAGTAGAAAAAATACTATCTTTTCTCATGTATGTCTTTTTTCAGTGAGGAACACCTTTCTCCAAAGTGCTGTGACAGATTATACCCTTATGGCTTACTGGCCAGAATCGTATTACATTTTATGCTTAAACCAATCACTAGGAAGGCTTTGGACCAATCTGGGCCTCGTGCCATCTCTGAAACACAGGGCATTGGGGCAGGGAGTTGGTGACAGAATAGCATTGGAGTAGCCAAGAAGGATGAAGAATATGGCTGTTACAAATATGTTAAGATAAATGGAGTGTAATCTACCAGAGCTACTCAAAGCCATACTGGCAATGTTTGGTTATTAGATATGCATATCTTTCCCACCCCAAACCTACTGAATCAGAATCTCTCTGGGAGCTTACCCAGGAATCTGTGTTTTAACCAGCCTCCAAGTAATTTGTATGTACATTAAAGTTTTAGAAGAACTATTCTAGATGTCCCAAATGGAGTAGGAAATTGCAGCCTTTAGGCAGTCTGCTTTCATACTTTCATTAGCTTTGGCTACTCCAAAAGATACTCCAGCTTGGCTTTTGAGTCATGCCTGGATAAGGAATTTGTATTTATTTCCATAGGCAATGAGAATTTCATCAAACAAGGAAGAGAAGTGATATGATGGGGGTTGCAGCTTAAGGAGATCAATCCATCCTCCTTGGCACTATTAGATTAGAGTGATGGGCAGACTAGTTAGAAAACTGTTGTCATGACTAGGAGAGTAAAAATGCTAGGGGAACCAAGGTAGCAGTAATGGAAATGGAAAACAGTGAATGGAATTACAGCAATCATTTAAGAAGTTTTGATATTGCGTTGTCCAATGTGAGGGGAAAGGTGGGAAGAGCCAACTGTGACTGTGAGGTTTAAACCTTAGTTTCTATGGAAATGTTAATGCCGTGGAGAACAGGGTGGGCAAAAGAGTAATTTAGTTTGGATGATCAGTCATGTTTTGGACATGTTGAGTTTGAGGTACCCAGCTGGGTATCCAGGTGTCAGAAGTCTTTAAGGAAGTAAAGAATGTGATCCTGGAGCTCAGGAAAAAAGTTTAGGATGAGAGGCACATGTTTGAGTGATCAGTAAGGAGAGTGGCATGAGAATTGAGTAGAAAAAATGGTCTGGGGACAGAATTTTAGGAATCTCAGGAGAGGAAAGGAGGAGCCAGTTAGGGAAACTGAGGTGTGGTCAGAGAGGTAAGAAAAGATATAGGATAAACTTGAGTAATGGAACCCCATAAAGAGCTTTTCTAGGAGGAATATTCACAAATAACTGGGTTTAAAGGACTGTAGTGAGCCCAGAAGAAGCTGGTTAGCTTGAATTGGTTGTAAATCTAGCCGGCATAGTTCATATTTCCTTGAAATAATCAAGATAGCTTTATCTTGATTATTTCTTGATTATGTCTTAAAATAATCAAGATAGCTTTATCTTGATTATTTCCAGTTGCCATTAAATTCTTGGAGTTTTATGGTTATTTGGATCACAAGTCATTTCCCGATTTAAGATTAAGTGGGCTCTCCAATTCTCTGACTTTGAGTATCTCTCATTGTGAGTTTTCCAGGAAGGTTGGGACTGATCAGACAGAGGTGGCCTAGGGATGGCTCTTCAACTTCTCTGTTGCTCTTGGTGCCTTGCCTGTGGTTTTTCCGTGGCCTGTGCATTATGAAACTAGCTTGTGTACTTATTTTGTTTGCGCTAGTGTCAGGGTTTCAGGGAAGGGTATTATGTATCCCTCTTACTTGCTGAAATACATGAAATGAGATCCATGAATTAAGAAACAAAAATATTCACTTGTCAGATTGACTGTAGCCCTCTCTCTTTTTTGGCTCCAGCTGGATAAAAAAGCCCATGATGTTGAAATTTTAGTTCTTATGAACAGGAAGAATTAGGAAACTGTGGGAAAGGAGGAACTTGTGAAAAAAAGTTATTGCCTGTTCTATCTGAAATTGACTTAAAGTGTCTAGTAAGTCCAGTTTTATGTGGTGGGGAATTATCTTGTCTGTTGATTGAACATAAGAAGAGGTTCTGATATAAATGCTTTTGGAGGAGAGTGTGGTATTTAGGGATTTTTGCATCAAGGTTAAAGAGAGCCAGGCCAGGAAAAAAACATTAGCAAGGTGTTTCTGCCTCACTGTGGTGGAATGGGACTAAAAAAACATGGCTTTGCTTCTGGGCTCCAACATTGGCCTGCTCTGTGACCTTGGATAAGTCATTTAACTATTTTCAACCTGTTTCCTCGTCTGTAAAGTGATGAGAGTAGGTTAAATGCTCCCTCCCATCTATAAAAATGTTTGACTAAGGTAATGAAATGTTTGACTCCCAATCCACTCTATGTCTAAAGTCGTGGGGAATCAATTTTATATTGCTAGGAAATAGGGACAAAACACTTCATGAGGTTAGAAATCTTGGATTATTCAGAGGATTTTAGTTGACCTTCCTTTAGAAACACTACTGTCCTTGTCAGAAGTGTAACCTGAGAATGTTAAATCCAAGAAGGCTTCTAACATCTGTACTACTTTTCCTACCAGAAATTTCAGACCTTTCTTAAAAAATTCAGGATGGATGAAGAAGTCACCACTAAGGGAAATGGTTCCCTGCTCTGTGCCTCCTGGTCTGTGCCCAGATGCTTAAGATAGCTACGCTTCTTGTCTAAGTACTCTTCCTTATTCTTTATTCTTCAATATTTTTTATTCGTTACAAGCCCTTCCTGATTCTTTAATCACTAAAAACAGAGCTTTTAGAGGGGTAGAAGAGGTGACAGGCTTGTTGTAATGTTCTTTTGTTTAAGCCGATTATATTTATAAAGAGGGTGGAAGAAAACAAATTATTCTTCATGTGCATTGGTGCTGTATCAAACAAAAGAAAGAAACAGAGGTTAGAGACATTTCTCGAGTTTGATCCTGTGTCTGGGATTTTTTCAAGTCTGCCTCTGAAACTTAGACCTGTGTTGACAGAGAGCACATGCAATATTAAATGTGAGTCTTTCAGCCAGCCTTTCTTAGCTTGGGTTGATAGGATAGTGACTTGGGTTCTGTGTGTTTTGACCTTAAATCATGTAAATTAATAAGTTATTGTTCTGCAGAGGGAGCTTCTAAAATGTTTTGTTTTGTTTTCAAATGGTTCTCATTTAGACAAATCTCAAACAGCTACTTTAGTTACTTCTAAACTTTGTAGTTACATTTAGTTTTATCTTATATGTTGGCTTTAATTCTATCTGTATAAATGTCTTTTATTCAAATATAAGTGAAAGAATTTATAGTAGGTGGAGTATATAAGGGGAAAGAGTTTTTAGCCTTATTGAAATGTGATTCTGCTAAATTAACAGGCATTTGTAAAAATAACTAGGTATCAAACTATTTGAATAGAAACTTTACAAATACATTTTTAAAATAAGATTGAATCAAATACTAAGGATAGAAGGGGAAAGGTGGACAAATAATCCAGTTGTCCCTATTTTATGAGAAGTAAATCAGATGATTACTTTCTAGATAAAGTATAAAACAGCCTGTGTTGGTATTTTTCTCCCAAGGTGTTTGGGTCTGGGGTGTTTCTTTTTCTGGTTTTTTTTTTTTTTTTTTTCTCTTTTCTTTTCTTTTTGAGACAGGATCTGCCTCTGTCACCCAGGCTGGAGTGCGGTGGCGCGATCTCGCCTCACTGCAGCCTCTGCCTCCTCGGCTCAAGGTATCCTCCTGCTTCAGCCTTCCAAGTAGCTGGGAATACAGACAAGCGCCACCACACCTGGCTAATTTTTGTATTTTTTGTAGAGATGAGGTTTTGCCATGTTGCCCAGCCTGGTCTCAAACTCCTGGGCTCCAGGGTCTACCCGCCTCAGCCTCCCACAGTGTTGGGATTGCAGGCATGAGCTGCCATTGCCCAGCCTTTTTCTGTAGTTTTCTATTTTTGTTGTTTGTATTTATCTAAGAGGGATTTCCGTCACCTTTAGTGAGATCCATCTGTCACAGAAGTGCCCGGCTATGCCAAAAGCATTAAAAGTCTAGTCTGACACACGTAAGCAGTGCAAAGTCTTGGCTGAAATTGGGAACCAGAAGATGGCAGGGAGCCCTATGCCCTTCTCCTTTTAAAATGAAAACGTTGATACAGGGAAGTAGAGGCACCTTGGAATTGCCAGTACCTCTCAAGGGGTTCTTGTTTAGTGGAGAATATGAAACTGGAGTGAAACGAGTCCTAACTAGTTGACACCACTGAATTACTGCCACAGGATAAAGGGACCTTGGGATTGAGCACTTTTCATTTGCTGAATACCAGAAATCAGTTGTAGCTTACCAGCTGTTTGAATGGCTTCCTGGAGTTTTCAGCTGGTGGTTTTATGTTTTTGTTTTAAGATCTTAGCAAAGCAATGTCTCAAGATGGTGCTTCTCAGTTCCAAGAAGTCATTCGGCAAGAGCTAGAATTATCTGTGAAGAAGGAACTAGAAAAAATACTCACCACAGCATCATCACATGAATTTGAGGTAAGGAGGTCTCTACAGTGTTCCCCCCCTCCCCCGCACCCCCCTTCATCTGTCTTCATGCTGAGTTGCTGCCGGTGATGATGATAATCATCACCTCAAATCAGCACAAGATGTACAATAACATCAAAAACAAAAAAGTTAGAATTGCTTAACAATTACGGGCTTTTAACATTTGCCCTTTGTAAATCCATCATCTTTTTTTCATTTAAGCCTAGGAAGTTTTCAAAGTCATTAAAATAATCAGAACCAAATTATACTTTGTTCTGTGTTTTGATGTCATTGGGTGGAGAAATGCATACCTGTGTTCAGTTGTAATTGAGAGAAGTTAGCTTCATATGTCCTGCATGCCTTTTCCAGAGAGTCACTTCTGATAGAACCATGCTACTTTGCCAATTGTCATAGAAGTTTTCCAGAACTGGGAGGCATTTACTTTTTTACTTATAAATCAATAGGTTAGTATTTTCATTTTTATGTTTCAATTTATACGTAATGTTTTGAAGCTAGCTGTGTTTTATTTCTTTTTGTTCTTTTAGTGAAGATTAATTTTCATTGAGAAGTAGAGAAAGATATTGGTAAGTAAGTGTAGCGGCCAGGCGCAGTGGCTCTTAGCTGTAATCCCAGCACTTTGGGAGACCAAGGCAGGAGGATTGCTTGAGCTCAGGAGTTTGAGTCTGGCCTGGGCAACATGGCGAAACCCTGTCTTTACCAAAAAATACAAAAATTAGCCAGGCATGGTGGTATGCGCCTGTGGTCCCAGCTACTGGGGAGGCTGAGGTGGGAGGGTAGTTTAAGCCTGGGAGGTAAAGTTTGTAGTGAGCCGAGATTGCACCACTACACTCTAGCCTGGACAACAGAGCAAGACACTGTCTCAAAAAAAAAAAAAAAGTACAGAGCCAGTTGGAATTCCCATTAAACAAATGGTGTTTGTTTGTTTGTTTTTGTTTTTTTTTTGAGACAGGATCTCACTCTGTCACCCAGGCTGGAGTGCAGTGGTGCAATCTCTGCTCACTGCAGCCTCAACTTCCTGGGCTCAAGTGATCCTCCCACCTCAGCCCCCAAGTAGGTGAGACTACAGGCACACACCACCACATCTGGCTAATTTTTGTATTTTTTTTTGTAGACACCGGGTTTTGCCATATTGCCGAGGCTGGTCTCAAACTCCTGAGCTCAAATGATCAGCTGGCCTGAGCCTCCCAAAGTGCTGGGATTACAGGCATGCACCAACTATGCCCAGCCTGTATTAGCTTTTAGGATGTGAAAAAGTCTTGCTCCCTCCATGTCCTAATGGTATAAGAATTTCATTTAACGATATTTTAAATGTGTAACTTGTATCTGTCTTTATGTTTTTATTAAATATTAAGCATTCTGCTGGTTGTAACAATGACTTCTATTTTCACAGCACACCAAAAAGGACCTGGATGGATTTCGGAAGCTATTTCATAGATTTTTGCAAGAAAAGGGGCCTTCTGTGGATTGGGGAAAAATCCAGAGACCCCCTGAAGATTCGGTAAGTTTTAGATAAAATGTACGAAAACGTAGGGTAATCTTGGACGCTGGTTTTAACTTAGGACGGTTGGGTAGTGTAGGGGACCTGTAACAATCATGTGAGACAAGACAGGACTTGCTTTGAATTCTCTGACCTCTCATCCTGAAACTATGGAGACAGCCTTCAGCTCCTTTCCCTTCTTTTAGACCTCTGAGTCTTGCTGAGGTCCTCTAACAGTCTGATCTCCCTGTGGCAGTACCCAGTATCCCCGGATATGAAATGACTTTTGCAAAGTACTAAATATACCATAAGAGCTTCGTTTACTTTGTTTCTTCCTTCTTTCTCCCAAAACATTTGATTTCTCATTGCCCGTAGGGTCATGGATGCTTAGCCAGACCTTAAAGCTCTCTTCTTGTTTTTTATTGGAATACAGCTTCACTCATTAATTTATATACTATTTATCATAGCTTAAGCTAATGAATCTCTCTTGTTTTTTCCTAATGAGAAAATTATATGTAGTTCCTAGTTAGAGGTACGTTTATTTGCATATGTGGAAAATGTCTTTCAGTTCTTAATGTTTTAAAAATTATACATAACATTCTCACTATAAAAAAAAATAAGCTAAAAAATAAAAATCTCACGTAATGTTCTCTCTGAGGAGCCTCTTATTTTTGATGTTAAAGCTAAAATTCCTCTTGGCTGTAATGCTTAACAGTTACAATATGCATTTTTTTTTTAGCGTCTATTTTGGTCTTTAATTTCCTTGACCCTAGTGAATGAATTGTGATTTATTTTTCTACTTTTAAGTAGTAGATTTAATAGTATTTTCTTCCAAGAAAGAGTTAGAATTCTTCTGGATAGGTATGTTGTTTAAGAAAATAAGCAGGTATAAATTCAGTCAGATGCTTAAAAATGTTTGGGAACAGCCTAAAATTATAATAAATTTAGGCACTATTTATTCCCACCGCCCCCCCGCCCCGAAACACTTATAACTTTTGCTTAGGAATTACCCTAATTTAAGTAACCTCACTTATATAATTTATGATGGACCTGGGTATAGAAGTGTAGTTTCTTTTTTCTTTTTTTTTAGACAGTCTCACTCTGTCACCCAAGCTGGAGTACAATGGCATGATCAAGGCTCATTGCAGCCTCTATTTCCCTGGGCTTGTGTCCTCCCACCTCAGCCTCCTGGGTAGCTGGGACCACAGGCATTTACCAACATGTCTGGCTAATTTTTGTATTTTTTTTGTAGAGATGGGGTTTCGCCATGTTGCCCAGGCTGGTCTCAAACGTCTGGGCTCAAGCAATCTGCCTGCCTTGGCCTCCCAAAATGCTGGGATTACAGACATGAACCACTGTTCCTGACAGTGGTTTTGGTCTTAATTCTTGCTTGCAGACCTGGGAATTTTTTGTTTTCTACTGTACAAACTTAACTTTTCGGAGACAGAGCCTACTTGAAGGAAGGCACGCAGATTTATTATGTTCAATATATTTTAGGGTTCAATAATTAGTTTTTTTCAGTGGAGAAATCTATCTTTTGTACTTTGAGAGATCATGATATGTAGTAGGGATTCTTGAAGTGGGGGTCAGAGGGTGGAGAAGGAAGGAGAAGAGGAATCATGGGATTTTTTCGGTTCAGTACTACCCTACCCCATTCCCAAGAAAGTTCTGATAAATTCTTTCAGGAGGCTATGCCCATGTAGTGAGCCATAGTTACTGATAGTAATACAGAATTGATATAGGACAAAAGAATAGAAATATAAAATAAATTCTAGATGTAATATGATTTTATGCAGTCTTTTTCTGTTTATAAAAGTGTAAGTCTTCATTAAAAATGTCTTTATTTTGAAGCATAAGTTTTAAGCTTCTTCAAAAAATGTATTTGCAATCCCATATGCCCTTAATCTTGAAAATTTTGGAATGCAGAGGCAAAAAATAAGTTTGCTCTTCAACTACGTCATGAGTTTCTTGAGGGCACATATGTGTTTTATATACGGTATGCATGTTACCAGCTTTTGCAGATAGTTCTGAGAATACAAATCTTGAGCTAATGTTTGTTCACCTTGGTTCTTTTGGATGCCTCCTTCTAGCCTCTTTGTCCTACTCTTCTCTTTCCCATAGGTTTCCTTTCTCAGGTCTTAGAGATTATTATAGAGATCAATTTTCCTTTCAAAATGTAATTTTTAAAAGTGAACATAGGTCTTTTTTTAAAAAAATGCAAATAATATTTTATATTCCTAAGTAAAAAGAAATTACTGTGGAAGAACAGCCATTTAGAGTAACATTTCTCATGTCAGCCTTATATCAAAGGTGTGACATAAACATTGTCATACCAGTGGATCTATATTTTTGTGTATGAGTTGACTATTAGCAGAGTCAGCCACCTGGTTTGTAAGTAAAGTTTTATTGGAACACACCCACACATTCATTTACGTATTGTCTATAACTGCTGTTTTGCAACAATGGCAGAGTTGAATAGTTGGAGTGGAGACAGTATGGCTTGTAACAAAACCTGAAATACTTATTATGTAGCCCATTTACTGACCCCATTTTAGTGTATGTATTTTCAGAACATCTTTAGTAGCTTTCTTTATTTCTTTGGCCCTCAGAAAACTGACCTCATATGCCTTTGTCATTTCAGATGATCACTTTTAATTTTTATCTTTTTTATTTTCTTTTAGAGATGAGGTCTTGCTCTGTCACTCAGGCTGGAGTGTAGTGGCACAGTCATAGCTCACTACAGCCTCGAACTCCTGGGCTCAAGGGATCCCCCTGCCTCAGCCTCCTGAGTAGGCAGGACTACAGGCATTGTGCCACCAGGCCCAGCTAATTTTTTTTTTTTTTTTTTTTTGTAGAGACAGGGTCTCCCTATGTTGTCTAGGCTGGTCTTAAAGTCCTGGCCTCAAGTGATCCTCCTGCCTTAACCACTTTTTAGATAAAAATAGTTTTTCATAAATACTAGATTGAAGGACATATTTTATAGATAGGCATTGAAATTTTATATTGTGAGGCTTTACTCATTCTTACCTTTTGTGTTGAATGCTTTGTTTTAGCTCTCAGTGAGTACATAGATGTTTTGTGAGAAGTCTTTTGAGTTCATGTTTTATGAATTATGGCTAATAAGAACCCAGTTTATAGCGTTATGGATAATGCTCTGCTCCTTCTTTGTAAATGTTAACTAAATGTAATAATAAGATTATCTTGATATTTAACTACATAAGTAAAAAAATTTATATATATATATATATAAAGGTTAATGTTTTAAATTAGAGCAAGGAAGGACAAGCCAGCATATGTAGCTTATTTGACCATTTCATTGTTTTCCAGAGAGGTTATGAGAGTGTCTTGGTCTTGGCCAAGCTTACACGTTGGGCATGGACAGGGATGGGAAATAGATCAGAGTTACGAGAAAGTACGGGGCCTGTTCAAGAAGGTATTGGAGCTGACAAGTTCTCTTGAGCGCTAATTTAAAACCTGTTAGTCACATGGCTGGCACTGACCCCTGGTGGTGATGTATTTTCATTTCTATACAAAATATTCTCTAAAGAAGGCTTTTTTACCAGCACGGGCAACATAGACCTCACCTCTACAAATTTCTTTTTTTTAATTAGCTGTGCCTGGTGGCATCTACCTGTAGTCCCAGCTACTTGGAAGGCTGAGGTAGGAAGATCACTTGAGCCCAGGAGTTTGAGGCTATAGTAAGCTATGATATCACCACTGCACTCCAGCCTGGGCAACAGAGTGAGATCCTGTCTCAAAAAAAAAGACAAAAAACGACTTTTTCATTTCAATATTTAATAGGATCAAAAGAGTGAAGGTATATTTGTGAACAGGGAGGAGTTATGTAGGGTCATAGGGTAGAGAACTGGCATGAAGAGAATAGCATGCATCAATGTGGTATTTAGCTCCAATGGATTTTTTGTTTTGTTCCATAAAATTGCTGAGACTTTTTCTTAGTCTATCAATACAAAAAACATTAAAAGCTATTGTTTATTTATAAGGAAGTCTGAGGAAGTTACAGTTTATGTGTGCAGAGTACAGATACATAGCATTTTTTTTTTTCTGAAGGTGAACCGTAGTACACTGTACATTTAAAGTTTGCACATTAAAAAAAAAAATCTTGAGGCAATCTGGCCAAGCATCTGATATAGTATGCCATATAGGATGATTTGCTTTGAGCATGTGAAGATTTCCCAGCTGCAACTAGCCAATGGTAAAGCTATTAGAGACTTGTTTTGTGTGTATGTGGAGATACACACACAAATGAGATCCTAAAAAGTATTCCACAAAAAGGAATTAGTGGCATTTAAAGAAATGGCTCTGAGGACATGGCTGAATACCGAAGAGTCTCATCATTTCTTTGACATAAAGTTTCAAAACAGTAATATATAGAAATACTGATACTAAGTAGACATACTAATTTAGCAAATATTGCCAAAGCTTCAACTTTTGATTTCATGATGAATTGAACAGTTTTTGAATTTACCTCGGGATTACCTTCCTTCACATTCCTTCGTGTACAGGACTTTCAGAAATGGGGACCTGATAAAGGAACTGACAACAAGCCCATGATTATTAATTCCATACTGGTTACATGTCTATAATTTCACTTTAGAAATAGCAATAGCAAATACATGGAACTTTAATGGCAGTTACATATTTGATTTGATAGACTCCAGGTTTTATTGTTGGACCAGGGTCTCTAACTACTGCCTTTGTGTCCAAAGTAGAGGACAGTCCAGTCCCACAGAATTGAATTCATTAGGAAAATCAGAGTGTGGGTTTAGGTGGTAATACTACTATTTGAACATTGCCAGTCCCTCCAATTCCAATTTCCACCCCACAGAGAGTCTTTTTAGAACTCAGCTCATGTGTCACAGGGCTAGTGATAACTAATAAAGATAAGTTTGGTATTCTACTCCCTAAGTGTGTCATATGTCTTATAATGGAATGAAAATGCATATATACATTTTTGGAGAAAGTGACTACCTCTATTGCCCGAGCTGTAGTGCAGCAGTGGCATGATTATATTCACTGTGGCCTCGAACTCCTGGGCTCAAGCAACCCTCCTGCCGCAGCCTCCTGAGTAGCTGGGACTGCAGGCATGTGTCGCTATGGCCAGCTAACTATAAACAACTTTTTTTTTTTTTTCTCTAGAAAACTGGGTCTTGCTGTGTTGTCCAGGCTGGTCTCAAACTCCTGGCCTCCCCAAAGTGCTGAGAGTACAGGCATGAGCCACCTTGCCAGGCCCCATTATCTTTATTTAATATAAATACTGGGGGAATCTTTATATAAAATGGAATGGGCGGCCCATGTCTACTTCTTATCTTTTCTTCCCTGACATCTCTTACTTGGGGGATCTCCTACTAATTCATTTTCTTTGTTGTAGATCAGACTTAAACAGCTGACACTTCACTTGTCACATTGTATATATATAGCTAAGATGAGACTAGAATGTTTACGCCAGACATCTCAATTTGGGAGGTCTTTGTAGGAATTGCAGTCCCTTCATAGAGTTCTTAAAATTATATGTGAAACCATGTGTAAATGTACATTTTTTAGAGTAGATTACCTGACTTTGATTAGATTTTCAAAGGCGGGGTTTCATGACCTGTAAAGATGATAAGAAGTACTGTCCTAGAATCTCATTCAAGACGCATTTATCGGGTACCTTCTCTCTGCGAGGCACTAGTTGGATGCTGGTTCTAGAAGAATAAGTCTTGGTCTCTTTTCAGAATTTTGGCCCCATGTTTGTGGAGGAAATGGGTCCAAAAACAGCTAACTACAGAACAAACAATTAACAGTCCATAGGGTGCTGTGGAAGCATCTTACTGGCCTGAGGCTCAGGAAAGACTTTCTGGCATTAGGCTAGACTCCTGGGGTAACCTTGAGGCAAGATTTCCCTGAGGATAGAGGGATGATCAAAGAGAAAAAAGCTTTGAGAGTAGTAGATGTCTAAAAATAATGAACTTAATAGCATGTAGCTGTTCTCTGGTGGTGGAGCATATGGTAGATGGGTCTGCTGCTCCATATCTGGAGCCAGAAGAAAGCCCCTGAGAGCCAGATGCTGAGTCTCTTTGCCTACCACTGCAGCCCTTCTTCCAGGCTGAGATCCTCCCTCTTCTCTTGGTGGGTTGCACTGGGGAGATATCGGAAACTTCAATTTCCATTTGAGGGAGAGAAGATTGGAACAAACTTGTAAAACCTTGCTTCATTACATAACTGAAACAGTTGGTTTCGATTTTTCAACATTATAAAACATCAACCCAATTAGTTAAAAGATGCTTATTGTTTTTGTTTTTCATTGTGATAAACCTCATAAGGTTAATCAGAATTTTAGCTGTTAATAGCTTTGGGGTTTTTCTCCCCCGCTTAGTGCACATTTTTATGAGTTTTGGCAGATGCTCATAGTCAGGTAACTGCCACCACAATAAATATACAGAACTTTTCCATCATCTCCAATCGTTTTCTTGTGCCCCTTTGAAATGGACTTCTTTATAGATTTTCCCTTAAACACGCAAGCTAAGCAGATCTTGCCTTTTTCTTCATTTATACATCCAAAAAAGAGGTCAGCCTTGCCTCCTCTCTGTTTTATATCATCTTGCCTTTCGTATAACTCGCCCATACCAGCCCTTTAACCTTTTATAGAACTTTGTTTTTATAGCTTCTGGCCTTTTCCCCATTCCCACCTTCATTTCTCTGGAGCTGTTCCAACTATGTGAATTACATAATTAAACTACCAGTGTAGGCTGATGCCTGTAATCCTAGCACTTCGGGAGGCCAAGGCAGGTGGATCAACTAAGGTCAGGAGTTTGAGACCAGCCTGGCCAACATGGCGAAACCTCGTCTCTGCTAAAAATACAAAAATTAGCTGGGTGTGGTGGCAGGTGCCTATAATCCCAGCTACTTAGGAGGCTGAGGCAGGAGAATCACTTGAACCTGGGGGGCCGGAGGTTGCAGTGAGCCGAGATTGCGTCACTTTACCCCAGCCTGGGTGAAAGAGCAAAACTCTGCCTCAAAAAAAAAAACAACTATCATTGTATTTTACAGTGCTTTAATCACAGGCTATTCAATACCTCAGAGTTTAAGGCTAGCATACAGCGTAAGCAGGGTGATGTAAGAAGAAACTGCGGGTTTTTTTCGTTTTTTTTTTTACGCACTTAGGATTATAAATTATTCTGAAACTTCTTTTGCCCACAGGTAGGCTAACAAGAAGGGAGATACAAGATGATTTTAGTAAAGAGTCCTTTACTAAGGACTTTACTGGAACAGATTGTGACGTAAGCAGGTTGGTGTTTGGAACTCCATTTCTGTTAGCATAGCTTTCCAGCTCCCTGAGTCATCTACCTTTGTCCTTTCTAATCGTACTAAAGTGGGGTGTTCTTTTAAAACTATCTTCTTAGCTGATAAGGATATGGGTCAGATGTTCCACAAGGTTGACTAATTTTATGACTTCAGCTGACTTCTATAAAAAGGTGGTGAATATACATAACTGTTGGTAGTGTTTGAATTTTTTTAAACCATCTGTGTATCACTTTTACCTTTTACACTTAAAAAATACTCAGAAGTCTTTGAACTTCTTAAAATTTCTATAAAAATTCTAGATACAGTAAGGTTTAGGGAGCAGTTGGTACCTTCTCTTCATAGGTACCATCTACTTTGTAGGATCGTTTGCCATCTGTAACCACAGTGTTTTACTTATTTCTTGTTTTTTTAATCTGGGTTTTCTGCCAATTCTTTTATTGTCATCTCTTCTCTAGTTTTCCAGGTTTAAAGTGCACAGTTGGGAGCATTATAATTTTACATCTCTTTAGCATTTTGGAAATTGCTACAATTTTTAATGAAAGGGCAGTAGTTACAGGAGTTTGAGAGGCAAATATATCAAGAGGAAGAAATAAAATGCTGTAAGTAGGTTAACACATGAGCACTGAATAAGTGAGAAGCAACTTACAATATGTGTTTTAAAATCAACTTTTAATTTTAGAATAGTTTGATTTACAAAAAAGTTGCAAAGATACACTTTTTAACTAGAAACATTATAAAGCTATCCAAGCTAATTTGTTATCTGTATCTCATTTTTAAAATTCCCACTGAGTCAAAGGAAGGACAAGGTAATAACTAAGAGTACTGATGGAATTTTTCTTTCAAGGTCAAAAGTGAAAATATATAAAAGATAGCTGAGAAGAAACTTGGATGTGCCAGGAGAATACCTATGACTAGACTAAATATGGAAAGAAGTAGAAGTAGGCCATTAAATACAGATTTCTATTTATAGATGGGCTTATTTAAGACAGGTGTCTTCATCGTACATAGTCCTAATGCCAACAGCAGATTGGAAAATATTCTCTTATTTCAAAAGAACAAGAAACACCATTTCAAAGGGTTTTTTGGTTTTTAATGAAGCAAAGCTTTAAGCATTTTTCCTTTTTTAAAACTTTGTAAAAAGCTGTGTATGCAAAGCTCTATATTCTGTAGTTAATGATTATTGCCAGTGTTTGGGTACTCACATGTCAGGCTTTGTGCTGAATCCTTTATGTTTGTGATTTCATTTAATATTCATAACAGACCTGGAAGATAGGTACTGTTATGTCATTTTACAAAAGAGGAAACTGAAGTTCAGAGTAGGTCACCTAAGAGAAGGGGCCCTGATGAACCAGGTAGATAGTCAGGCCCTAAGACCTGGTTCTTTGGTATCCTGTAGTAACAATAAGGAGTACATCCCTATGTTTATCTCTCGTGCACAGAATGTGGCATACTTTATGTGCTTATCAACAACAGTAGTAATAACAATAGCAACAAACATTTATTCAGCACTAATAAGCATTCTTCTCAACTCTTCTACATGTGTTTTCTTACATGATACTCAGATAACTCTAGGAGCTCACTATTATCCTTTTTTCATAATGCAAGACACAGTGGGGGCTGAGAGGGATTGAGTTATCCACACAATTTTCCTTAGCTAATAAGGCAGAATTTAGGCCCAGGTCTACCTGAGCCCGCATTCCTAATCACTATGATGTATTGTAGAACACCCACCAGTTGCCACCAGTGTTTGAAAGAAACTTGAAAGTCTTTAAAGTATGGCCTTTCCATCAGTTATCCATCTTTGAGTAGAGTAGAGCAGGCTCCATTCCTTCCTTTAGAGCCTGAAATACCCTCACTTCTCTTTGAAGTTCTTCCCACGATACTTAACAAATATTTATTGAATAGCTACTGTGTGATAGGCATTGGGCACTGAGATACAAGTGAACAAGATAGTCAAGGGCCTAATACTAACAGAGCTCTATTCTAGTGGGAGAGATAAAACATAAATTCATAAATAAATAAAATAATTTAGAAGACTAATTTCCCATCACTGCTCTTCTGGCCCAGGCTTACCCCCAACAGTCACATCTCCCTGTCTGAAGTCCTTTTTTCTGGTTTATCTGTAGTCACTATGTGAGGCTGTCGAAGTCTCCTTTATTCATTACATTTATTCTACAGACCTATCAAATACCCACTGTTTTATTTTAATTATTGGGAATGCAAAAATAAAGACAGTCACTCCCCTTAAAGAACTTAAAATTTGGACCATACAGTGTTTCCCAAGTTTTCCCGTAGAAAATGAGTAGGGTAAATGTAAGAGGCCGTTTAGTTGGGAAGGAGGCTGTGGCTGCCTCCAGCCCTGCCCAGCTGCCTAGAGGGCTGAAGGAATCAATAACACAGGCATGCAATAGCAAGCCGGTTCTGAACTTTTGGTTTAGTGAGGAGATGTTTGCACAAAAATATGTTTATTGTGCAACTGGGTAATAGCTATGAATGTGGTTCAGGAGATATTTCACTAACAGGCTTCTACCTAGAGAGAATGAATAACTGGTGTTCTCCATTCTCAGAATGCTTGGGTCTACTTTTTTTTTTTTTTTTTTAAAGAGACAGGGTCTCACTCTATTGCCCAGGCTGAAGTGCAGTGGTGTGACCATAGCTCATTGTTACCTTGAACTTGTGAACTCAAGGGATCCTCCTGCCTCGGCCTCTTGAGTAGCAGGGACTACAGGCACGTGTCAGCATGCCCACCTAATTTTCAAATTTTTTGTAAAGACAAGGTCTCGCTATGTTACCCAGGCTGGTAACTCCTGGGCTCAAGCGATTCTCCTACCTAGGTTTCCCAGAGTGCTGGGATTGTAGGTGTGAGTGACCTCACCTGGCCTTGGGTCTACTTTTTATTATGCATATGTTCTCCCACCAAAGTGAGTGGCTTGCTTACCGAAGTCAGTTGTGCTTGTTCTCAAATGTGCTCGTGCTAGTTATCTTGGTTATAATGACATAATATAATTAAATTTTATACAAACTAGTGAAATGGATTTAAAAAAGCTCTTTCTAAGAAAACTGAATTGAATGCTTTGGGAAACTTGGATAAAGAGGAATAGCAAAAAAAAAATGTTGAATAGGTGTGACAACTAAGAAAGACTGGGAAAATTTCATAAATCTAGAATGATTCTTCTGCATGCAGATTGTTTCACAAATGTCTGAGCTCTTGGTCCACTCGGAAGAAACTGAAACTGAAAATCACAGAATGTATATTATTGATGTGGTTTATATAAGAAAGATGACACACAGCTCTGGGTCAACAGATTCGTGCTATAAATAAGGAAAAGACCCTGGTGAATGAATGTAGACTTATTTGTAAAAAGTTAAAACAGTTAATGTGTCTAAAACTTTTTCATGATTCTATGCTTGCACTTATTTTTAAAATTAACTGACTACTTGTTCAGATGTTCTAAATAATTAAATAAGTGGGTTTCTGGTATATGTGCTCAGTGTAGCAGGAGAAGGAGCAGCTGGTGAGTTGGTGAAGTCCTAATCAAGTTAAGGATAAGAGGTAATGTTAGAGCTGAGACTTGAAGTATGAGTAAGAGTTTGCCCAAAAAATCAGGGGTAGATACTCCAGGTTTAAGAGAATGTGGTATGCAGATACTCCAGGTTTAAGAGAATGTGGTATGCAAAGGCCCACAGGCATGAGAGAACAGAACGTGCTCTAAGAACTATAATTTTTATAGTACTCCTGGAGAATAAGAATGCAAATAGGTGGGAAATGAGGGTAGGCAAGGTAGTGGGGGCCATGCTGCAAGCTCATTGTCAATTGGGGGATCATTTTGGCTGAAATAAGAAGATGCTGGAAAACACAGGATGGACGATCCTATGCCTTAGGATAGCAGTCTAGGCGGATGCATTTTTTAGGAAGCAAGTAGGGAGTAGCTGTGCTTTAAATTCCTCAATCTGAAACCCCAAATTACATAGGAAATACAGATTTCTCGTGGTTCTTGGTCACTGTTACTGAAATGGCTACTTTGAAATTTACCTGTTTTTAAATTTTTTATTTTTAACACCATTTCTCAGGGATAGCTGAGCTTGTGGTTTAATTTCTGTATATTTATGTTGTTTATTGTGTGAATTTTTATAGTTTTAAAATCCCTAATTTTATGATAGAGAGCTATAATATTCTTAACCAAGTGCACAGTCAACAGGTATCTGAGAAATTACTTCAAGCTCTATGTAAATCACTAAAAAATCCTACCATTACAAAGACCACCTACGTATACATTTTGAATTCATTCTGCCTTCAGTGTATTTAACACTTTTTTTTCCAATTTGTTAGTAATGGCAGTGAGATAAAAAAACAGGCTTAAGAGATTTGTCCTAGCCTCATTACTCCTTAACCATGTAACATTGGGCAAGTTATTTAACTGCTTTAAGTCTCGGTTTCCTTACTCATAAAAAGTAGAAATAATAAAAGAACCTACTTTATAGGATTTTAGTGAGGATTATTAACAATATTCATAAAAGCATTTACTATGTGCCAGGCATTTTGGCAAAGGCTCAACCACAGCAAAGGTTGCTATCGTTACACATTCAACAAATACTTATGAAGTACCTCCTCTATGTCAGGTATTATGCTGGGCACAGTAAAAACAATGGAATTAAGAGTCTAGATTGTGCTTTTTAAAATTCTATGACTTTCATATTTATTCTTTGCCTTTGGTTTTAAATATACTTTTATATGTTTGTTACCAGTGTACTTAATTTGATGTATGTTTCATTTATGATTCATGAATAATTTAATACTTTGTTTTTATTTTTAGCAAGATATTCTATCAAGTAGAAGAACCATATTTACATTCTTATAATTTTCTTTATCAAATGTGTTGTTAGTCTGCAGTTTTCATTGTATTAAAAAACTCATCTATCCTAACAAATTTTTGTTATTGCAAAGATACACTTTAGCTAATTCTTTAACCTTCAGGATTGCAGGAGGCCTCTAGTCTGTCAGGTCAATGAGAATAAACAACATTAGGAACATGCTTAGGTGACTATTTTGTTTAATGAGTTTTATTGAAGGATATCTAGATTCACATACTGAAAGCCCTAGGTTATATGTAGAATTACCTTTAACCAGCAACTCCAACCATGTTTGTAGGTTTTATGTCTACCAAACTCAAGATAAATGTAAGAGGTAGGCCTTGTCTTAGAGGACTATTGTAGCTATTAAAATAATTAAGTACCCGTTTTCATATTGTATGGAGGTGGAGATGTTTAAAGAGTTGGTGTGTGTTCATTATGTGGTGTTTAGTGGGCCAAGGAGGCTGTGCACAGTGTCCTTGGCATTAAGTTGTCAAAATTTGGGTGAAATTTTAGGAAGGATGGTTGATGGCCATCATAGGATCTTTGATCATCTATCATTAAGCATGGCAAAACCTTGGAAATAAAATGTCTTTTCTTAATTTTTTGATGGTGGAAAATAAGACAGTGGATTCAGTTAATCACTTGAAGGAAATATTGTAGTTGACGGTAGTGTGAGCATATCAGCTCCTGTTACTTCTGGGGATTCTCTTATAGTTGGATAGGTTGGTTCTGATTTTTTCCTGTTATTAAAACCGTGTAATGAATGTAAAACTTTGCATTTCTGAATTTTCTAAGAATAAATGTTCAGAAATGGTGTTTTCTTCAGAGGATATGCACTTTTTAAAGGTTTTGTTTTGTATTTCTGATTGCTTTCTAAAAAGAGTATATCAGGCTGGGCGCGGTAGCTCACACCTGTAATCCCAGCGCTTTTAATCCCAGCACTTTGGGAAGCTGAGGCGGGCAGATCACCTGAGGTCAGGAGTTCGAGACTAGCCAACATGGTGAAACCCCCTCTCTACTAAAAATACAAAAATTAGCCGGGCGTGGTGGCATGTACCTGTAATCCCAGCTACTTGGGAGGCTGAGGCTGGAGAATCACTTGAACCTGGGAGGCAGTGAGCTGAGATCACGCCATCGCACTCTAGCCTGGGCGACAAGAGTGAAACTCCATCTCAAAAAAAAAAAAAGAAAGTATATCAATTTGCACTCCCATTCATATTAATTTGTTGGTCCAACAGCTGTTTTTTGAGCACCAACTGTATGTATATTAGTAGAGAACCATAATGATAAAACCCTCCATTCATCTAGTTTCTAGTTTACAATCTAGTAAAGAAGTGGACAATAAAAAATATGTAACGTGATTTCAAGTAGCGATAAGTGAATGAAGAAAAAAGAAAGATGAACAGAGAATGAAGGGGTAGAGGTAATATTTTAGACAGGCTGGGTAGAGAAGGTGTCTCTAAGTTGACATTTGAGTAGAGACGTATAGTCTGTTGTATTGCCAATCTCACTGTATTTATTAAAGCATTTAATATTATCACTTTAAAACATATTTGCCAGTTGAAATGAAAAATATTTTTAAATTTCTAGATTTTTCTTTGATTTTTATTTATTAGCAAGTTGATCTTTTTTCCATTGGCTGTTGTATTAACTGCTGTTTGAAACATTTAATAGAGAACTAACCTTTTATTTGTAGTAATTGGTCATTGGATTTTGAATTGCTATGATGCTTTAATATAACAAAAAGGCACACTATTCAAGTTTGGCTTCCTAGAGAGGACAGCGCAAACTTTAGGCTGAAAATAAGTGACTTTTATGATTCTGGCTCACAAATATGTAGTTTTTTGCTTAGAGTTTTACTAAGGCTGACTTTAGTAACTGAAGTAGCAGATTATATTGAAGGATATTGAGCATGAATGATTGTGTTAGTACTGGTGTATGTAGTTGTTTGGAGGACAGTGTTGGTGCCAAGATTTCTAACTAGCTCTTTGAAAAGACCTGTTTACTTACATGTAAAACTGTTACAAATTTTTGCCTTTGGACTGTGAGGACTCATCCATCACTGGAAAAATTGCCTTCATGTTTTCCTTTCCATAGTGTTAGTAACATTTATTTTAGAGTAATTAAAATTAAATTTTTTTTTTTTTTTTTTTGAGACGTAGTCTAGCTCTGTCACCCAGGCTGGAGTGCAGTGGCGCAATCTGGGCTCACTGCAAGCTCCACCTCCTAGGTTTACACCATTCTCCTGCCTCAGCCTCCTGAGTAGCTGGGACTATAGGCGCCGGCCACCATGCCTGGCTAATTTTTTGCATTTTTAATAGAGATGGGGTTTCACCATGTTAGCCAGGATGATCTCGAAATCCTGACCTTGTGATTCACCTGACTCTGTCTCCCAAAGTGCTGGGATTACAGGTGTGAGCCACCGTGCCCGCCCCTAAAATTAATTTTTAAAAACCCCAAAGATATGGGAGTTAATAGCTGGGAAAATAAAAATATGTACTTGATCTGATAGTTTGCTTTGCTTATAATTTATAAGTGGTAGAAGACAAAAAACTTTCTTAGGAAATTTACTTTTCTGGGCTTGTGATATGTGATTGTTCATTCTATTTGTTTATTATGGGGGATTGCTTTGTAATTCCTGTACTAATTTTATGACCTATAAAATTTCTTATGCAAAACAAAGTTTTCTATTTAGGTTTTCTTTCATCAAACTTGTATATAACGTCTGTTGATCCAGTATTTTATTTTTTGAATTAAAGTAGTGGGTGGTTGTAATCTGTTTTCTAATCAGTGATCAAACCACTTTTATTTTAAACTAAGGATTTAAAAGTAGGACAAGAAATAATTTTCAGAGAGCAGATTTCATTAATTAATAGCCGTTTGTTTTATTCATTTATTCGCTTATTCACAAATGTTTGAGTGCTGCCAACACTGGGGAGCTAACCCGTTAGTTTAAAGGTGATGAATATGGTGGGGAGTATCAGGTGGCAGTTACTGCCCTTATGGAGTTTACAGTCTTATAATAGAGCCAGAGAACTTAGCAGACAGATTGGAGACTGTAAGAATTGCTGTGATAGGAGGCGGTAGCGCCCAAAGCCAAGAGCTGCACCAGATTCACTACTAGGGCTGAGGGTCACAAATGGCTTCTAAAGGAAGTGATACTTTTGCCATTTGGTTCTTGAACTCCTTGATGGGGCATACATGTGTGACTGCACATACACACACAAAATATTTTTTAAATTAAATTTTAAATTGTAAAATACACATAACATAAAATTTACTAACTTAATTATTTTAAAATGTATCCTTCAGTGTTGTTAAGTGTATTTTTATTATTTGGCAACCAATCTTCAGAACTTTTTCATCTTGTAAAACTGAGACTCTGTAGTATTAAAGAGCAGTTCCCCATTCCCTTCTACCCCCTCTCCCCTAATCCCCTGGCAAGCACCATTCTGGTTTCTGTCTGTATGAATTTGATTACTTTAGATGACTCACTAGTGGACAAAAGCCTTTTTTTTTTTCCTCCTTGCTCTTACCGCCCAGGCTGGAGTGCAGTGGCGCAGTCTTGGCTCACTGTAACCTCTGCCTCCCAGGTTCAAGCAATTTTCCTGCCTCAGCCTCCTGAGTAGCTGGGATTACAGGAATGCGCCACCACGTCTGGCTAATTTTTGTACTTTTAGTAGAGACGGGGTTTCGCTGTGTTGGCCAGGCTGGTCTTGAACTCCTGACCTCAGGTGATCTGCCCGCCTCGGCCTCCCAGTGTGCTGGGATTACAGGCGTGAGCCACTGTGCACGGCCACAAAAACCTTTTTAAATCTCAAGTTTTCTTTCTGTTGTTTTGAAAATTGCCTGATTTCTGTTACCAATTACATATTACTGGTTTTGCTTTCCTGGAGAAATTTGAGAACATACAAAAGTCTAGGGGGTTCTTTGTATGGCAGCGTTCTTGCCAGTGGAAGCACGAAGCCAACATATAGCCTTAGTTAGAGAGACCCTCTTTTCTCTGGCCATCCTGAGGCGTCTCAGGCAGTATGGAGCTATTTTAGGAGAAGAAGCATGGTTTGAAAAGGGAGAAATATTATCAAAACTTGGGTTTTTTCCAGAAGGCTTTCTTAAACCAGGGGTTGGCAAACGTTTTCTGTAAGGGGCAGATAGTAAATATTTTAGGTTTTATAGGCCATACAATCTGGGGATGATTACTCAGTTCAGCCATGGTAGCATGAAAGTAGCCGTAGACTATATGTAAACGAATGAGTATGGCTATGTTCCAATAAAACTTTATGAAAACAAGTGGCAGCTCTCACAGACCATAGTTTGTTGACCTCTGTCTTAATATCCTCAGCCTACACATGACTGGAGAGAAACTTTGGCTGAAGCCCATGTCTGGGAGATCATTCAGCTAGTTCGTGACTTGAAACCTAGAAATTCAATACTATATTTCATCAAATTTGGGCCACTGATTATAAGTTACACCTTTTATGTACCACTAATAAAGAAAAGAAATCAACCAATTAATTGTAAGAACCTATTGGTTATATGGTGGATCCTGCTTTCAGAAATGTTAAAATGTTGGGTACGGGTGAGGGAGTGTGTGTGAATCAGTGAAGTAGTAATAATATCAGCCAACATTTGAATATTTACTGTGGGGCCAGGCACTTTGCTAAGCACTTTATATGCATTATCTCATTTATCTTCATAACGAATTAATGAAGTAAATGAAAAAGACTTAGAGCAGTTAAATAATTTGCCATAGTAAGTGGTGGATTCTAAGAAACCCAGGTAGCCTGGCATTAAAGCCTGTGTTCTCTCTCACTTACTGTATTTTACTGTCTCATTCGATTTAAAGGAGGCTTTTTGTCAAATGATATCATTCATGCTGGAATTGATGTAGTTCATTGAATCGGGTCATGGAGGAAACAGCAACTACATAATTTCCCTTTAGCATGTCTTTGCAATTTCAGACATTTCTCACTGCAGCCAGCTATTGCATGCCAGTGCCCTCAAAAAAAAAAAAAAAAAAGATTTATGAACCTCTTCTGAAAGTGTTTTTTAAATGATAACATGTCTAAGCCAAGCAAAACATGCTGGACGAGGTGTTGGTGCTCTGTGTGCCAGTAGAGTGTCTGTGATGCTAGCCAGCACTTCTGGTCCTGCTGCAGAGGAGGAGAGTGAGCTCCACGTATTACTGTAATTCACCTTCTTCTGCATCCGTGAGCCTTACATCCAGGATGGTGCAATCCTGTATGAATGATGCAGACTTCTGCAAAGATGACCTTATTGACTTTCAAAGATACAGGACACACATGAACCACTCAGCTCTCAGTCTTAGAGAATTCTGGTGTTTGTAGCACAGGCTGCATACAACTAACAGAACAAAAGTTGTGGGAGCTTGCTTTTGAGCACATTAGGGTTTTCAGCACTTGTGACCATCAAAAAGAAAAGTCAAAATGGAATGGCAATTAAAGATGGTATGCACGTAATCATCTCAAACCACATCACAGCATCAGCTTCTTATTCAAGCCAAACAAGCCTTCTCATTGAAACTTAGTTTGGAGAGAGGTAAAGTTTATTTTTTACGCTATTTGCACATTAATTTTCATTGGGAAATGAATGACTTCTGTTACTAAGATGAATTTTATATTCTGTGAATGACATTTCCAATGTAGTGAAGTAAATTGTAAGCAAACATTTTGTTTTTTTGGGGGTGGTGAACTAGTCTGAAAGAGGCTCCATTTTTTTATCTTCACAAGTACCTGTTGGCTCATAAAGCCTGTAAATCGCCGGTCTTAGCTGAGATGTGGAAGAGAAAGAAAAAGTAGTTGGTGAAATGAAGTTGTATGAGAGGAAAAAGTGCAAGGCCTTACAAGCAAGAGATGTGGTATGTTAGAGAACCCAATGCTCCATGTTCCTGGAGCAGCGTGTTAGGGGGAGTAGAAGAAAGAGTGGAAGGTAAGAAAGGTCAAATCATTAAGGACCTTGCAAACCCTATCTTCCGCTTAGGATTAGATTCAGCTACATAGAATAGAGAAACCCAGAATAACACAGTAGATCTGGAGAGAGGCAATCCAGAGTTAGTAAGACAATTATGTGGTAATCAGAAACTTGGGCTTCTCTGTCCGGCTGCTCTGCCATCCTTATCTCCTCATTGTCCAGATGGCCACCAAAATGAACACTATTCATCATGCCTCTAGTCCAAACAGCAGGAAGAAGGAAGATGGCACAGACCCTGCCCTTTCACAGAGACTTCCTGGAAATCTTTTAATTCACTTCTAGTTAATCATATTGACCAGAACTTTGGCACAAATAGCTGCAAGGGAGGCTGGAAATGGAGTCTTTTATTCTCGATGGCAATGTGCCCAGCTGAAAGTCAGGGTTCTAAAGTGAAAGGGGAAAAAAATGATGTTGGGGTAGGCAGCTAATAATCTCTGCCATGCCATGCCATGCCAGTGCTTTATTTTATGAATGATGCAATAAGGAGGGAAACATGCTCAAATTCTTTTTTAAAAGATTGCCACTTGAGAGATGGAGGGTGGGTTGGAAAGAGGTAAAGGATCATAGAGACCACTGCAATAACACAGGTCATGAGACTGACAGGACTTGGTCATTGATCACATATGAGCAGGCTTCTGTCTTAGCAGCCGAGTATGTTATATTGCCATAGAGACAGGAGTAATTGAAGCTGACTGCGTAGAAGAGGAGGTCTACTTAGAATGAGATTTTCAAGGAGCAGGCAGAAAGAGGAGGAAAACAGTATGGTGTTTCATAGGTCAAGGGGAATAGAGCACTTCAAGGTTTGGGGACTGGTCTGTTGTGTCAGATGTATCTGAGAGTGCAGATAAGAAGTACTGATGTTATTGATAGGATTTAGCAACTTCACAAAGTGGGAGGTGTTTGGGTCATGGGAACAGATCCCTCATGCATGGCTTGGTGCTGTCCTTGCGGTAATGTTCGAGTTCTCGTTTCATTAGTTATAGTGAGAACTGATTGTTTAAAAAAAAAAAAAAGCCTGGTACCTCGCTCCCTTTTTTTCTTGCTTCCCACCATGTGATCTCTACAAACCAGCTCCCCTCTGCCTTCCACTATGAGTGGAAGATTCCGGAGGTGCTCACCAGAAGCAGATGCTGACACCATGCTTCTTTCTTGTACAGCTTGCAGAACCGTGCACCAAATAAACATCTTTTCTTTATAAACTGCCCAGCCTCAGGGATTCCTTTATGGCAACACAACCAGACAAAGACATTATTCTAGATATGACTTTTCTGTTATAAAGTAAATTTGTAGGATCTTTCAAATGATCCAGATTTTGGTTATTACCTTTAGAAATGTGAAATAGACAATACATGAAAGTGACTAGCACAGAATTTGGCGCACAAACCCTGTGCAGTAAGGGTTTAGTGAATAAGCCAGTGTTCTTGGAACACTTTCTGTACATATGGAGTGGCATTCCTAATTCGTTAACTGTTTACACAGCTCATTTTCCTTCAGGCAAACTTGCTTTTGTTGAAAAAAAATTCTTTCAGATTGCAATAATCATACCCTTGTGAAGCATACAGGGCAGGTACTGTTAGCTTGCTTTGGGTGTTTGGCAGTGTCTCCAGGAATAGCACAAATATGCTACCAAGAACTGGGTTATCCTATTACTAATGGGAACAGTGTGTCTATGACTGTGTGATGAATTTGGCTTTTCTTCTAACTGGAAACTAAGTTGTGAACAAACTTGGCAAGGTACAGATCATGGTAGATAGTTTTAAAAAGATCTTTTTAAAAATCTCATTCCACTTTCTGCAGAAAAACTAGATTGACATCCTAGAGGGCTGAATGTTGTTTAGAGCGTGTTCTTCAGTAGATTGCCAATTAACTTTCTTTCACTTATCCCCCAGAGGATGTTAGCTATTTGGCCAATTCTTTTCCACCAGTGAGAAGAGAACATGAGTGGCCTGGCCTCCTCTGGACTTTTTGCCAGGAGCCTCATGCGGTTTGCCCCACCTCACCTGTGGAGTTTCCCTCCTGTCTGCTTAGTTGCAGTAGAGGTCTTAGAACACTGAATTTTATTCATGTTTTGGGAAAGAGAGAAACAGGGTGATTAGAATTGAAAGCACAAAGATCGCACTGGTGACTGACTAAAGTGATTCAGTCAGAGTAACATTGAGGCTGTATCCAGTAGTATGTGATGTTCCCTGTGTTGTCTCTGAACACTAGCCGTCTTTGCTTGAGTAAATGTCTTTGTGCATTCTCCTGGGGGAGCTAAGTAGGGAAAGTGGAAGGCAGGCCTAAAACTTGTCTCTGTGACTAGGTGTGTCCAGTGTGACTTTAGCTGTTGCTAAGCAATTTTCTAACACATGTCCCCTTGGCTTGTTGAACTAAACCAAGCTCTGTGGGACTGCTTGGTTAGGTGCCTGGTAGAGGGTGTGGACAGTGTCACCAAGAGAGAACACCTCTGCTGATAATAGGGTGATTTATGTGATGGAAAGCTGTGCTTACCACCAAATTTAACATGTAATAAGCTTTAGACAGAAAGTGTCCTGGCTTCCTGGAATCAAATGACTAGTACCTTTGTGCACACCCCTGTGTCTTTTGAGGGGTGGTGGTGGTAGGGGCTGGGTATGTCAGGAAACATCAGTGAAAGACCTCCCCTGGAGGCTTCCAACAGTAACGTTATCTTGACCACTTGAAATATTTCTCCCGTCTTCATACGCTGTTACTTCTTTCTTTCCTTTCCACAGTTATTCTGAGAGTCTTCTGTGGTTAACAAATTCCTCGGCAGGACCTACATTTAATTAGCTGCTTTTAAGGGTTAGATATAGCAAGACAAGAAGATATTATTGAAAGCACTACATAAAGAACCATGGTTCCTTGACATTTTAAGAGGTGGGGCGGCTTTCTGCCCCCTTAACTTAGCATGCAAGGTTATAAATACAACACATCACAGAGAAATCTGGCACTTACTTGAATGGTACATAAGTCTCTGTATTGTGAGTTGCCAGGGCCTGTTCCCAGAAGTCTTTATTGACTTGGTTTTTGAATTCTTAATGTTGTCCGTGGATCAGCTCATTTTATTTTATACCAAATATTTGAACAGTATTCAGAATTACATTTTAAATTCAAACTCAGTTTCTTAAGATGCCAACCTTGGGGATATTCGAGTTAAAACTAGAAGTATATTTAGTATACCTTTTGGCTGAAGGCCAAATGGCCTAGTGTTAAAATCAATATGAGGCTGAGAATCTATATCACCATCATAGAATAAGTTTTTGGGATAACAAAGAAATTGCAGTTGTTACAGTTCTATTTAGAAATTTAGTAACCAAGCTTTAAAATGTTGATGTTACAGTGCAAGAACAATAGTTCATCAGCATGGTTATCTGGTAGATTGCTTTTGCAGTCACCAGAATGCACATCTATAACAGTAAATGGACTGACTTTGGTCAACGGAGGTTGTTGGAGGAGCAAGATATTTTCCAACTATTTTTGCTAGTATTGAATGTGCTGATTATGATGTAGCTGCCATGATGTCAAGTTTTCCTTCCTCTCTAATAGTAACTGACTGAAGTGAAGCTCTGTCCTCTCAGTATCCTGAGCTTGTAAATTTCATTAATTTATGGCAATGATGCCATTTCCTTGAAGTTATCTCACAAACTGAAGTTTTGTGCATGTCGACGGATAATTTCTGAATACTTTCTCATTTATATTACCTTATTTTGTGTGTGTTTTCAAAAATATTTCAGCATGCACTTGTTCCTTCACACAGTCACTTGAGATCTTACATTTTGGATCTAGAAATTTGGTGATGGAGTAATGGCTCTCCTGACAAGTGTGTCTCTGAACATCAGTTTTCATTGCATAAACATAAATTTTTACATTTTCTCTAGAACAGAATGAGTGGAAGATCTTCACAGCTTGTCTTGTAAGAAGTCTGCATGCTTAGGACACATAAGTTGGTTATTTCTTAGCAGTTCTGGCGATTGAACTGTTGTTAGTAAGTCCTGCTATGTTGGTTTTGTTACTTCCAAAGCATAATTTTGGGACTATTTTTTTGTGCAAACAGCCTATATAAAATGTATTAAGTGCTGTTCCATCTTGTATGAACATCTCATGTAAGCAGATGTTCTCTGATAGCTTGTCTTTGAAGCAGAATGATGAGAATGGCCCACCCTCTCTTAGCTCATAGCCTGCAGGTGAAAAGTGTGAGTGAAACACTGAATGTTGATGATTCCTAAATCGTTCTCTCACCCTATTTGTCACTGATAATTGCATAACACTTTTATCTTTAATATTTCTTCAATCAGGTATGTTTTTAGCATTGTTGAATTGATCATTGTATTTTGCTTTCACACTTAAAAAGCTCTGATTATGTCTCCATGACTAAGTACAGGAAAGAAAAGCAGCACATTTAATTTCATTAACCAAAATTTATAATAAAACTTTCCAGTAACATGTTTCTACAAGGAACTTTGTACCTAGGACTAAGAACGTGGGCAAATATTTGTTTTCTTCTGCCTAAAAGGGTTGGCAGTCTATTTGTGTAGCCTCTCAGGCTCAAGCAGTCCTCCCACTCCAGCCTCCCACTGAGTACCTGGGACTATAGGTGTGCACCACCATGCTCAGGTAATTAAAAAAATTTTTTTGTAGAGGCAAGGTCTCACCATGTTGCCCGAGCTGTTCTCAAACTCCTGGGCTTAAGTGATCCTCCTGCCTCAGACTCCCAAAGTGTTGGGATTACAGATGTGAGCCCTTGCATCCAGCCAGAACTTTCTATTATTTATGGTGTGTGGATCAAAGCTGATTTAGCATGAATACATATGATTTTGGAGTTCTGTTTTCTTCTGGTGAAATTTTAAGGCAGCAAGGTTGACATTTGGTTTTTAATTCATTTTCACTGGAGGTAAAAAAAAAAAAAAAGTTCCTGTTAGTACTGTTTCTTGATGACTTATGTCCTAAATCAAATTAAATAGCTCAAAATTAAACATGGTTTCTAAAGCTCATTTTGTTTAATGCTATGAATGTTAGTATACCAAACATTTCTGTAAAGATTAGAATTAAGGTGTAATCTAGAGTTTTCTGCCTCACGTTATTTAAATTTGTATAAATATTTGTTCCCTCAAAAAGGGAATATTTTCCTAAAGATACCTATCTAATGTACTGAGTTTTATGTTTATTGTCATTCTGTTTTCCAACTTATTGAATTATTTGAAAACATTGTTATATATAAAATTAATAGCTTTCAGAATTATTGTAGCATTTTTACTTTTATAATAAGCATTTATACTTTGATAAAATATTGATGTTACATGAAAATTTTCACTCCAAGTTACATCTAGATAACGTTTACCTCTATTTGAAATAGAATATTCAAATAACAACAAACTCAATGAGATATCCCTTGTTTAAGTTCCTGTTATTGTAATGACAAGATGGGTCATACTTTATAGTACGATTCAATTTATTTAAAAGTTTTGAGACAAATAAAATGGCCTACAATATTGTTACACACATAGGTGGTAAAACTATAGAATAAAAGTCCGGATACCCGTAGGGGTAGAAGAGGAATGTGATCAGGGGCAGATGCATGGCAGTGTTCCTTTTTTAAAAATGTTAATCTTTCAACTGCATATGTATATTTTATAAACTTTTATGTATGCGATGTACCACAATTAAAAATTTTAGGTAAAATTGGAAGGCAGGCCTGTCCTACCATGTGGAAAATTGCTGCTGTGTACTCTTTTTTTAAAGTGTAGTCAAAACATAAATAGGTGAGACTGTCTCTGAACTAACAATTTTACCTAAAATGAATGCATGAACTAGGAGTTTTCGGTGACTTTCAACTGATTTTCACATCCTTGTGAGACCTCTGTAAATATTAGGTCCTTGCTAGGAAGTGAAAAATAACTGATAAATGGAAATTCTTGGCTTTTACAAAATAATTGGAAAATAATTGGCCTGGTCCCACTTGCTGACTCTTCTAAACTAATAATAGGCTACTTACAGCCATTGATCACAGTGGTCTTTCTTTCCTTCCTCTCCTCTCCCCTCCCGCCTTCCCCCTCCCCCTCCCCCCTCCTCCCTCTCCTCTTTCTGACAGGGTCTCACTCTATGGAGTACAGTGGCATAATCACAGCTTACTTGAGCCTTGACCACCTGGGCTCAGGTGATCCTCCCACCTCAGTCTCCTGGGTAGCTGGGACTACAGGCATACACCACCATGCCTAGCTAATTTTTGTATTTTTTGTAGGGACAGGGTTTCACCATGTTGCCCAGACTGGTCTCAAACCCCTAGGCTGCCTTGGCTTCCCAAATTGCTGGGATTAGAGGTGTGAGCCACCGCATCCAGCCTGTTTCTTTTTAGTGACTGGTTGCTTTCAGTTGCTGGGCTAGAAAACATTATAAGCTACCCTGTTATATCAGGGCGACAAAGGTTCTACTGTCATCTACTCTTATTTTTCTAGCAGTGTGGCATAAATTGGAGGTTTTTCTCTCCTAAGCAATATTACCAGTTTCTTTGAAATGCTGAACAAATGATGGTCATGGCAGTAGAGTCAAATGAAAACATCCTTCAAGGATTGTCAACTCTGCAGGGTGCTTTGTGTGTGTGTTGGGGGGTCAAGTTGTTATCGCCCCTGCGTTGTCCTCACCTGGACCACATGCTGCAGGGGAAGCGATCAGTGTGGTCTGCAGCCATCGGTGTGGTCTGCGTTCTTTCCTGCCTCCCTCCTCTTCCTTGTCATTTCACATCCCAATATTTATGTAGCACCCCCTGGAGTGCCCACAGGCCTGTCCCCTCCTCTTATCTTTTCTGTAACCGGCCGTTATTTTGGTTCATGAATATGAATGGCTTTAGAAAGCTACTTAGCAGCACTTACCAGGAAGATTGACAGTCCTACCACATGAGGAAAGAATTGATCATTAGTGATGATTGGAGCAATAACAAGTAGAGAGCCTTGGAGAAGAGTGCTTCATGTTCTTCTGTATTTACACCAAACAAGAAAGTGTATTAATTTGCACTTGGCAGTTAACATAGTATATTGCAGGGTAGAAGAAATAAGAACCACAGACTAGTTTTTTTGTGGAAAGCTGTTAAAAACAAGAATTTTGTTATCAGGAGGCAACATATGATATATGTATGTATGTTCATCTGACCAAGCATAAAGAGATTTTTGCCTCCATAGGCTTAGATCACTGGAGTGTGAGCCTGTCAAGTTCTTTCCCAGTCACACCTACCCATTACACACACACACACTGTCACACACACACACACACACACCCTCACACACACACACACACACACACGTTCCTACGGTAGCAGAACAAATAACAGCTAACGTCCACAAAGCACTTATGGGGTAGTTTTATTTTTTTTCAGTCCATTATGTGTTAGCTGTTGTACACCATGATGTAACTGAAGAGTCAATTTGAGGACCTATTCCATTAAAGCAAAATAACAGCAAACATGTCACATAAATGGATAGAAAATACATTGTGATCTTTCTGAAAGGTTTCCTTCTTACTGTAAGATGTTTAGACTTGCTTGTGCCTCTGCTTTGAAGAAAAGAATCTGGGCCTCTGCAGTAAGTTGTGTCACTGTTCCTTTCCTGTAAGGGAGAAGTTATAGATTAAGGCCCTCTGCTCACAGAAATAGATGAGGATGCTAGGGAGAAGATTGAGTTGGGATTTTCTTCAGCCCCACCTCTTGCCCTTTCCCTCCCTTCCAGGGCATTTCTTAGAACAGTGACAACACTTAATTTTCCAGTATTGGCTTTTATATGGTGACACCTGAAAGTTAAATTCTTGAGGAAGGAATTCTGTCCTTGTGCATACCTAGAAGTTTGACAAAAAGTCTATGCTACATTCCTCTGAAAGGCAAACTTATGACTGCATAGAGGAGAATGGCAAAGAACAAGTGTGTTTTGGTATTTGCCTCCTGTGGTAGAAGGAATAATGTGTAATTTTATATGTAGTTCTCCAGAAATGAAGTAGAGCCACAGTACAACAGAAATATTTAGACTTGATGATTCTAAATAAATGACTTGATCATTTGCTATGTTGATGCAAATTGGGAATTGAGTGTTTGAAGATACTCCAAGAGATCTGGATGTTCTTAACCAGCCAGACAATATATAGGGCCTACAACTTTTTCCCCCTTCTCTTACTCCATTGTAAAATAAATGAGCCACTGAACTACTGTGTGCAAGGGAAGTTGCCTGTTAAAGTACTTGATTTTGAACCACAAGGGCCTATGACATTAAAGAAAAGTTGATTAAAACTTTCCACAGAAAAACCGAAACTTTATGGAAGCATGGAAATAACCCTGGGATTGATATGCTTTAACGTCCCTTAAAGCTGTTTAAATTACTCCTATAATGTTATTTTTCTTTCAGATTCAACCCTATGAAAAGATAAAGGCCAGGGGCTTGCCTGATAATATATCTTCTGTGTTGAACAAACTAGTGGTGGTGAAACTCAATGGTGGTTTGGGAACCAGCATGGGCTGCAAAGGCCCTAAAAGTCTGATTGGTGTGAGGAATGAGAATACCTTTCTGGATCTGACTGTTCAGCAAATTGAAGTGAGTAACATTTAGCCTTTCTCATGAGATACTAAAATAGTTTTTAGTTTTTAAGTTATCATAAATGTTATAAAATGTAGCAGATGTGAATTTGAGCTAACCAAAGAGCCTGCTATCTTTAGTCTCTTTATTGGTGGAAAAAAGGTTTAGTGTTCTTAAGGGCAAATCCTTAAGGTTATGTAAAGGCTTTTGATCTTAAATAGCACCTGTGATTGTTGAAATCTCTGGGTCTGTTGAGATTCTCTTTTGATCTCCCACTGCTCTACCCACTTTCTTTCTGGTGGCAGCCTTCATCAAGGCTGGGATGATCTTGCTTTATTAACCCCTTTTGGGAGGGTGGGGAGGATGCTGTGTATTTGGCTGCAGGCCATGCATGCTAAGAACTGTTCTTGGCTTCTCTCTTATGACAGTCATTAATCATATACCATAAGCTCTTTTGGGGCAGTGGCCTTATTTTTTCCATCTCCTTATCCTATTGTCTAGTATGGTGCTGGCAACTATAATCCTAATGCAAGTTGTAGCAGTGGCTAACATGTATTCAGCACTTATTGTCCACCAAGTATTATTCTGAGCTCTTTATATGAATTTACTCATTTGTTCCTCTCAACAGCTCTGTGAGGTAAGTACTGTTATCCCCATTTTACCAATGAGGAAACCAAAGCACAAGAGGTTGGTTACTTGCCCAAGGTTCCCAAGCTAGTTAGTAAGTGCAGAATTAAAATTTTAACATAGGGCAGTGTAACTTCTAAGACCCTGTTTTCTTCACACTCTGCTGCCTCGTAGCTCTTCTGAGGTTGAAAAGATTTCAGTTGGGGTGTGATTCAAAATTTTTGATCATTAATTTTGAGAATAGGGAGCCATGCCTTTGTCACATTTGTACTTTCATCCCTACAGAGATGTTAACATAGAGTAAATGCTTAATCAGCACTTGCCTACCCAGTAAGGCCACAGAGCACTGTGGCTGTACACAAGCTCCAGACTCAAACTGCCTAGGGTGGGGAGGTGGGGGTCCTGCCTCTGCCATTGCCAGACCCACCACCTATCTGGGCCTTAGTTTAGACATCCGTAAAATGCAGACAGTAGTTTCTATCTCAGAGGGTAGTGATTTAATGAGCAAGTGCATGGTGAATTGCTTAGCAAAATGTCTGGCTCATGCTGAGCAGTTTTTTGTCAAATCTGTATATTTGGCTACGTACAGATGATGTTTTAGATATTTTATGATTTAACCATTAAGAACTAATTTTGCATATTTGAGCAAAAGAAAAGTGAGTCTGGGTAATCTAATTGTCATTTTCCTCCCTAGCATTTGAATAAAACCTACAATACAGATGTTCCTCTTGTTTTAATGAACTCTTTTAACACGGATGAAGATACCAAAAAAATACTACAGAAGTACAATCATTGTCGTGTGAAAATCTACACTTTCAATCAAAGCAGGTACAATGAGTAAAAAATTAACTCTGGGTATGTTACTCCTGGGAAAGGACTTCTTTATCTTGTTTATAACAGAGCAGTTTCAAGATGTACAGGTACCAAATATTGATGTTCACAAGTGTTTGATGCCCATAAAAGCTAAGCATTTGTTGACATGTGATTGTTATAATCACTCTGGTTCTCTAACTTCCAGTTCTTAAAATTCAGTCTGCTTGAGACTCTGTTCCATGTCCAGAATATTTGGGGATAGCTTAAGCCTTTGCTTTCTGAGCGCATATTTGGTCTCCAGGTGGGTCTGTGAAAATCTTTTTATATTCCTACGTTATTGATAACCTTTCCTATGGAAAGGAATTTCTTCAACATCTTTTATGGGCTTGGGGTAATTTAACAAATTCTGGAGGAAATCTTTGGGAAATAGTGAGTAAAAAGTAAATTCAGATGATGAATTCTGATTGAAGGCCAGGAAACTGGAGAAATAAGACTTCCATTTAAGGGATGGACATCAGTCCACATGAACTTGTACAGAAGGGATGTTTTGAGGCTGGGTGTGGTGGCTTATACCTGTAATTCCAACACTTTGGAAAGCCAAGGCAGGAGGATTGCTTGAGCCTAGGAGTTTGAGACCAGCCTGGGCAACATAATGAGACGTCGTCTCTACAAAAAAAATTTAAAAATTAGCATTGGTGGTGTGCCCTTGTAGCCCAGCTACTTGGGAGGCTGAGGTGGTAGTATCACTTGAGCCCAGGAGGTCGAGGCTGTTTGTGTTACTGTACTCCAGCCTAGGCAACAGAGCAAGACCCTATCTCAAAAATAAAATAAAAATAAAATAAAAAAGAAAGGACATTTCTAAAGTTGTGTCATTAGTTTGTTTGGTTGTTTTTAAGATCTATTTCCCATGGTTCCTTTTTTTTTTTTTTTTACTTTGCAGATGTTTTGCCTTTATTTTCTGGTCTTTAGTCTGTTGCGGTGCTAGCTCCTGTTTTCCTCTTGCCCCATCACCAGCTTTACCTTTCTCACTAGTGGTGGGAAGCAGACATCTTGGAATGCTAACCTGGTGCTTATTTTCTGGGAAAGAAAGAGATCCATCCCTGAATATATCCATTTGTAAGAATGGGCAGTATTTCCCAGATAGGTTTTCAGGGAAAAGAACAATCTCACAACTACATAAGTTTGAGAAAATTTACTTGATATATCCCTCCTTTTGGAGAGTCATAAAACATGAATATCTCAAAAATATGATGGGTCCTCCCATCTGTATGACCATAGAGACATGTTTTTGCAGCAGCTATCACCATCTGGAAAACAGATTTTGGACAACACAGATACTGAGAGATTTTCTTAAATGGATTCACCTATAATTAAATTACTTATTGATAGACTCTGAAAAGAAGTGAAATTTTATTTAACTTTAATGTATTATTTTATTTAAAGGCCTGAAATGCTCTACAGGGTCAATATTGAAAAAGAGCTTTTTTTTTTTTTTTTAAAGGTACCCGAGGATTAATAAAGAATCTTTACTTCCTGTAGCAAAGGACGTGTCTTACTCAGGGGAAAATACAGAAGCTTGGTACCCTCCAGGTCATGGTGATATTTACGCCAGTTTCTACAACTCTGGATTGCTTGATACCTTTATAGGAGAAGGCAAAGAGTATATTTTTGTGTCTAACATAGATAATCTGGGTGCCACAGTGGATCTGTATATTCTTAATCATCTAATGAACCCACCCAATGGAAAACGCTGTGAATTCGTCATGGAAGTCACAAATAAAACACGTGCAGATGTAAAGGTAAATACCGAGAGGAAGCAGTTTAGGGCTTCATGTTTTCACATTTTGTAAGTTATGAAGTTAAAGCCTTTTTTATTTGAAAGTTTCTATGTTAAACAACACATTTAATATGTTCTGTTTGACATAATAGTATGTATCATAAATCCATAATAAATAGTATCAAAATCATCTCTTTTTTTTTGGATAAGCTACATCAGTAATTTTAACTAAAATAATTTCATACATATTTATGGCAAAAATCTGAAACATGTGAAACCTTTCAGTAAAGTTGTCCAAACCTTTAATACTCTTCTAGTTTGGCATTTAAATGTTATTTCGTTGTCCCTTTTATGAAAATTTACTGTTTCTACATAATGTATTTATATATTTTTTATATAATCACTGTCTTTGTATTTACAAAAAAATGCACTTGGGACTGATGTGGAGGCACTCACTATTTTCTGCCTTTCTAGGGTGGGACACTCACTCAATATGAAGGCAAACTGAGACTGGTGGAAATTGCTCAAGTGCCAAAAGCACATGTAGATGAGTTCAAGTCTGTATCAAAGTTCAAAATATTTAATACAAACAACCTATGGATTTCTCTTGCAGCAGTTAAAAGACTGCAGGAGCAAAATGCCATTGACATGGAAATCATTGTGAATGCAAAGGTAAGCCAAGGTTGTGGCCCATTGAGCTTCCTGGTTCCTAAGGTCATAGTAGGCTACACACAGACCCCATCGCCCACTCCCTCTGTCCCATCTATTCCATTGGTCACTCCCTTTTGCCTTTTCAGACTCTCTAGTTCCTAGCCCTGTCTTCCGGAATCTGCTGTCACCCCTCTAGTGTGCCAAGTTATGGTGCCCTATATTTGACCCTGGGTTGTGGTAGTGGCAAAAACACTGGGCTTCAAAAGTAGAGAACCTACTTCAGTCTTAGTTGTTGCTCTGACACTCATAGGTCATTTGGCCATCGGTACTTTGCATGAGTTTTCTGAACCTATGGTTTATCATAAAATGGAAATGATATTACTGAACAGAAGAGTTTTAAGACTGAAAAAAGATTACATGTTTAAGAGTTTGGCATATGATAGGTGCTTGATAAATGTCAGTTCTCAAAATTATTTTTCTGGCCAGGCTCAGTGGCTCATACCTGTAATCCCAGCATTTTGGGAGGCCGAGGCCGGCAGATCACTTGAGGCCAGGACCAACCTGGCCAACATAGTGAAACCCCATCTCTACTAAAAATACAAAAAATTAGCTGGGTAGGTGGCACATGCCTATAATTCCAGCTACTCGGGAAGCTGAGGCATAAGAATTGCTTGAACCCAGGAGGGCAGAGGCTGCAGTGAGCCGAGATTGTGCCACTGCACTCCAGCCTGGGTGACAGATGAAGGCTCCTTCTCAAAAAAAAAAAAAAAAAAAAAAAAATTTTTTTTTTCCATCAATGGATCTCTGAAATCACTTCCCAAATATTAACTAACCTACATGGAACTAAGTTGTAGGTGCCTAAAACCTCTGTTTTCTATTCCCCACCCCTAATTTCTTACAGACTTTGGATGGAGGCCTGAATGTCATTCAATTAGAAACTGCAGTAGGGGCTGCCATCAAAAGTTTTGAGAATTCTCTAGGTATTAATGTGCCAAGGAGCCGTTTTCTGCCTGTCAAAACCACATCAGATCTCTTGCTGGTGATGTCAAACCTCTATAGTCTTAATGCAGGATCTCTGACAATGAGTGAAAAGCGGGAATTTCCTACAGTGCCCTTGGTTAAATTAGGCAGTTCTTTTACAAAGGTACGTAACTATAAAGATATGTGAGTTCATATTTCTTAAATGTGTAATTATAAAGATACGATATACATGTGAATTGGAGACTAATTACAGTCTCTACCACTGACCTGTTGTATTCCTCTGTCTTTGATACCTTTTAAAGGGAATTGACCATAGAAGATAAATATTTTACTTCACATTTGAAACATGATTGCCATATGGGGAGTAGAAAATAATCTTTAAATTTTGGGGCATTTTGTCTTCTGTCTCTTCCAAGACCAATACTGCTTTCATCAGTGGGAAAAGGTTAATTCTGGCTTAACAAATACTTATTGAACCCCTATCATGTACTGGGCAGTGTTCTGGGTTCTAGGGATTTAGCAGTAAACAAAACAGACTAAATCTTTGTCTTCACGGAATTGACATTCTAGTGGGGAAAGGATGATAAGTAAGTAAATGTATGATATACCAAGTGGTGGAAAATGCTATGGAGAAACAAAGCAAGGGTGGAGAATAGGGAATGCCTGGGGAGGTGGCGGGGTGGTGTTGATGGTGTAATTTTACATTGAGTGGCCACAGGCAGCCTCACTGAGTTGATTGGGTCTGACAAATGGGTATCTAGTGCAAAAAGTGTTCTAGACAGGTGGAATAGCAAGTACAGTACGTCCTCAGTGTCATCAGTATGTTCTTGGAAACTGCCACAGTAAGCAGAACAATGTGTAACACATTTTGCCATAGGCTAATTGATATAAACAAGAGTTCCTACAGTTTATTTCTGGTCACAAAAATATCACCAAATTTTAAAAACAAAACACTTCTAATATTAAACCCTGAAATAAATGTGAGCTGTACATACATTGATTAATAAAAACAAGATAATTCTTGACTCACTTATTCCGGTTCAGGTTCACGGGTGACCAGAGCTTATCTCGGCAGCTCAGGGCACAAGGCAGGAGCCAACCCTGCACAGGCCGCCATCCCATCTCAGGGCACACTCACACATATCCACACTCATACTGGGACCATGTAGACACACCAGTTCACCTAACATGCACATCTTTGGGATGTGGGAAGAAACCAGAATAGTTGGAGAAAACCCACACAGATGTGGGGAGAACGTGCAAACTCCATACAGACAGTAGCCCTGGCTGGCAATCTTTTTTTCCCCTCATCAGCGTTGTAACAAAGTAACATTGAACAAAACAGCACTATCTGTGGACCTGCTGTAAAACTCCACCCTAGCCTGATAAGTGAAATCCAAAAAATTTAATCAATGAAATGTGACACTGTGAGGCTTTGTGGTTGGCCTGTGGGGTCCTGCTCTGCCATCCAAGTCTGTTTTAGTCCACAGCAGGTGTGGTTTGGTGCCACCTGCTGTGGATGTGTAGAATGCAGATGGGGAATTAGAAAACTATGAATGCATGTGTCCTCAGAGTCAAATGAAGAAAATATTTCAAGAAAGTGGGAATGATCATGTGTCAAATGCTGCTGCTGATTCAAGTAAGATGAGAATTAGATTTATCAGTATGGAGGTTTGGGAGCCTCACAGGCATGGATTTAAAAGAGAATGAAAAACGAGGAATTGGAGATATGAATATCGAAAACTCAAGAGTTTTGCCTTAAAGAGAAACAGAGAAATGGGGCTATAGGTAGAAAGGAATATAGGATTTGAGTTCTTGTTTTTTTTAATGGGAGGATGTTTATACATTAATGGGAATGCAGTCAGGAGGGAAAAAAGACTGAAGAGGGAGAATTGCTGAAACAACACTTGATAGGCCGTAAGAAGGGATCTGATGCACAAATGGAGAGGTTGGCTTTAAGTAGGAATAGAAACAGTCCAATTCCAGTACTAGGAAGGCAGAGTAATGGGCAATGGGGGCAAAGTAGTGGTGGTGGTGGATGGAAACAAGTGGAAGTTTTCTGATTGCTCCCATTTTCCCAGCAAAATAGGAAATGGGGTCACATAGGACAATCTCTAGTGCTTGTAAATCTAAGGAAATAAAAAGACAAAGATGGTGATAACATAATAATTTGTGCTGTTGCTCTTCCTAAAATGTGCTCTAATTTTTCAGAATCCTACCTATCCACTAAAGTCCAGCTCCAGTCTAGCCTGCTTCAAAGCATGATCTCTTTTTTTCAGTTAAATTCAGATTGTGTGAACTATTTATCTGGCTCTTGGCATGTTGATTATCTTTAAAAAAAAAGAAAAAAAAAAAACCTTAGATCTGCTCAACTATCTTGTAAATTGCTTGGTATAAAAACAATGTTTGTAGCTCCTGGTCTTTCCTGCACAGCATTTAGCATATAATGAGTGCTTAATAAGTAGGTGCTTCCCACAGAGGACCTGAGCTTTGCCAAAAAAGGTTTCTACAGTTCAGTTAAACTTTCTTGTTAATATTTTTCCTTTCTTTGAACCCATTTGAGACAAATTTTTATGTTTCTACTTTTCTGTAAGGTTCAAGATTATCTAAGAAGATTTGAAAGTATACCAGATATGCTTGAATTGGATCACCTCACAGTTTCAGGAGATGTGACATTTGGAAAAAATGTTTCATTAAAGGTATGTTGTTACAATGAAAATTATATTTCTTACAGCTTACAATATAGGTCTCATTTTCTAGTCATAAATTTACATTTACTTTAAGGAATACTTGTTAGTCTTAATTACACTAGTAATTAAATTGGCACTATTTTACTGAAATGAGAATCTTTAAAATAGGATCACTATTAGCATTAGCTTACTAAAGATGATTGAGTAAAAGCAGAAAAAAATGACAATTTGTACTGAATATACCCTATTAAAGGAATGTTATCACTGTAAGAATATTCATTTACATTATTGTAGTACTCAGGTACTCTGAGTGTCATTCCAGCCTCACGTAAGAAATAGGAGGGAAATGGGGGTATAAAAGTATTAAAGCTCACCAAAGATACAATAGCTTTTTCCAAATCCTGTAATTTTTAAAAAAATCTCCTAACTAGATTTCATGTACTCCTCCCATTAAAGCTACTTACTTAAATGAAGATCTTGAAAAAACAAATACATATATTGAATTTTATTGCTGAGACTGCCTAAAGACTTAAGACATGAAAAATCTTATCAGTAAACTGTTATAAAAACAACAACAAAAGCCCTATATGTAAATGTAAACCAAGCACCTTTTAATTTCTCTATGAAGGTTGGATAATGCTGGTGGCCTTGCAAGTAGGCCTCCAAAAAAGGGGGCTGGCCATGCTGTGGCACCGGGTCCACTTCCCGCTCTTAGTTCTACCTTTAACAAGGAGACAGAGAATCTAGAACTACTGCCAGGATTGTTACAGAAGGACACATTACAATTTTCCTTAACTGTTATTTGTTTTTCATGTTTAATATTGTTTATAAAAAAATACAGTTACTTCACTGTAAAAAAAAAAAGTTGTACATAAACTTGATCACTGTAAGATAATCAAATTGCATTTCAGTTGCAAGTACACTCTTTTGTTTTCCCTGTCACTTAGGGAACGGTTATCATCATTGCAAATCATGGTGACAGAATTGATATCCCACCTGGAGCAGTATTAGAGAACAAGATTGTGTCTGGAAACCTTCGCATCTTGGACCACTGAAATGAAAAATACTGTGGACACTTTAATAATGGGCTAGTTTCTTACAATGAAATGTTCTCTAGGATTCTAAAATAGGCAGGTACTTTACTATGTTACTGTACCCTGCAGTGTTGATTTTTAAAAGAGTTTTCTGCAGTATGCTTTTAGTCTAAGAAAAGCACAGATGGAGCAATACTTTCCTTCTTTGAAGAGGATCCCAAAAGTTAGTTCATCTTAAAGTGCAATATTGTTTAATCTTAAAACTGGGCAACTTTGGAAGAACTTTTAACAGGAGCCTCAATGATGATCACTTTGAATTGCTTGTGATTTCAAAAATAAAGCAGTGAAGCAATACTTGTGTACACTGGTACTTCATAATGCTAACTATGAAATGGTAAAATAAAATGGTTTATTGTTGTTAGACAGTTACTACATTAGTTGGAAGATTTGCCGTTTAAGTACACACTGGCTAGTTACCTAGCCAGTGTGTACTTAATGAGTCCAGTTTTTGGCATTTCTAAGAATCTTAATCATACCATTATTTCCATAGGAATTAAACTGAAGGTATTTAGTACCTTTCATCTAGTTCTAAAACTGGGATGCCTGCCATGCTTTCCACAAACTCTCCATTTATTGAAACAAAGTGGCATTTATTTTCCCAGCTGATGGGGGTGGGCAAAGGGAAGGCATTTCTTTCACATCCTTGTACTCTTCTATAGTGAGGTAGGGGGTATAGCTTCATAAAAAGTTCCCTTTCCCTGAAGCTTCATTTCCTGAAGCTTGTTTATTACTGAAAAAATGATCATTAATAATCTTTCCAATCAGGTCTGCTGGTAGTTCAATTTATGCCTTTTCTTTAAATTCATCCATACTTGTTTTGAGTAGGCTGCTTGTTTAACTTAAAGTTCACAATATACCATTTTAAAAAAAGTTGCCTTTTAAAGTCTTAATTTTTTACAGCTTTATTTTAGACAGATAGTTTAAGAACCAAAGACATACCTCTGTAATGATAAAGGAAAGAAAACAAGCTTTCCTTTTAAGAAACCAAAGAGCACAAAATAAGACTGTTTCATTATACATAATCACCACAGGATATTAGGCACTCTGACAGGGTTAGGCAAGATTCTTGGTGTGAGGTGAAGCACAGGCACTTTATTTGTAGAGTGCTGCTGATTCTAATTTTGAAGGTAGGTATTATAAAAGTCTTTACTTGTCACCTTATTTCTGGCCCCAACACAGCAGCCTATAGTTTTAAAAGTTCTGTTTCTCCCTGGTCTTTGTTCGTATACACATCGAAAGTAACTTAAAAACAAGGATCCAAGGGGGCCATACTTCATATGTTATCTAAATGTTAATATGAGAACTCAAAAGTAGGCAGATTATATGAATACATATTCTTACCTCTGCTACAAATAAAAACACCCCAAACCCTTCATCATACTTTTATAAAAATACAGATATTAAACTGTAGCCTTTTATATACCATTTCTGAAAAGTATTTAGTTGCATAAATAGATGCCAGTATCTTTTTTTTTTAAGTATTACTTAAAAAAAGACTTAAGTCTTTCAGGTATTTAGAGAGCTCTGGAAGGCTTTACCCAGTTGACATACGGTGGTAGTAGAAATATTAAATATGCAACACACAAAGCCTGCAACTTGACATTGGTCACTGAAACAAAAATTGAATTCCTAAATCCAAGCAATCAAAAGATGTTTATTTTTTATAGAAAGATCTGTAAAAAAATAATTTTTCAAACAGCTTTACTTTCATAGAGAAAACTTTCTACAGAAGTTGACTAAGATTTTAAGATTTTAAATTGTACCATCATTAAATAAGGTGGGACACCATATGAATTTCATTGCACTGGAAGAAATGCAAAGCATTTTTTAATATAAAGTATACAGAGCATTCTAGTCAACTACAGCTGTGTTACAGCTATGTGTTCTTTTGGATTTGGTCCAAAGAAACCTGAGTCTGTTTCCAGAGAGAATGAAAAATGTTATAGACACCTGATCAGTTACTCCTCACTGTAGGATGCACAAAAATGACATTCCTTGTAGATCCCACTGAATCCAGTTGCCCAACACTTGATACTTTCCTTTTTCCCTTCCCCCACACCAGTTCACTTTGGGTTTCAGGTTCAATTCTCGAATCACAGGCATCCAGATTTTCTTCATAACAAACACATCCCATGGTCAGATGAACTACCCCGTTTTCCAGGATGACATCACCTCTTCTGCTCCCAAATTTCAGCCATATTTAGGTCCAAATCTTTAAGGCCTTTTAAGGCTTGAAGATTTCCAGTGTAAAAGGCTACATCTGCTGTGACCAACCTAAATAATGGAGAGAAAATTATTTTTTAAATCTCAAACTTTCTATTCAGATAATTAAAGTAACAGTGCTCACCGAGTCAGAGTCCTATTATCTAAAATTCAGATTTCTTAGTGCCCAAGTGTCCAAATACTTAGCAGGATTCCTGCTATGAATAAGTAGGCCATTTAATGCTGTACTTCAATAATAAATATTTGGAAAATGAATAAACCAATGGCTGTTAGAGTCAGTTTCATGATAAATTCAGCCCAAGAAAATGAGATTTATCTTGAAACAGCATGAATTAATATACAGAGAAAATAACAGGTTAAACTAAAATGTTTTTGATTGGTTAGCACTAGAGTATAGGAGTGTTGACTAAAATAGTAAACTCAAGGGAAAAGCAGGCCAGGTTTCTAAGTGTCATCTAAGGCGTTAAATACAGACTAGTATTCATGTATATAAGCGATACTAGATATTTCTTTAAAAACCCAAGAGAAAAATAGGAAAGAACATAAGAAGTCACAGATGAAAACACCTGAATAACCAATAAACTGAAAAAATGGTAAACGTCAGGAAAATGCAAATCAAAACAAGGTACTACTATCCCCCCATCAGACTAGCAACAATTAGGAAATCTAACAGCAAATGTTGAAAAGATGTGGGAAACAAATTCTCACAAACTACTCCACTAATGTGGGAGTTGGTACAGCCACTGTCAATACCTAACAATATGAAAAGTGTATTAGCTCCAATTCACTTATAGGTATATGCCCTGAAGAAATGGTCACACCGTTAGACATGTATAAAGATCTTCAGTATGGCATGGTTATAATGGAAAAAAGTAATGACTTAGCAATTTATCACTAGGGGAAATGTCTAATTTATCTATGGCTGATTCATGGCCAGGAGCAGTGGCTCACACCTGTAATCCCAGCACTTGGGGAGGCTGAGGCAGGAGGATCACCTGAGCTCAGGAGTTTAAGACCAGCCTGGGCAACATAGTGAGACCTCGTCTCTACAAAAATTTAAAAAAATTAGCTGGGTGTGGTGCCACACACACCTATAGTCGCAGTTATTGGGGAGTCTGGTGGGAGGATTGCTTGAGCCACGGAGGTTGAGGCTGCAGTGAGCCATGATCACACCACTGCCCTCCAGCCTGTGTGACCATGAGACCCTGTCTCCAAAAAAAAAAAAAAAAAAAGGTTGTCTGATGTGATGGAATACTGTACAGCAGTCAAAAACAGACTACTAAACATATATCAACATAGATAAATCAGTAAAAATGCCTAGTAGAAAGCAAGCTGCATATATGCAATATACCATATAAGTAAATTTACAAAACAGCACTACATATTTTTCATAAATCTAGGTACAGTAAATAAAAGAATGTAGACTAAATTCACTGGAAATGTTACCTAAAGGCTGGGAGAAAAAGGGAATCGGACTGCAGATGGGGTGTAAAGGTGTACTTAGCTTCATCTGGAATGCAATTTTTTGAATACCATTTTAAAAATACAATAAATATTTTTTTCAAGAGAAAATGACAAATGTTGATCAATTCTGGGTAGTAGAAATATAAATAATTTATTATTCTCTGTATGTCTCTATTTTTAAAATATCTTAGAGGAAAAAAAATCACATTAAAAAGTACAGAGCTGGGCCGGGTGCAGTGGCTCATACCTATAATCCCAGCACTTTGAGAGGCCGAGGCAGGCAGATCACCTGAGGTCAGGAGTTTAAGACCAGCCTGGCCAACATGGTAAAACCGTCTCTACTAAAAATACAAAAATTAGCCAGGCGTGGTGGCACGTGCCTGTAATCCCAGCTACTTGGGAGGCTGAGGCAGGAGAATTGCTTGAACCTGGGAGGTGGAGGTTGCAGTGAGCTGAGATCACGCCACTGCGCTCCAGCCTGTGTGACAGAGTGATACTCCATCTCAAAATAAAATGAAAGTACAGGGCTGGGGAGAGGGAGAAATAGGAAGCAGCTGCCTAATGGGTACAGGATTTTCTTTTGGAGTAGTGAAAATGTTTGGAACTAGATAGAGGTGGTGGTTACGCATCATTGTGAAGACGCTAAGTGCCACTGAATTGTTCACTTTAAAATGGTTAATTTTATGTTATGTGAATTTCACCTCAAAAAAAGTCAAAAGCTACATTTTTAGAGCAATTTCAGAAACAAAAACTTCTTTTAAGCAGGTAGTTTATGTCCTTGGCTACAGGGTAGAAGTTAATCTTCAGGGATCTTTCAAAGACATGAATTGACTTATAAAGAATGAGTTTCTGTTAGCATGTGACAGTGAGGATTCTCTAAGGTCAGACTGACTTCCAAATAGCTATATTAAGAAAGAAAAGTAACAGCTAACGAGTTAGCTTGGGTGCTTCAGAACTACTGGTCTACAAAAACCCAACTAACCAACCCAGATTTAGCTACGGGAATAAAAGTAAAAGGGTATGAGCAGGGTAGGCCTTAAAAATATTATTAGCTTTTTTTGAACAGCCTCTTTAAGGTACGCAGTATACATCTCTACCAAGAGTCTCTTAAGTTTCTAATATGCTGTTATCTTTTCAGGAGCAGGTCTCTTATGTATGTACCATTTGTATCATCTGACATCAAGTAAAAGATATACACAGCGTCACCACATGTGATGTTCTTGCTGAAAATATCTGACTCCATGTTGGTATAACGCTATTAAATTAATGTTGATTTTCTTAGGTGGGGTTCAGGTATTACGGTTGTATAAAAATGTCCTTGTTTTTAGAGACACATGCCAAAGTATTTAAGGGTTAAATTTTATGACTGCAGCCTACTTTTTTGGTTGTCAAAAGGGAGGTATGGGGGTGGGAGGGAGAAGGAGCAAAAGTGGCAGGGAGTATGTAGCAAACTTTTAACAGTTGATAAATCTAGGTAAAAGCTATTCAGTGTTCATTATTGTCCTTTAAGTGTTCCATGGCTTTGAAATTTTTGAAAACAAATAATTCTTTAAAAAGAAAAAGAAGAATCAGATAATAAGACTATCATTCTTGCATAAAACTCTTAAATTCAGCCTAACAGATTCAACAGAACGAAGCTTTCACATAGCTCTTTGCAAAATTGATTCACTGTACTTCTTTTTAAATGGCAGGGCCAACTTCTGACCCCAACATACATTTTTTTCATTTTCCATTTGTTCTTATAAGTTTGAAATTTGAGCCTGAAATTCCTTTAACAGGAAATAAAATTTTATTCCTAAAAACCCTAGAACACTAAAGAATTGACATTAAGACGTAACTAAATGATCAGTGCTTTAAATTTTATAAAATCTCTTCCCCATATCTTTATCTACATAACTCTTCAAAAAATCCTGTTAAGGAAACTTTTATCATCATCCCTATTTTCAAATCTAAAAAACCTAAGCTGAGGGGGAGTAAGTGATTTGCCCAAAGTTACAACAGCTGGTAAGTGACAGAACTAGAACTTAACCCAAGTTTTCAGATTCTAAATCCTACCCTATGCTTTCTATGTACTATGCTATTTTACAGTAATATATACAATTTTTCAATCGCTTACAATAAAATATATACATATACACACATATTATTTTTCATAACCCTGTGAAAGAATTAAGACAGATTTCATCCTTGTTATTTTATAAATGTGGCACACAGGTTAAGTGACATTCACATGGTCACACAGTAGGACTTTTGAATCCTGTTTGGAATGGGGAAAGCTATTGGGTAACTAAGGAAGTGCTACTAATTCACACTGCCTCAAAACAGACACATAACATCAGGTAAGCAATTGTCCATGTATAAACCCCTTTTAGATAGTTAGATAGAAACAGATATTTCCACAGGGGGAAAAAAAAAACACAAAAGCTTGCTGATTTTACAACGTTGGTCTTCAGTGTGATTACAGCAGAAAAGGATGGCACAAACTGATCATTAAAACAATTCGATATGGGAGTATATGGTGAAAATGTTAAAAAACATACCCATTTTGAGGTCCTCCATCATTTATCACATTTAAGTGAGATAACTGCTTTTTCAAGTGGAGTTTATAACTTGCATTAATTCTTAAAAATAACATCTGAAAAAGAAATAAAACTAAGTTTCTTAAAGTTCCACTGAAATAGAAGATGTAAATATCTGAGTTATCAATATTATTTAGAGAAAGTATTTTTAAAAACCAAAACCTTTGCTTTGACATATACTTTTAAAATCCTCCTCTGAAAGTATTCTATTGCTATTTCACTACATTTTTTCTCCTTAGTTGGAAAAACCTTTTTACCCTCCTTAGCAGTACTCCTTTTTGGAAAAATTCCCGCAAGTGGGATCAACTGTGACAGGTAAAAATAATAAAAAGTAGCGGGGAATTTTGTAACACAGTAAGTAGGAAGTTGGTAGGGGAAAAAATGTCATAATGATAGAGGCAAAGATACCTTCGTACTTCTAGTGAAATCACTTCAAAGCATTTTATTGTTCTTGCATGCAATGACCCAATATTTCTTTGGGAAATACCTAACCTAAAATTATATACAATGAAATTATGAAATGATTTTGTGAAATAACATTTTCTGTGGGAAAAATATATATAATAATCTATGGAAGTTTTGTGGAATTACCAGTATTCAAGTGGCAATAGTGACACAAAATAACATTTGCCCAGCGTTGACAAGAGTACCCTTTAAATTACGCCACAGATAAAACACATGAAGTACCTGTATGCCCAGCTCCCTGACCTGGGTAAGTCCTGCTCTAGAATTAGAACTCAGATGGCAAATCCAGAAGGTTAGAATGTCAGAGGTGGAGGATCTTACATGTGGAATGGAAAGGATGGCTTGGCTAAGAAGAAATTAGAAGGAAAAAGGAGACGACCCTAGTGGGTACGTCATATTTTACGGCTCCCCTTCAGTCCTCAGTGAGTCCCAAAGGAGTTACATGATATTTATTCATGAGTTTGGTATGATTTATGAAAACCTAGGGAAGTACGAAGAAAATGTTAACAGCTAGTATAAGATGGAAGTTTGAGGTGGCATAGGAAAGGAGACCAGCAGGAGCAACAGTAGGCAAGAGACACTAAGAAAGCCACCCTCTGCTCCCAAATACCATTTCCACGCACTCAACCAAGTAAGAGAGACAAACTGAAATAAACAAACTTGTCTGAATAGCAGAAATCTCAGTGGAAGTTAAATTCATTAGTCATACAGCAACTAGACTTTAATATTATAACATTTATTCTACAAACTAGGCACACTTAGTTCAGAGGAAATAAGCTGAGATTAAAAAAAAAAAAAAACTGGTAAAAAAGGGAATACTGAAAACTTCAAAGTTCCAGGAGAGGGCAACAGGAGTGTAGGGGGTAGAGCTGTTACTGAAGAGTGAAGAGAACTCTGTGATAATACTTTTGTAAGGGAATACAGTAGCAATAGAAGGGTGGATACTTCATAGCTGAGAGGTGCCAAAGACTCCCCCACCCTCCATTTTGCTCTTTTTCCTAGTTTGTCTTTACTACAGATCTCTTATGCTGACATAACAATAAAGCAGATTGAGTTAATTATATGTGTTAATCTTATTAACTCTATCACTAATTCTTTCCATATCCAATTTGAATTACAATCACCATAACATATTTTGCTACTCATTGATAAAGGCCAACTCTAATTTTCCAAGGAACAGCGTAATAAATGATGTAAGCAGAATCTGGGACTACTGATCACGGACAAATGGAAAACCTACTTTTTAGAATTGTTTATAATATAGTAAAGCTCTAGCTCTGGTCTGTCACTGCAAGGAGCACTTACAAATTAGAAATTTTTTTCCATGTTCTACCAGTCAATATAACAATGTAAAAAAATGATAATCATATTGGAACATGAACAGCTTAACTGCCAAAAGCATGTAAAAACACCCCAATTCTGTACAGATATTGTATGTTATATATACATGAATAGTTTTAGGAATTACTTACTACTCACCTGTGTTTGTTCTTCTGGAAGGAGATCAAATATAGCTTCGTGCATTTTTGTCATTTGCTTACAAATATTCCTGAAACAGGCAGAAGGAACAGGAGCCTTCACTTCATACTGGTAGGAAAAAATAATGAGAATTATGTTCATGTCCTCTGAATTGCATAATGTCTCCACCATTCCCTGAGACATATATTTACTGTCCCTCCACATATCCAATTCTGGCATAGTACTTAAGCTTACACTTTTCAACTGTGATCTGCGCTACTCATACAAATCTTGAGAACTTTTCATTCAACATCTTAATTCACTTTGAAGGAACTAAAAGAGCTCAGTGACTAAGAACAAAGGCTGCTTCCAATCTTAGAACAGACTGCTGGGTTCAGATCCCAGCTCCTCCCATTCTAAGCTAGGTGATGTTGGGCAAGTTATTTAATTTATCTATCTCAAAGGGCTGCTGTGAGGATTAAAAAAGAGGACTCATAAGAATGCAAAACAGTGCTTGATACAAAGTAAGTACTCAAAAAATTGTTAGCTACTAATCTGGCTCAATATACAATATAGCCACTCCAAATAAACAGATTACGTTTTAAACAATTTAAAAATTAGCTGGGGCATGGTGGCAGGCACCTGCAATCCCAGCTACTCAGGAGACTGAGACAGGAGAATTGCTTGGACCTGGGAGGTGCAGGTTGCAGTGAGCCGAGATCGCACCACTGCACTCCAGCCTGGGCGACAAGAGTGAAACTCTGTCTCAAAAAAAAAAAAAAAAAAAAAAAAAGAATGTGTCAATATGATCGTATCTGAAATCAACAGAAAAATCTGGCAGAATAAATATGTTTTTTATTTTGTAGGTGGGTCAATATAGTAATATTTTACCCTAACATTAAAAGGAGGATTTTTTCAGCAATGTTCTGTGCTAAAAATTTAAACTTAGGTAAATTCATTTTACTATTCTTACATATGAAACAATATGGTAGTATGACTTTGAAAACCATCTTTTAGCTTATATTTTAGAATTCACACAGCTGAAGTTATATACCATTTTATTTATAAGACAAATTTGGGCTAAATACTATATCTCCCTTTGGGGAGATAACTGTCTAAAAGCTGGTTGGTGTTCCAAAAAGTGGACAAGGAACGCTATAGGAACTCAAGTGAAGGATATTTACATAATGATGTCTAATGGCTTCCCGAGCTGCCCACCTGAGGTGTTCAGTCTTCAAAGGGAAAATAAACAGGTGAAAATATTCCAAGTAGAGGACATGCCATATCATCTCAAATCTGTTTTTTTTTGTTTGTTTTTTTGATTTTTTGAGACAGAGTCTCACTCTGATGCCAAGCTGGAGTGCAGTGGTGCAATCTCAGCTCATTGCAACCTCTGCCTCCCAGGTTCAAGTGATTCTCCTGCCTCAGCCTCCCAAGTAGCTGGGACTACAGGTACTCACCACCCCGCCCGGGTAATTTTTTGTTTTTAGTAGAGACAGGGTTTCACCATGTTGGCCAGGATGGTCTTGATCTCCTGACCTCGTGATCCACCAGCCTCGGCCTCCCAAAGTGCTGGGATTACAGGCGTGTGCCACCACGTCCGACCTCAAATCCATTTTATACACCATCTGATTAATACTTCTAAAGTACCATTCTAATCGTATGATTAATTCATTAAAAAACTTTTGGGTTCTACTTTTATTTAAAATTTAGAAAGCTGCAATAGAACATTGCTACTACCTTAACAACACAAAAAACAGATAATCTATAAGACCATACATCAGAGAACAAAGATCAGGGGAACTAATTCCAAAGACTGAAAAGGCCCTCTGAGGAGAGGTGATACACAGGAACTGTCTCACTTTTGGCAGAGCATAAAAAGAAGAGGTAACCACAAGAGAAGCAAGTAAGATGAAAATAACTAAAATTTTAACAAATTCTTAAAGGCCAAACGTGGGCTAGGATATATTTAGGATAACTGAAAACCCTAGCCGTAAGGAGAGTTTGCACTCATGCACAAGTTTTACTTCACGGCCTCCAGGAGGTACTCAGAAGAAACAGGAGGATCAAAGGGAGAAGATCATATAGATCCACTCCCAGCAGCACAGGTATTCAGGAGGTGATTAGTTGCCACAAGGAAATAGAAACAAATGCCATCATCCATTTTCCCCAAACCCTATTCTCCTACAAAGTAAAAGGCCTAAGTCACTGAGAAGGGGCACCAAACTCTCACCACTGGGGTCACGGTGTGAAGCCAGGAACAAAACATGCCTGCTCCTGGGCCGGGCATGGTGGCTCATGCCTGTAATTCCAGCACTTTGGGAGACCAAGGAGGGTGGATCACCTGAGGTCAGGAGTTTGAGACCAGCCTGGCCAACATGGTGAAACCCTGTCTCTACTAAAAATACAAAATTAGCTGGGCATGGTGGTGCATGCCTGTAATCCTAGCTACTTGGAAGGCTGAGGCAGCAGAATTGCTTGAACCCCGGAGGCAGAAGTTGCAGTGAGCTGAGATCACACCATTGCACTCCAGCCTGGGAGACAAGAGCAAAACTCCGTCTCAAAATAAAACAAAACGAAAAAACATGCCTGCTGCTGAAGAAAGGGACAAAAACACCTGAAGCCTAGGATCTTGCACCAATCAAAGCAGAAGTTGAGAGCAGAAGTATGGGCTCCACATTCAAGGCCAGGTATATAGGCTCTACCTAAGATGGAGACCAGACAAGAAGAATAAGCATTTCCCCTATTACCCTTAAGAGCCTAGCAATGAGAGTCTGGAGAAAGACTCCTGCTCTGTAGTGGAGATGTACAGAGATGACTAAAAGATGAGGGTGAAACAAACACTGAGAAAAACCCTCTAACAACACCTCAGGCCCTACATTAAACACAAGGTAGTAGCAGCCTACTACTGAAGGAGTTGGAAGCCTCTGGCATACTAAGGATAACAGCAGCAACAACAAAACAGAAACCTAGCTTGGTTATTGAATAACTTGATTCAAACCATAACAAAAATAGCCTGACAGAAGAGGCATGTCCATTTCCATGCATAAACACTATTTACCTCACAGTCTCTACTGTTCTTCTACATACAAGGTTCAGCATTTAATTAAAAAAAAAAAAACAAAATATACAAAAAAGAAAACAATATCCCACTGTCAAGAAATAAAGCAACCAACAGAACCAGACTGAGAGAGAATCCAGATGTTGAAACGATTAGAGGGAGATATAAAAATAACTGATTAGGCCGGGCACAGTGGCTCAAGCCTGTATTCCCACCACTTTGGGAGGCTGAGGCGGGTGGATCACCTGAAGTCAGGAGTTCAGACCAGCCTGGCCAACATGGCAAAACCCCATCTCTACTAAAAATACGAAAATTAGCTGGGTGTGGTGGCACATGCCTATAATCCCAGCTACTCCAGAGGCTGAGACCTCAGAATTGCTTAAACTCGGGAGGTGGAGGTCACAGTGAGCTGAGATCATGCAACTGTGCTCCAGCCTGGGTGAAAGAGTGAGACTGTCTCAAAAAATAACATAACATAACATAACATAACATAACATAACATAACATAACATAACAAAAATAAAATAACTGATTAACATGTTAAAGGATCTAATGAAACCGAAATCTCAAGAGAGAAATTGAAACTATAAAAAAGGAAACACACAACAGGTCCAAGAAGTGCAGAAGAAACTCAAGCATGAAACACACAAAACTTACACATATCATAGTGAAACTGCTGAAAATCAAAGACAATATTTTGAAGGCAAATAGAGCAAAAAACAATGAATTACAGCAGACTTCTTGTTGAAAACTATGCGAGCCAGAAGACAACTGAACTGAATTCTACATCTAGCAAAAATATCTTTGAAAAGTGAAGAGAAAATACAGGCTTTTTCAAACAAAAACTGAGATGATTCATTGCTGGCAGATACATTCACAAGAAATATGAGTGGAATGTTTTCAGGCAGAAGAGTATGGTATCGGATGGATCCAAGCAAAGTAATGAAGAACTCCAAAAATTTACCCTCATTTTTTCATAAAAATGAGGATAAATATAAAAGGCATTGTTTTCCTCATTTTTATCACTTTAAAAGATAACTGATAATCTAAAGCAAAAACAGTGGCAAGGTATCACAGGTTTTATAAAATATGTAGAAGTAAAATGTATGACAATAATAGCACACAGCAGGAGAGAGAGAAAACAGGTATCCTGTCATAAAGTTCTTACACAATCAGGGAAGAAATGTCATCATATTATTTAAAGGTAAACTGAAAGATGTATGTTACAATCCCTAGAGCAGCCACTAGAAACAAACAGAAATATAGCTAGTACACCAACTTTAAAGATTAAACAAAATGAAACTATAAAAAACATTTAATCTGAAAAAAGAGGGGAAAATCAGTCAAAGAACAGAAGGAACAAACAGAAGACAGCTAGCAAGATGACAGATTTAAATCTAACTATATAAAAAAATTTAAATGGTTTAATAGGTCAATGAAAGACAGTAATTGTCAGACTAAGGGAAAAAAGCAAGATCCAGCTTCATTCTGGGTATAAGAAACTAACTTTAAATAAGGCATAGATATGTTAAAAACACAAGGTTAGTAAGAGAAACACTATAAAAACACTATTCAAAAAAATTGGAATGGTTACACTTCTATTAGATAATACGCACTTCAAAGAAAGGAACATAACCAGCCATAAAAAGGATATCACAGGCTGGACGTGGTGGCTCACGCCTGTAATCCCAGCACTTTGGAAGGCCGAGGTGGACCGATCACTTGAGGTCAGGAGTTGAGACCAGCCTGGCCAACATGGTGAAACCCCACGTCTACTAAAAATACAAAAATCAGCTGGGCGTGGTGGCAGGCACCTGTAATCCCACTTACTCAGGAGGCTGAGGCAGGAGAATCACTTGAACCTGGGAGGCAGAGGTTGCAGTGAGCCAAGATTGCACCACTGCACTCCAGCCCAGGCAACAGAGCAAGACTTGGTCTCAAAAAAAAAAAAAAAAAAAAAAAAGGGAGATCACACAACAAATATTAAGAAAACACAGTAATCCTAAATGTGCATGTATCCAGCAATAGAACTTCAAGATACATATAACAAAAACTTGCAAAGATCTGAACACAAAAACAGACAAATTTACAATTACAGTAAAAAACTTCAGTGCTCATCTCTCAGTAATTGATATAAGAAGTAGACAGAAAATCAGTAAGGACAGAAAAGACCTAAATAACACTACCAACCAACACCACTTAGTTGATATACACAGCACACTCTACCCAACAACAGCAAAATACACGTTGTTTTCATGTGCACGTGGAACATTAGCCAAGATATTCTTTGGCCACATTCTGGGCCACAAAAGAAATCTTAGACATAAAATAACTGGAGTCACATAGTCTGTTTGCTGACCAAAACAGAATTAGACTTGAGATCAAAACAAAGATTGCTGGAAAAATCCTAGAATATTTAGAAATTAAGTAACAGACTTCCAAATAACCCAAGGCCAAAGAAGAATCACAAGAGCAATTAGAAAATATTTTGAAATAAATAAAAATAAAAGCACAAAGTATCAAAATTTGCAGGACACAGCAAAAGCAGTACATAAAGGAAAACACAGATTATCAAATGCTTATATTCAAAAAAGGAAAAGAAAGGTCTCAAATCAAAAATCTGGGCTTCTACCTTGAGAAATTAGAAAACAGCAAATTAAATCCAAAGCAAGTTAAAAGAAAACAGAAAATAACACAGACTGGAGTAGGAAAATAAAAAGCAGAAAAAGAGCAGGAAATATTTACTTTTACTAAAAGATCAAAACATGTGATAAACTTCTAGCCAGAAAGGGGGAGGTGAGGAAGACTTTATAAATTAACATCATTACCAATATCATGAAAGAAACAGCGGATAATACAGATCCTCACTGACATTAAAAGAATAAAAGAATATCATATAGAAGTTAATGCTTCCAAGTTAATAACAGATGAAATAGATAAATCCATTCAAAGAAACAAACTTCCAAAGTGTACTCAAGTAGATTACCCACATAGTCCTATATGTATTTTTTTTTTTAATGAACTTATTAAAAACCTGCCTGTAAAGCAAGAACAAAGACCAAATGGCTTTACTGGTAAATTCTAACCTAAAACTTGGGGAAAAAATAATACCAACTCCCCACAAATTCTTCTTCCAGGAAATATAGGAGGAAGAATACTGTCCAACTCATTTTATGAGTCCAGTATTACTCTGATACCAAAATCAAATAGGCACTTCAAAACAAAACAAATAACCCTATAGACCAATATCCTTCATAATACAGCCCCACCACACAAAAAAATCCTTAAGTAGGTTTATCCTATGAATGCAAGGTTGGCTCAACCTTAAAAAATCAATGAAGGTAATTCACCTTGGCAATCCTAAAGGCAATCCTAAAATATTTAGAAATTTAGAAATTAATTTCTTCAGACTAAGAAATGCAGACCATATGATCATCTCAACAGATGCACAAAAAGTATTTGACAAAATTCAACATCTGTTCATCATATAAACCTCTTAGCAAACTTGAACAGAAAGAATCTTCCTTAACCTGATAAAGGCCTCTTAAAAAAACCTACAGCTAACATCATACTTACTGGTTAAAGACTGAACATTTTGTCCCAAGACTGGAGAAACCAAGCATATCTGTTTTCACCAATTTTATTCAACGTTGTGCTGAAAGTCCTAGCCAGTGCCATAAAGCAAGGAAAAGAAATAAAAGGTATACAGACTGAAAAAGATGCAGGATTCTATTTTCAGACAACATGAGTGTGTATGCAGAAAAATCCCAAAGAATCTACAAAATTGGCATTGTAACTAATATGTGAGTTTAGCAAGGATGCAGGACACAAAGTTAATATAGAAAAATCCAAGGTGTTTCAATATATTAGCGTTGAATAATTGGAAACGTAAATCTTAAAAAAAGATACCATGTACGATAGCATCAAAAATCAAGAAATACTTATAAAATGTGTGCATTATCTGTTTACTGAAAAATACAAAATTTTGATCAAAGAAATTAAAGATGTAAGGAGTAAAGAGATAGGTCCAGTGGTGTGTGGTAAACATTTAATGGGCTCACCGGGGGAAAAGCACTGGTTTGTAGTATTTGTTAATTTCCATGGTGTAAATATTCACACCACTGGCAAAGTTACCAGCGTGCTGTTACTGAATGTAGTATTGGGAAGAGATACACAACATAGTTTCTGGCTAGCAGGTGCAATCTGGCTCTGGTACAAAACTGGATATACCTTGTTTGTGGATCAGGAGACTCAATAATGTCAATTTCACCCCAAGTGATCTATACATTCAATGCAATTTCAATCAAAATCTGAGCAGCCTTTTTGGTAGTATTTGATAAGCTGATATAAAATTTTATACGGAAAAGCTAAGGACCTAGAATAGCCAAAACAATTTTGAAAAAGAACAAAATTAGTGAGCTCACATTATCTTATTTCAAGATTTACAATAATGCTGGAGTAGCTAAGACAGTGTGGTACTGGAACAGAATATAATCTCAAAACCAAACAAAAACAGTTGATTTTTAACAAAGGTGCCAATGGAGAAATGATAGTCTTTTTAACAAAAGGTGCTGGAACTATGAAAAATGAACACTGACTTATACTTTGCATTATATATAAATATCAACTAGAAATGAATCATAGCCTAAATATAAAACCTAAAACAATAACATTCTAGAAAAAAAATTGGAGAATATCTTTGTAACTTGGGTTATACAAAGATTTCTTGGCCGGACGCAGTGGCTCATGCCTGTAATCCCAGCACTTTGGGAGGCCGAGGTGGGCAGATCACCTGAGGTCGGGAGTTTGAGACCAGCCTGACCAACATGGAGAAACCTCGTCTCTATTAAAAATATAAAATTAGCTGGGCGTGGTGGTGCATGCCCGTAATCCCAGTTACTTAGGAGGCTGAGGCAGAAGAACAGCATGAACCCAGGAGGCGGAGGTTGCGGTGAGCTGAGATCGTGCCATTGCACTCCAGCCTGGGCAACAAGAGCGAAACTCCATCTCAAAAAAAAAAAAAAAAAGAAAAGAAAAGATTTCTCAGGATAGGACACAAGTAGCATGAACAGAAAATAAATAAATAAATTAACTGAATTTCATCAAAATCAAAAATTGCTCTAAGACACTGCTAATGAAAGGAGAAGACAAGCCACAAACTGGGAGAAAATACTTCGAAACCACATACTGATACAGAATTTGTATCTAAGATATATAAGGAACTCTTATAAGACAAACAACCTAATATTTTTAAATGAGCAAGAAATCTGAGCAGACACTTTACCAAAGAAAAGATATGAATGGCAAACAAGCACATGAAAAGATGCTTAACATATCTGTAATTATGTAACTTAAAACCACAATGAGTATCACTCCATACACACCTACAAGAGGACAAACATTAAAAAATGAAGTGATGGTGAAGAGCACCTGGAACTCTTTTACATGGCAAGTAAAAAGGCAAAATGATGCGTTTAGAAAATTTTAGAAAAATTTTGCAGTTTCTTATAAAGTTACCATAAAATTTTATATTTCCATAATCCACAATTGCCAATCTTATTCCAAGGTATTTATACTAAAGAAATGTAAACATATACCTACACAAAGACTGTGCATGTATGCTTATAACAGCTTTCTTCATAACAGCCAAAAACTGGAGAAAATTCAAATGTCTATCAATTGGTGAATGGATAAACAAATAGCAGTGAATCCATACAATGAATACTACTCTATAATAAAACGGAACAAACCACTGACACATGCTGTAACATCCATGAACTCCAAAAACATTATGTTAAATGAAGTGTGGCACAGTAGACTACACTCTGTATAATTCTACTTGGAGGATATTCTGGAAAAGGCAAAACTACATGGACAAACATCAGATCAGTAGCTTTCAGAGGCTGAGTATGGGGAGTGAACTGACTACAAAAGTGCCCAAGAGAATGTTTACCAATGATGTTCTATAACTTGCAGTTATACTATCTGTATTTAGATACAGACAGTATACATACACTTAGAAAAGGTGAATTTTACTGACTGTAAATTATACCTCAATAAAGCTGATATGAATTGCCTAGTTTTCTACTGGTAGTCACAGCGCTCTACTATCTTTCCACCATATCTCCCACTCATGTGTGCCCACTCTGATGCGTTAGCCAAATGGAACTATTACCTTTATCATTAGTAACAACAACAGCAAAAGCATTAGCAGTCAATATTTACTAGAACTTGCTATAGTCAGATACATGATAAAAGGAAAGCAATCCACACATATTATCTCATTAATACAACTGTATGAAGTAGGCTCCACTATTATCCTCATTTAGAGGCAGAAACTGAGGCTTAAGGAGATTAATAATTTGCCCAAGGTCCTTCAATAGCTAGTATGTGACAGACATGGGATTTGAATTTAGGTCTACCTGACTCCAAAACCCTGACAATGAATTGCCTTAAAATTTCTACCAACATGTTTGCTTATGCTGTTATCTCAGAGATCTGTTCTCCTCAACTTCATTTGCCCTCATCTTATCTATCCTTAAAAGCAAAATTTACATGAATGCCTCATTCATAAAACTTTCCCAGATCTCCTTCACCAGCTGACACCATCTCTTCCAAAGCCTTAAAAGCTCCAGCACTAAATTAGCTCCTTATTTATAACACTTTACATATATCCTACATCCTGTCATAGTTATTGATGTACTTCCCTGACAAATATTTTGCTACTGGAGGACAAGATCAAAGGCTTATTCACCCTTATGTATCCCTGATACTGAACAAAACAGTTTATATTAATACATAACTTACAGAATGAATGAATAAATGAATGGTGGTTGGAACATTAGTCTAGCTGTTAGTACAATTAGATATTGTTTCATCCTACCCAGGCAATGGTACCCTTACTTATTAGCTGCATTTTTTTTTTTTTTTTTTTTTTTTTTTGAGATGGAGTCTCACTCTGTCACCTAGGCTGGAGTGCAGTGGCGTGATCTTGGCTCACTGCAACCTCCGCCTCGTGGGTTCAAGCAATTCTCTGCCATAGCCTCCGGGTAGCTGGGATTACAAGCACCCACTACCATGCCCGGCTAATTTTTGTATTTTTAGTAGAGACGGGGTTTAACCATCTTGGCCAGGCTGGTCTTGAACTCCTGACCTCACGATCCACCCACCTCGGCCTCCCAAAGTGCTGGGATTATAGGCGTAAGTGACCACGCCCGGCCGTTTTTTTGTTTGTTTGTTTTTTTTTTTTTTGAGACAGAGTTTCACTCTTGTTGCCTAGGCTGGAGTGCAATGGTGCCATCTCGGCTCACTGCAACCTCTGCTTCCTGGGTTGAAGCAACTCTCCTGCCTCAGCCTCCCGAGTAGCTGGGATTACAGGTGCCCACCACCACGCCTGGCTAATTTTTTTGTATTTTTGGTAGAGACAGGGTTTCACCATATTGGCCAAGCTGGTCTTGAACTCCTGACCTCAGGTGATCCACCTGCCTCAGCCTCCCAAAAGTGCTGGGATTACAGGCTTGAGCCACCGTGCCTGGCCACTTATTAGCTTCTTAGAATCAACTCATATGTTATTGTGTCATCCTTTCCTAAAATTATATTTTCAGATAAGAACATGAAAGGTTAAAAACTGAAAGGCAAACCCAAACCAAACACTGTCTGTTATTTTGATATTAATTAAAAACAGGGTCAAACTCCTGAGCAACACATGAAAGCAAACAGAATAGGGAGTGGCAAAGAGAGACTTGTTAACACAGGAAGAATGTAATATGCCAGAGTAATAGGAAAAGTCATCAATGGAGAAGATACTAGAGAGAACATTATGTTATAAAAGCCTGGCCATATTCTTCAACGGGTCAATGATATATATTTTTTTAAATGAGGAGGGGCGTGTTCTAGTTTATAAGACTTAAGAGACGTAATAACCAAATGCAATCTGTGAACCGTGTAGAGGCCTTTGTCCAAACAAATTATTATAAAAAGACATTTTTGGGACAATTAATAAGTTTCAAATAGGAGAATAAATATTAGATGATTTTGAGGAATTATCAATTTTGTTAGGTGTGATAATAATGTGGTTATGTAAAAATGTTCTTAGTTTTTAAAAATGCATACTTAGGTATTTAGGGATAAAATACCATAATGCCTCAAATTTATTATAAAATATGTTAGCAAAAAAGGCAAATTGTTAATAACAAATATAGGTGATGCATACATGGGAAGTTAATTAAACAATTCTCTTTTTTCTTTACAGAAAAAATAAGTTGTCATAGGAAAAAGTCTAGTCACTGTGACAATTCTTATTCAAAAACTCTGTGGATGACCAAAGTGACAGACTAAAGTCAGAGTTTTAAGAGTACTACCACATCTTTGGTTTTTCTTCATTGTATTCCACAGCCTATTAATAGTTCCACTATTTTTGTTGGTTTGTTTTAGAGACCGGGTCTTGCTCTGTCACCTAGACTGGAGTGCAGTGGGGTGATCACAGCTCACTGCAGGCTGGAACTCCTGGACTCAAGCATAGTTCCACTATTCCCAGCCTAGTTCCACTATTTAACATATATTCTATTCTCCACTGTTAGCTGTTTACAGTCTTCTACCTTGTTAGATGGTAAGCTTCTTGAGAGCAGACACAATATGTTACCGACTTTTGGTACACAGAAGAATGCTGTATATCAAAAAGGAAACTGGTAGAATAGAATTGCTTTTGAATGTAGCTTGTACTTGGCACCTGTCAAGAAAATAAAGCATCTCTAAACAGTAATTTTTCTCCCTTCACAACTAGAAACTAATTTAAATAGGCATAACATAGTATAGGTATGTTTGTACATAAATACAAATTCCTTAAGCTTCTTAAAAGTGAAGCATAAAACACCTGTATTACCAACTACACCAGAGGTGTAGTGTAGTCTGGGGATTCCTGGAAGTCAGAGACCCTTTCCAGGAATCTGGGAAGTAAAAGCCGCTTTCATAAGATTATTATTAATAAGATGCTATTTATCTATTTTACTCTCATTCTCTCATGATTGAACAGTGGGGATTTTTAGATGACTTCTGATATCATTATTCTGAAGGCTAATAGAATATGTGTTTGGGTAGTCTTGTTTGTGAGTGAATGGACACCACTTTATCTTGCCCTTTTGATTCTTATGTACCTGCTGTTCCTGCCATTTCGGAGTCTGAAGGATGCAACTAGGATAAAAAGCAAATCAAAGTTCTTTGCTATTAAGGTTATTCCAAATATGATCTTGGACAGAGAGTATACACTGAGTAAACTTTCAGACTTTCAAGTTACGAAATTTTGGCTTTCCCCCTAAGACGGGAATTGAAAAACTTAGGGAAAGGAAAGAGTGAAAGATAGATCAAGAGTGATTGGGGCTGACTAAATGATATTTTTCTAAAGATACTCTCCCAGTATAATTGCGAATTCTTTGGGGAACACTGCTTCATTTAATGACATATTGGGAATGAAAAACAAACAAGAAATGAATGTTGAAATGAATTAACATAAAAATACTTCTGCATAGGGTTTCTACCATCCTTAGAATCATCTCTCCTACTCCTGCCAGCCCCTTAGAATATCAACTGTTTTGGAAATCCGAAAATTTTGTTGAGTTGTTTTCTAAACCCTGAATAATTTGTTAGATAACTGCAGGTTAGACCACTATGGGGGGTCTTGGTCACAGCACATGGTCACATTTTCCTGAAAAAAAATTTAAAATTCTACTAATTGGTAAATATCCTATGAAAGTTTAGATGATCTTTTCACATCTTAATTTATAAAGTACTCCTTATAAAATAGAAAATCATAATGTCTTTGAACAAAGTCTAATAATTTCTATAAATCATTACCTTAGATAACAGCTTGTCAAATAAGCTATCCATTATCGCTACAAGCTTAGCTGATATTTCAGCTATGTGATCATGGTAGTCCTGCAATGAGAAATGATAATTGTATTTTTAAGTCCCTGGGACACATTTTAAAAATACTTAACAATTAAGGATCTAAACTTATGAAACGCCAATAGAAAATATATGAAAAAGTACCTTAGTGATATGATCAAAATGCCTAAGCATGCTATATTGCTTAGGTGGTAGTCGAGCTTCAAAATGAGCCCGGATCACAGGAATGTAGTGCACAATTAACTGCAAACATCGTGAAGAAAGAGCTGAAGATCCAGGGAGTAGATATATAATGGAGAAATTAAAAAAAAAAAAAAAAAAGGCATTAGTTGATTTTAATTACAAATCAAATCAAATAAAAAACATCACTTATAAAGATCCAGTTTATTTCATAAACGAAGAGCACTATGGCAGAAGGCAACATATTTCATTTTGTCTAATAATTTGATACTGAATAATGTAATGAACATGCTGCTTTCACAAAGGACTCAAGTTGTGAGTATTATCAGTATCACAATAACAAGACAACTGATTCTCTTATGACATTCAGATAGCTTTCACCCCCAAATACTTTATACACATTATATCTTAATATTTTCTAGAGTGGTGTAACTTCCAAGTAACTTATACTTGGAGGGGAAATGCATCGTAACCTTTTCCCCATGGTTAGTTTTTTCAGTGATGAGTATACATAAAAGAGTAAGTAGCATTTATTTTTAGAGTAATGCCACTTTGGTTAGAGCCATGAAAACATGAGGTATAAAAAAACATGATGAGTACAGTGACATCACTGTTAACACTTCAGCAAGTGAATTAAATGCAAGAATCCATACCCAAATTTTTTGTAGTTATCGTTTTTAGTCCAACAACTTGCAGTGCACCAGCTCCAAGAACTAACTGGCAACTTCTTGAATTGAAGTACTAACAAAAGAAGGAGAAAAAAATCCCAAAATTTACTAAAAACTGTTCTTTATATCCTGGCAATGTGCTGTTATAAAAATACATTCCCCTTTCCTCTCATTCAATGGCCAAATGAATTATCTAGTAGAAGCAATTAGTATCTATTTATTTAATGAAAAAGAAATGAGAAGGGGAGATTCTAAATGATAATATTTACTGATAAGAAAAAAGTTGAAAAATTCTAAAAATCAGTTCGCAGAAATTAATCTTTAATTTGCATGTACAAAACAAATTCGGTTTCAGTCATTCTTGTTGGGAAGTCCTATTTTCAAAAGTTATAAAAATCTTTCTCAGCTAAAACATGACAACTCAAGTCAGAACATAATTAATAGATTAGAGGTTTGAAAAAAATAATAAAGCATTTCCTCCATACTGGTAGTTTAAAATATCTCAATATGAAATGGCTGAATAAAATCATCACATTTTCATTTTATATCAATGGTTCTGAAAGAATGATGCAAGAAAAATCTCTAACCTTAGTGAGATGAATTTTGTAAAGTTCAGTGAATTCCTTCCATGCACATTTGAAGCCAGTCCAGGTTTTTTGACCTAAGTGGCCTCAGTCATGTTCAGCACCTAACGAACAAATCATCTCCTGTCTCCAATGTCATTAACAACTCTATGGGTGAATGAGGATCACTAACTGTGGAGTAAGAAGGAAGCAGGCAGCCTGTTTCCAATAACATGTTGTGATTCAACCACAATCAAATGTTATAAAACTAATGTCTTAAAGTTAATTTGACCTTGAAATGTCTTTGAGTTAAGGTTAGTCACACCCTAATGTATTAATTCCTCGAACAATTTTTCCATAATGGAGTGAAGTCATACATACCTTCAATAAATCTGACAGACGAGTAAGCATGTCAGTAGTAACAGATGGGATGTTATCCACACACTGGCAATATTCAAGGATAATTCTTATTAACAGCAATACGGTTCTACAAGAAAAGAAAAATGGCCCAATAGGAAATTAAAACAAGAAAAATCAAAAGAATTTGGCATATAAAAATCAAATTACTTAATGGCACAAAGGATCTCTGAGAATATAATGACCTTGGTAACTATGTTAAAGTATGCATTTTACCTACTAGTACAGCAGGTTCTTGACTAACACAAGACAAGAGAGGTGTCTAGAATGCAAAATTTAAAGAGGCTCTTACTCTGTGCAATTGCAGGATCAGCTTGCACAACACTGAGAATGAGTGGCTCCTTAAATTCTGTACAAGAGGCATAATACTCTCTGTATGGCATTCTTATTAAGTAAGGGAGTCGCTTCAGTAAGACAGGTATTGCATTCATTAGCCAATTCAATAACACTGACAAAAAGCCTATCCAGTGTTTCTGATTACCAACATAGTAGGTCCTCCATCATAACTAATGAATTGATGAAGAAAACCTAGTCCAGATTTTCTTAGTGAGATGGAAAAAAAAAAAATCTATAATGGCTTCTAAGGAAAACATGTCTCCTAAGAATTTTATTGGTAGGTCACAAAGGGTTCTCTAGCCGGGTGTGGTGGCTCACACCTGTAATCCCAGCACTTTGGGAGGCCAAGGCAGGCAGATCACTGGAGGTCAGGAGTTCGAGACCAGCCTGACAATGGAGAAGACCAGCCTGACAGTGGAGAAACCCTGTCTCTATTAAAAATTCAAAATTAGCTGGGCGTGGTGCTGCACATCTGTAATCCTAGCTACTGGGGAGGCTGAGGCAGGAGAATCGTTTGAACCTGGGAGCCGGAGGTTGTGGTGAGCTGAGATCATGCCATGGCACTCCAGCCTGGGCAACAAGAGCAAAGCTCCGTCTCAAAAAAAAAAAAAAAAAAGTTTTCCAAAGATGATACAGTTAAAGTTATCACCTCCATAGAAGGACAAATCACACGTTAAAAAGACACACTACTGGGAGGTTAAAGAAGATTGAAATTAAGGAGAAAGCCATTCATCATAGGATATCTAAGTTCAATGAGATGCTCAGAAATAAGATCTACGTAAAATAAGGATTTATAAGAGCCTGAAAGATATCAGGAACTAATGATTCAAGAAAGATGGTGTCTAGCCTTTATAACAGCTTGTCAGACCATATATGCATACTGGTCTCTATGCTTATTTCTCCTAGAGTCTGCCTAAATGAGCATGAGTCCATTGCTTATCTTTTGTAATTGTCTCTCAGAAGTTGTAATAGTTCCCCTTTAGCCAGGGAATTTAGTGTTTTGGCAACAGACTCTCTGCCTAAAGAGCCAAAAGCAAGATGGCCAGAGGGGACCATATCCATCAAGCAAGTGAAGAGTGACCAGATAACCAGTAGTTAAGGAGGGAAATCATAATTATATTGAAGGGATGGGATTACAGGAAGACTGAAGAAAGCTTTCCCTACCAGAAACAGGGAAGGACTTCAGAAGAGAAAAGAATGGAGGCTTTAGTTTAGAATGTGTGGACTTCAGGTATTTGAATACAGATACAGAAAAAGGATTAATTCTATACATACTTTTTGAGTGCTTATTATGGTGCCAAGACAAATAAAAACGGTAAGACCTCATCTCTACCTTTGAGGAATTCAGAGTCAAATTAGAAGACATATACATAAATAAACAATTCTATTATACTACGGTAAGTGCCATGATTGAGGGACATAGAATTACATTCTTCCTGGAGGTGGTGGCCATTTCAAAAAACACTTGACAAGAAGAAAAGTGAAAAAGAATGCTGGGCTAGATATTGGCAGTTAGACCTAGATTCGAATTCTGACTCCATTTGGGTCACTTAATCTTCTAAGCTTCAATTCTCATAGTGGAAAAAGGAAATAATAATCCCCAATATCTTTATTTTACAATGTAGTTGTAATGATCAAATGAGATCACATATATATGAAAACACTTAAGCTGTGAAGTACTGTTAAAGAATATGAAGATATATTTTAATTACCAATTTAATAAAAGACATAGTACTAGACAAAAAAAGATGGAATTTGTATGCTTCTTAGTTAACTTGAATTTGAGATACTTTTATTGGTAAAAGATGTAGTGATTCAAATGATGCCAATGAGAATAACTACCAACAACTATCAACTTATTAGGTGCTAGACCTGTGCTAAATGCTTTACATGAATTACTTAATTTTCACAATAATTCTGTGTATAGTACTATTTTCCACATTGTGTGGGTTCCAGAGTTCACAACTTAAACTATTATGCTATAATACATTCTAAGAAAGCAACAGAAGAAAAGATAGAAAGAGCCTGGGATAGCAATAATATCATGGATCCACTACAATTACTCTTGGGTTGTCTAGATTTCTTGTTATATGAGAAAAATCAAGCTTTTTGTGTTAAGCCAGTGCAGTCCTTAATAATGTATGCTACAGAAGAGAGAAGATAAAGAAATCCATAAAGTTTCCTTTAAGTTCTTTGCAGGATTTAAAACAGTTAATCCAAATTTAACACTGTTAAAATTGTTAATCCAAAATTTCCAATTCACTTCAAGGGAGAACTAGAAGACCTGTGTTTTAAATAGTTGACTCAACTACTAAAGAAAAATGTGTCACTCACCCAACAACTGCATACTGTTGTCCCTCGACAATAAGAACTTCAGCTGGTTTCCTTTCTTCTGTGGCTACAGAGTAAAGCAAATAAACGAGAGACAAGAGTACCAGATGAAACAAAATAGAGAAAAAGCTGAAGAAGATAATTCCTGTTTAAGGCCAAAAACTCTCATTTCTGAAAATAAACATCTACTTCCTGGGAAACTATTTGGCACACAGTAAATAAAGTATACTGGAAGTTGGAGAGATTTGGATTTGAGTACCAGTACTACCAATTACTGGATACATGACTTTGGGGCAATTATTTAACCTCTTTGAGTATCACTATCTGTATCTATTAAATGTGGACAACAATATCTTTCAGGGTTGTTGTTAATGGTAGAAATAATTATCACAAATTGCCTATCCCTTAGGGCTGGCACAAGGTAAATGATCAGCAAATAGTTTTTTAAAAAGTTATTAGTTTTGGAAAGGCAGAACTAGCATTTAAATTGGTTGTCTTTACTATTATCATTATAAAATACAAGTTAATTTCTAAATTTGATGGAAAAATTATATATTTAATTTTTAATACTTCAACCCAGACGTTACTTTATTTTCAGCATGTGATATTTCTTTAAACAAAATTCAGCATATTGAGGTGAAAAGAACAGTGGACTGGATTTTATCCTGGATACGCCAAATTGATTACATTACCATGGGCAGCTCATTATGCTTCCCTAAGCTTCAAATTCCTTTAGGATTTGTAAATATATTTGACTATTTGAGAGCTATATATATTCCAATCACAATTTACTATGTATGTCAGAAGTATATTTTTTGAGGTTAAGGACTGTGTCTTCATCACTTTTCTATATTACAGAGAAGTGGCATAGCATCGTAGAAAAGAGAAATGGCCCTAAAGTCAGTCTGCCTGGATTGGAATCCCAGCTCTACCACTTCCTAGCTATGTAACCTTAGACAAGTTGCTTAACCTCTTTGTGCCTTAGTTTCTAAATTTGTAAAATAGGAATACTAATAATGTCTAGCTCATGGACCTGTAAATGAGATAACACATGTAAAATACTTAGAACAAAACAGTGTAAGTAAACACTCAATTAATATTAGCTGCTATCCATTAATCTTCATTTCCCCAATGCCTAGCTGAGTGGATAGTAACCCAATTAATGTATCATGGATAAATGGGTAATAATCCAGGATCCTTAACTTGAAAAGAACTAGTAAAATGTTAATGGACTTCTAATAGCATACACCTATGCTATTCAGAGAGGAAAACAAAGACTGAGACGAAGCAAGGTATGTAAGAGAAACCTCCTACCATCAATATCTTCCAAAGAAGTGAAAATAAGTAGTTCATGTTTCAAACAAAACACACGATTAATTCAATTATTCCACATTTATGATTTTAATTCAGAAATCATTCTGTTTGCTTAACAGTGGAATCAAAAGACCATGAGCTGTTCAGGGACAGAAAACATATCCTAGTCATCTAGCACAGCACCTCACATAGAGGGAAGTCAATTAAATATAGCTTGAAAGACTAGATGAGTGATAAGTCTTATAATTTTAAACTAGTGATTTAGAGTGGTCAGAGTGTTTTATTTTTCCATCAGCTCTTGCTACTTGAATGCTTTAGTTGTGCCAATATCATACAATCAAGTAGAAAACTCTACCACCCAATGCTATTACCTATTAAAAACTGTCATATGACAAAAGTTTACTTAATTCCTTCAATTTTTCTCTGCCCTATATCAACTCATCTATTTTATACTTGTCCTTAACCCTCTTCCCCTTGTCACAGGGGCAGAAGTAGTAGCCTTTCTCTTAAACTCTGGATTCGATTCCATGCACCTTGCCCTGTAAATCACCCTCTCTCTCTAACTTCTTTAGCTACTATTTCATCACTCACTTTTCCTGCACAGCCAAATCTGTTGAAAAAGTAGGCTATACTTGTCTACCCTTCCTCACTTTTCCAGTTACTAAGCACTGAACTGCAATTTGACTATCACTCCACTGAATTACTGAGATTGCAAATGATCTATGTATCAAACTAATGGTTACTGTTGGTGTTTTACTCAAGTCTTTCTCTTGTAGCCTAGTTGCATTTTGTGCGAATGTGAAGTATACAATTTAAAAATATTTCTGTGTAGAAATTTAAAACTTTGATTAAATGCATAAAATCTGAAATAGTGCAACTACCTTCTCTGTTAGAAATACTCAAGAATTTCATAATTGTAAATCTTATAGGACTATTATAAATAAATTTACATTATTATCACATGATGACTCCACCTGAACTAGGGTACAAAAATATTTCCCAGCCATCTCTTCCACATGAAAACTCTCTCATCATTTTACTTCTATGTTCTAGATTTCTCCCTGCCTCTCTGGTTCTTCCTTTTTTGTCTCCTTCATGGTTTTCTTTCTTTACGTTTGGGTTTTCGCTATCATGTAACTACATTACTTGTGATTGCTTATGTATTTTTTGGTTTTGTTCATTAGACTTAGCCTCTTTAAAGCAGAATTACAGCTGTTATCTCTGTCTCAATTCTGTCTCAATATAGGACACAAAGTAGAAGCTAACTAGTGCTTACTCAATTCATGTATGTAAACAATATGGTATAGTAGCTAAGAACATAGCTATGAAATTATATAAAGCTGGTTTCAAATCCCAACTCATCATTTGTATAAAAATTCCTTAACCCTTCTGAGCCTCAAGCCTCCTCACTGTTACACAAAGAAACAATAGTACCTGTATCACAGATCGTTTTGAGAATGAACTGGAGTAATGCATGTAAAGAACATGGTCCAGTGTCTGGCATATGGTTATAACACGCAATAAATATTTGAAATAATTATTATAAATTACCATAGTTTTCCTGTCAAGTATTTACTAAGCTGGAAATATTGGTTCTAGCTTTGAAATAGGCATTGTCAACTAAAGAAATATTAAGCATTAATACAAAATAAATAAACAATATAAAATTGAAAGAGAATGTGTGAATGAATACACATACCTCCTGATTTTTTTTCAGGTAAAGCAATCTTCCCATCTGACAGAGAATCAACAAGATCCTGAAATTCTGCAGGAACATCTGCTTGCTTCCAGCGCTCATTGTCTAAGAGGAGGCTAGTCCACAGTAAAGAGAAAAGAAGGTAAACTTTAACATTTCAATACCATCTTCCTTGGTTTAAAAGAAAAGGAAGAAGAGCTGAGTGAGAACATAAGACTTAAAAAGTGCTGAACACTTTAATAAGCAGGACCAATACTTAGAAAATAGTTCCCTTTTTATATCTCAGCCTAATCAAAAAGAATGATGAAACAATTTACTTAACTTTGAGTGGGAACAAAAGTCAACTTACTGAGGATCTTCCTGGTAAGTACTTTAATAGAAGTAAACATTCTAACTCCGCTTTGAAAAGCCAAGAAATGTGATTTTAATTACACAATCTGCCTTTAGTTAAAAAAACCTTTATCAGGCATTTTCACTGGCCAATTAAGTTTCCTCTTTTAAACATAACTGTGTTTCACAAAGAAAAATGAAAAAATCAAACAACAGAATGGACATGGTGATGATACCTGAGCTTGGTTTTTCTCTCTTCATGAAACCTATTTACAAACTTAATAGCTTGGCTCTGAAGTGCTCCAAGTAATGACGTGCTTTTTCTTCCACAGATCTGTTCGGTGTCTAAAATGAATGTTTCCATTAATCTAGAAAGTGTTATGAATTCCATGGAATTTAGCTTCTCAAGAAAACCATCCTAAATTTTAATACAAAAATCATGAGAGTTAGTGTAACACCAAATTGAGTTATGAAACCAAGTTAGTTTAACAATTATTATAATCTATATATTTTTTATTTTAATAATATTTCCCAATACTTCAGACCCAGAAATTGAGCATGAAATGCTTAAGAGGTCCAAATTTGATTCTGATCCCTTTATAACTAATATAATAGTTCAAATGAATTTAGGTCATACTATAAAATTTTCACAATGTTGGAGTTTTATTATAAACTTGTTTACATATATTTAGGTATACATATATACACGTACTATATATGTAAAACAACATTAATTTCAAATTAGTTATTAACATATATTTCAAAATGTCATTTAATCATTTATCTGAAAATAATGCTTTAATAACTCCTATTTATTTTAGATTACTTCATATCTCAACATCTCCCTAGTAGACCACATCAGTGGTAACAATGACTTTATTAAATGTTAAAAATATAATATGCATTATGGGGAACACAGGAAGCAAAGACATAATTCCAGATCTTCAAAATTATTATGTATAAAATATATAAAGCTTTATGAAAATAACTACCTTTGCTCTTGACATGAGAAATTTGACAGCTCGATCATGGCATATATCTGAGGCACTATATAATAATTCCTGGATATTATTTGCCAGCTTTCCTAGCTCTGAGTCAGTTAATTTCATATCTTCACTGACCCTGAAAATGACAAAATAAGATTTAGTCAGGGAAAGTTGTAAACATAGTATTCTCCACAGGTGACCTATCAATAAAAAGGATGAAAAAGCTGTAAAATTCACATTTGAAGAAAAATTCTATGATGTACCAAATATCTTATAGTTTTTATAGTGAAACATTACTTAAACATGCTCAGATAATACAACTATTATCTATATTATTATTTGTTTTGAGACAGGGTCTGGCACATTCAGAGCTCACTGAAACCTCAAACTCCTAGCCTCAAGTGAACCCCCTACCTCAGCCTCCCAAGTAGCTAAGACTACAGGTGTGCACCACCACACCTGGCTAATCTTTTTTGAAAATTTTTTGTAGAGACAGAGTCTTGCTACAATGCCCAGGGTGGTCTCAAATATCCCTGGCCTCAAGCAATCCTCCCACCTCAGCCTCCCAAAGTGCTAGGATTTACAAGTGTGAGCCACTGTGCCCATCCACAAATGTATTTTATCATAACCTTAAATAAGAATTTTCATTCTCCACCGTAGTATTTTCAACACTTGGTTCAGACTCCAATTGGAAAGTCTGCAGTAACTATAGCAAAATTAAATTTTTAGATTAGGTACAAGGTAGTAGCTATGTCAGGGGACAGTTGTGCATAGGCACCTAGGATGATACAGTGGAAGCAAGAAGAGGGAAGGAATGTTATTTCATGACAAACAGGCTCTCTTTTTACTTATAATTATGAATGAGTATAAATATTCAGTTCAACTGAACTAATATTTACTAGGCATTCACCATGCTTAAGCGCTAGGCACTAGAGGGAATATAATAGGTTGCTGCTTTCAAGGAACCTAAACTCAAAGAGGAGTATTTATAAGACATAATGTACTTTTTTTCAATTTTGAGGGGAAATGTAAAACTTTCTATTTTTAAACATTTTCCCCCAGGGGCATATATAAAGACCAATGATTCCATGCCATCAGTTCAGTTTAGTGTTACCATGAGCCAAGTGAAGTACCTTAACCTCATTTTTCTCTCTTTCAGCTGAATTAAAATACTTTTCAAAGATACTACAAAGAGGCTCTGGTGTATATTACTTTGAGGCAAACTACCATTCTAATTGGTTATGGTATTAAAGAAGGTTATTACCTGCTATCCTTCAAAATCATAATATCACCAAATTTGTTTACTAATGCTTCAAAATAACAGAAGAATTAATATTCTTAAAGTACTCGCAGAAACATTATCTCGTTTCATTCTCACACTCTGAGGTAGGCAGATAAATAACCACCTATGGAGGAGAACACTGAATCTTAGAAAGTTAAAGTGACCTATCCAAGGTTAGAATATTAAGAGAGTAGAACTAGAACCTAGAATTAGTCTACTTCTAATCGAGTAAGCTTCCTCTGCTCCGACATTTCTATATAAACAGTCTAGTAGTATTTCAAAACAGAATACCTGCAAAATTCTTGCTTAAATTTCAAAGTCAACTTTACTACTGAAGTAAATTTTTAATTCCTGAAACATTACTTAAAATGTCCCCCATGTAACAGAATGATTAAGGAATTTGAAACTCTTGGCAATATCCTACCAATTCACAAAAATATAAACAGAAAATAGCAAATAAAAACAACTCAAGTCCTTAAAAAAAAAAAAAAAGAGTGAATTAATCCAAAAAGCCCAAAGTTAGTTTTTTAAAATAATTTCATTCATTGTAATTCTGCTTTTAAAAAGATTTTTTGGGGCTGGGGCGCGGTGGCTCACGCCTGTAATCCCAGCACTTTGGAAGGCCAAGGCGGGCAGATCATGAGGTCAGGAGACCGAGACCATCCTGGCTAACACATGGTGAAACCCCGTCTCTACTAAAAATGCAAAAAAATTAGCCAGGCGTGGTGGCAGGCGCCTGTAGTCCCAGCTACTTGGGAGGCTGAGGCAGGAGAATGGTGTGAACCCGGTAGGCAGAGCCTGCAGTGATCCGAGATTGCACCACTGCACTCCAGCCTGGGTGAAGGAGTGAGGAAAAAAAAAAAGAAAAAAAAATTATTTTTTAACTTCAGTTAGATCTCTAACTTTCACGTCAATAGGAAAAAAACAAACGAACTCAAACATAATCCAGCAATTCTACTTCTGGGTATATATACAAAATAACAAAGTAAGATCTCTAGGATTTATATGTACACTCAAGTTCATAACAGCACTATTCAAAATAGCCAAGATGTGGAAGCAACCCAAGTGTCCACTAATGGATGAACAGATAAACAAAATGTGATATATACATATACATCTTGTATGTATATATCACATACATGTGAATGGAATATTATTCAGCCTTAAAAAGGAAGAAAATTTTGATATATGCTTCAACATGGATGAAACTTGAGGACATTATGCTCTGCAACTCTAATATTTTCCATTGTTTTTCTTTTCCTATTTCCTGCCTAGAAAAGTATTTGCTATTCTGTGCCATATTTGCATTGCAATAAACTTACAAAATTGCAGGTTATTTTGAAGTAAGAAAATAGGGAAAATCTACCACTAACAAAGTTAGAACGTCAGACGTATTTTTGCGTGTTCTATATCAGTGATTCAATTATATACCACAAAAACACTTGCTACAGGAATAGTCAGAGCCGTTGTATGAAAGAACTAGTTAGACTCACACATATAAGTATACTCAATTCATTGCCCCTTTGGGTTGGGTAGTTCCCAGACATTTATGTGCCTACTGAACATAGAAAGAACCATCTACAGAACCTATGCTTCATGCTGTAGGAGGATGCAATTGGGGAAAGCCAGAGAAGGTTCAATGTATAAAGTGAGCCACAATGGAGGTAGGAGGGGAAGGATAAAAACTGTGAGACTGCATCCAGTTTAAAAGGATCTCAAATGGTGTGGCAGAAAGCTAACTATCTTTCAGTATCTGTTCTCTCTTTTGCCACAATGACAGCTCTAGCTGGGCAAATAGTCCGCAGGCTAAAGACTTATTTCTCAAGCTTCCCTTATAGCTAGACATAGTCATGTAATTATTCTGGCCACTAGGATGTGAGTGGAAGTAATAAGTGTGAATTCTGGATTGTGCTTGTTTTTAAAAAGAAAGAATAAAATATAAACAAATCTACGTGAAGGTAACAGAGAACTAACAAATCTAAAATGTATATGGATTTGTAAAAGACCAAGAAGAGTTGAGGCAATCCTAAAGAAGAAAAAGTGGAAGAAATTAATCTCCCAGATATTAATATGGATTAAAAAGCTACAGTTGCTGGGCATGGTGGTTCATGCCTAGCACTCTGGGAGGTTGAGACAGGAGGATCACTTGAGGCCAGGAGTGACCAGCCTGGGCAACATAGTAAGACCCCATCTCTACAAACTAGTTGTTTAAGAAAACAAAAGCTATAGTAACTACAGTAACTATGACAATTTAACTTAATGGTACTGGTGTAAAGACAGAAAAGTGAACGAAACAGAGTCCAGAAACAGATACACCTATCTGAATATTTGATTTATGTCAAGAGTGACATTATAGAGCAGTAGGAAAGACAGCCTTTTCAATAAATGGTGCAAGGTCAAAAACATATCCATATGGGAAAAAAATCTTAACCCTCATACTAAACATAAAAATCAATTCTAGATGGACTGTAGGTCTTAATGTGAAAAAGACAGTAACAAAGTTTCTAGACAGTAACCAGAAAACATCTTCAAGTCTTTAAGGTAGGGAAAGATTTCTTAAACAGGACACAAAGAAGCATAAATCATAAAGGAAAGTAATGAATCATAGAATTATATTAAGAACTTTTGTTCACCAAAAAACCCAATAAGAGTGAAAAGTCAATACAGAAAGTGGGAGAAGATATCTGCAATATGGACAACTGGCAAAAGGCTTGTGCTGACATAATATAAAGAACCTTCACAGATCAAGACAAACCAACAGAAAAATGGGTAAAGGCCTTGAATAGGCACTTCATAGAAAAGGACATCCCAGAAGCCAATGAATGTATGAAAAGGTGCTCTCCTAACAATCATCAGGGAAATAAAATTACTACACTTGCAACATACCCAACAGAATGGCTAACATGTAAAAGACTGGCAATATTAAGAGTGAAGGAAGATGTGGAGTGACACAAACTGCTCTACACTTCTGAGGGGAGCGTAAATGAGTACAACCACTTTGAGAAATTGTTCGGCATTAGCTAAATTGACCATTCACATACTTTGTTTCCAGGTATATATTCAACAGCAATGCTTGTAACATGTGCAACAAAGTTATCTAGAAGAATGTTCGTGACAATCCAAAATGAAAATAACCCAAATCTTATCAAAAGTAAAGTACATACATACATTGTGGTGTTATCATAAAATGGATTATTTGTACACAAAAAATAAAATCACTGCTACATGTAACAACCTGGATAGATATCACAACTGTAATGCTGAACGAAAGAAATCAGAGACAAAAGACCAAATATATTATTCCATTAACATAAAGTTTAAAAACTGGAAAAACCAGTTGTTTTAATGGTTTCCTATGGGAAGGAGTAATGTAGTATTACAGCAGCAAGAGGGGCTTCTGAAGAGCTGGTAAAGTTATAGTTCTTGAGGTGGGTGACAATTACACCAACACATTCACTTTGTGCTAGTTAATTGAGCTGAGCACTTTATAATTGCTACATTTTCCCATACGTGCCTTATGTTCCAAATGGATCATAAAAGGGCTGAGAGGAAGATGAATACAATTGATACTTGAAGATGGAAGGTAGGCTTAGTTCTACCCAAATTACATGGCTGTTGTTAAAATGTTTAACAAGCAAAACAAAGTAAGCAAGGTATCAGCCCTTTGTCCTCTTCTTCCTGCTGCTACGGATGAAAATGAAATGCTAAAAGCCAGAACAGCCACCTTAGACACAGATGAAAACTACACATGAGAATGGTAGAACTGTCTTCTCAGCTGACCATCTCCCACCTCTGAAATGTTACATGAGAGAAACAAAATTTTACACTGTTTAAGCTAAAGAGTTTTTACATCTCTTTTTATAGCAGTTTTAGACTGCACCCTAACTAGTAAATGTGAAAATATCAGCCTGAACACAGAAGAAACTTTATTAATATATAGCTCAGGGTTTGGTTTGTTTGTACTGAAGAGCAGTGTTATAGCTGACTTTATGCTGTAACTGTGACCTTTATAAGCTCCAGGACCATAAGTTGATTTACATAAAGTACTGAGTTGACCGGTCGCTCCCAAGATGGCTGAATAGGAACAGCTCTTGTCTACAGCTCCCAGCGAGATCGACGCAGAAGACGGGTGATCTCTGCATTTCCAACTGAGGTACCTGGTTCATCTCATTGGGACTGGTTGGACAGTGGGTGCAGCCCATGGAGGGTGCGCTGAAGCAGGGCAGGGTGTCGCCTCACCTGGGAAGCGCAAGGGGTCGGGGAATTTCCCTTTCCTAGCCAAGGGAAGCTGTGAGTAACTGCACCTGGAGAAGTGGTACACTCCTGCCCAAATACTGTGCTTTTCCTACGGTCTTTGCAACAGGCAGACCAGGAGATACCCTCCCGTGCCTGGCTCAGCGGGTCCCACACCCACGGAGCCTTGCTCACTGGTAGCACAGGAGTCAGATCCACCTGGGATGTGAGAGCTTGGTGGGGGGAGAGGCATCTGCCATTGATGAGGCTTGAGTAGGCAGTTCTATGCTCAGAGTGTAAACAAAGCAGCAGGGAAGCTCAAACTGGGCAGAGCGCACCGCAGCTCAGCAACGCCTACTGCCTCTCTGGATTCCACCTCCCTGGGGAGGGCATAGCTGAACAAAAGGCAGCAGACAGCTTCTCCAGACTTAAACATCCCTGCCTGAGAGCTCTGAAGAGAGCTGTGGTTCTCCCAGCACAGTGTTCGAGCTCTGATAACGGACAGACTGCCTCCTCAAGTGGATCCCTGACCCCCGTGCAGCCTGACTGGGAGACACCTCCCAGTAGGGGCCGACAGACACGTCATACAGGTGGGTGCCCCTCTGCGACAAAGCTTGCAAAGGAAGGATCAGGCAGCAATATTTGCTGTTCTGCAGCCTCTGCTGGTGATACCCAAACAGGGTCTGGAGTGGACCTCCAGCAAATTCCAACACACCTGCAGTTGAGGGATGTGACTGTTGGAAGGAAAATTAACAAACAAAGGAATAGCATCAACATCAACAAAAAGAACATCCACACCAAAATCCCATCGACAGGTCACCAACATCAAAGACCAAAGGTAGGTAAAACCAAAAAGATGGGGAGAAACCAGAGTAGAAATGCTGAAGACTCCAAAAGCCAGAATACCTCTTCTCCTCCAAAGGAACACAAATCCTCACCAGCAAGGGAACAAAACTGGACGGAGAATGAGTTTCACGAGCTGACAGAAGTAGGCTTCAGAAGGTCGGTAATAACAAACTTCTCTGAGCTAAAGCAGCATGTTCTAGCCCATTGCAAGGGAGCTAAAAACCTTAAAGGAAGATTAGATGAGTGGCTAACTAGAATAACCAGTCTAGAGAAAAGCTTAAATGACCTGATGGAGCTGAAAACCACAGTACAAGAACTTTGTGAAGCATACACAAGCTTCAATAGCCGATTTGATCAAGTGGAAGAAAGGGTATCAGTGACTGAAGATCAAATTAGTGAAATAAAGCGAGAAGACAAGATTAGAGAAAAAAGAGTGAAAAGAAATGAACAAAGCCTCCAAGAAATATGGGACTATGTGAAAAGACCAAATCTACGTTTGACTGGTGTACCTGAAAGTGATGGGAAGAGTGGAACCAAGTTAGAAAACACTCTTCAGGATACTATCCAGGAGAACTTCCCCAACCTAGCAAGGCAGGCAAACATTCACATTCAGGAAATACAGAGAACACCACAAAGATATTTCTTGAGAAGAACAACCCCAAGACACATAATTGTCGGATTCATCAAGGTTGAAATGAAGGAAAAAATGTTAAGGGCAGCCAGAGAGAAAGGTCAGGTTACCCACAAAGGGAAGCCCATCAGACTAACAGCGGATGTCTCTGCAGAAATCCTACAAGCCAGAAGAGAGTGGGGGCCAAGATTCAACATTCTTAAAGAATTTTCAACCCAGAATTTCATATCCAGCCAAACTAAGCTTCATAAGTGAAGGAGAAATAAAAGCCTTTACAGACAAGCAAATGCTGAGAGATTTTTGTCACCACCAGGCCTGCCTTACAAGAGCTCCTGAAGGAAGCACTAAACATGGAAAGGAAAAACTGGTACCAGACACTGCAAAAACATGCCAAATTGTAAAGACCATCAATGCTAGGAAGAAACTGCATCAATTAGCGGGCAAAATAACCAGCTAGCATCATAATGACAGGATCAAATTCACACATAACAATATTAACCTTAAATGTAAATGGGCTAAATGCCCCAATTAAAAGACACAGACTGGCAAACTGGATAAAGAGTCAAGACCCATCAGTGTGCTACATTCAGGAGACCCATCTCACACGCAAAGACACACATAGGCTCAAAATAAAGGGATGGAGGAAGATCTACCAAGCAAATGTAAAGCAAAAAAAAAAAAAAAAAAAAAAAGCAGGGGTTGCAATCTTGGTCTCTGATAAAACAGACTTTAAACCAACAAAAACCAAAAGAGACAAAGAAGACCATTATATAATGGTAAAGGGATCAATTCAACAAGAAGAACTATCCTAAATATATATACACCCAATACAGGAGCACCCAGATTCATAAAGCAAGTCCTTAGAGACCTACAAAGAGACTTACACTCCCACACAATAATAATGGGAGACGTTAATACCCCACTGTCAATATTAGATCAACACGACAGAAAATTAACAAGGATATCCAGGACTTGAACTCAGCTCTGGACCAAACGGACCTAATAGACATCTGCAGAACTCTCCACCCCAAATCAACAGAATATACATTCTTCTCAGCACATCACACTTATTCTAAAATTCACCACATAACTCGAAGTAAAGCACTCCTCAGCAAATGTAAAAGAACAGAAATCACAACAAACTGTCTCTCAGACCACACTGCAATCAAATTAGAACTCAGGATTAAGAATCTCAATCAAAACCACTCAACTGCATGGAAACTGAACAACCTGCTCCTGAATGACTACTGGGTAAATAACAAAATGAAGGCAGAAACAAAGATGTTCTTTGAAACCAATGAGAACAAAGACACAACGTACCAGAATCTCTGGGACACATTTAAAGCAGTGTGTAGAGGGAAATTTATAGCACTAAATGCCCACAAGAGAAAGCAGGAGAGATCTAAAATCAACACCCTAACATCACAATTAAAAGAACTAGAGAAGCAAGAGCAAACACATTCAAAAGCTAGCAGAAGGCAAGAAATAACTAAGATCAGAGCAGAACTGAAGGACACAGAGACATAAAAAACCCTTCAAAAAAAAAAAAATCAATGAATCCAGGAGCTGGTTTTTTGAAAAGATCAACAAAATTGATCTAGCAAGACTAATAAGAAGAGAGAGAAAAATCAAATAGACACAATAAAAAATGATAAAGGGGATATCACCACCGACCCCACAGAAATACAAACTACCATCAGAGAATACTATAAACACCTCTACACAAATAAACTAGAAAATCTAGAAGAAATGGATAAATTCCTCGACATATGCACCCTCCCAAGACTAAACCAGGAAGAAGTTGAATCTCTGAATAGACCAGTAACAGGTTCTGAAATTCAGGCAATAATTAATAGCCTATCAACCAAAAAAAGTTCAGGACCAGACAGATTCACAGCTGAATTCTACCAGAGGTACGAGGAAGAGCTAGTACCATTCCTTCTGAAACTATTCCAATCAATAGAAAAAGAGGGAATCCACCCTAACTCATTTTATGAGGCCAGCATTATCCTGATACCAAAGCCTGGAAGAGACACAACAAAAAAAGGGAATTTTAGGCCAATATCCCTGATGAACATCGATGAGAAAATCCTCAACAAAATACTGGCAAACCGAATCCAGCAGCACATCAAAAAGCTTATCCACCAAGATCAAGTCAGCTTCATCCCTGGGATGCAAGGCTGGTTCGACATTCATAAATCAATAAATGTAATCCATCACATAAGCAGAACCAATGACAAAAACCACATGATTATCTCAATAGATGCAGAAAAGGCCTTTGAAAAAATTCAACAGCCTTTCATGCTAAAAACTCTCAATAAACTAGGTATTGATGGAACATATCTCAAAATAATAAGAGCTATTTATGACAAACCCACAGCCAATATCATACTGACTGGGCAAAAACTGGAAGCATTCCCTTTGAAAACTGGCACAAGACACAGATGCCCTTTCTCACCACTCCTATTCAATATAGTATTGGAAGTTCTGGCCAGGGCAATCAGGCAAGAGAAAAAAATAAACGGTATTCAATGTGGAAAAGAGGAAGTCAAATTGTCTCTGTTTGTAGATGACATGATTGTATATTTAGAAAACCCCATCATCTCAGCCCAAAATCTCCTTAAGCTGATAAGCAACATCAGCAAAGTCTCAGGATACAAAATCAATGTGCAAAAATCACAAGCATTTCTATACACCAATAACAGACAAACAGAGAGCCAAATCATGAGTGAACTCCCATTCACAATTGCTACAAAGAGAATAAAATACCTAGGAATCCAACTTACAAGGGATGTGAAGGACCTCTTCAAGGAGAACTACAAACCACTGCTCAAGGAAATAAGAGAGGACAAAAACAAATGGAAAAACATTCCATGCTCATGGATAAGAAGAATCAATATTGTGAAAATGGCCTTACTGCCAAAAGTAATTTATAGATTCAATGCCATCCCCATCAAGCTACCACTGACTTTCTTCACAGAAATGAAAAAAACTACTAATGGAACCGAAAAAGAGCCCACATAGCCAAGACAATCCTGGGCAAGAAGAAGAAAGCTGGAGGCATCATGCTACCTGACGTGAAACTATACTACAAGGCTACGATAATCAAAACAACATGATACCGGTACCAAAACAGATATATAGACCAATGGAACAGAACAGAGGCCTCAAAAATAATACCACACATCTACAATCATCTGATCTTTGACAAACCTGACACATACAAGCAATGGGGAAAAGATTCCCTATTTGATAAATGGTGTTGGGAAAACTGGCTAGCCATATGCAGAAAACTGAAACTGGACCCCTTCCTTACACCATATACAAAAATCAACTCAAGATGGATCAAAGACTTAAACGTAAGACCTAGGACCATAAAACTCCTAGAAGAAAACCTGGGCAATACCATTCAGGACATAGGCATGGGCAAGGACTTCATGTCTAAAACACCAAAAGCAACGGCAACAAAAGCCAAAATTGACAAATGGGATCTAATTAAACGGAAGAGCTTCTGCACAGCAAAAGAAACTATCATCAGAGTGAACAGGCAACCTACAGAATGGGAGAAAATTTTTGGAATCTACTCATCTGACAAAGGGCTAATATCCAGAATCTACAAAGAACTTAAACAAATTTACAAGAAAAAAGCAAACAATCCCATCAAAAAGTGGGCAAAGGATATGAACAGACACTTCTCAAAAGAGGACATTTATGTGGCCAAAAGACATATGAAAAAATGCTCATCATCACTGGTATTAGAGAAATGCAAATCAAAACCACAGTGAGATACCATCTCACTCCAGTTAGAATGGCGATCACTACAAAATCAGGAAACAACAGATGCTGGAGAGGATGTGGAGAAACAGAAATGCATTTACACTGTTGGTGGGAGTGTTAATTAGTTCAACCATTGTGGAAGACAGTGTGGTGATTCCTCAAGGATCTAGAACTAGAAATACCATTTGACCCAGCCATCCCATTACTGGGCATATACCCAAAGGATTATAAATGATTCTACGATGAAGACACATGCACACGTATGTTTACTGTGGCACTATTCACAATAGCAAAGACTTGGAACCAACTCAAAGGTTCATCAATGATAGACTGGATTAAGATAATGTGGCACATATACACCATGGAACACTATGCAGCCATAAAAAAGGATGAGTTCATGTCCTTTGCAGGGACATGGATGAAGCTGGAAACCATCATTCTCAGCAAACTATCACAAGATCAGAAAACCAAACACTGCATGTTCTCACTTATAAGTGGGAGCTGAACAATGAGAACACGTGGACACAGGGAGGGGAACATCACACACCAGGGCCTGTGAGGGATGGAGGGCTAGGGGAGGGATAACATTAGGAGAATACCTAATGTAGGTGACGGGCTGATGGGTGCAGCAAACCACCATGGCACATGTATACCTATGTAACAAAACTGCACTTTCTGCACATGTAACCCAGAACTTAAATTAAAAAAAAACAAAACAGAAAAAGAAGTTATAATAAAGTACTGAGTTGATTTATATAAAGATAATAAAAATATTGTTATTCTTAACAATAACTAAATCCAAACTATTCTTGGACCAGAAATATTTTATTGGTTCTATTTTTTTGATAACAGAGATTACTGGGTCAATTGGTAAACTTTGTTTAAATGGGATCTGTGGATCAGATGGTAATATTAATAATTTATTGTATCAATGTTTCCTTGTATTTAATCAGTATACTAAGGTTATATAGGAGTGTTCTTGTGTTTAGGAAATATACACCAGGTATCCAGGGATAATAGTGCATCATGTCTGTAACCTACTGTCAAAGGATTCAGAAAAAATATTAACATAAGAGATAAAGACAAAAGGAGACAGAAAGAGAAAAAGAGAGGGAGGGAGGCAGAGTGCAATGTGGTAAAGTATTAACACCTGGGGAATCTGAATGAAGGTTATATGAGAGTTTTTTATTCTATTCTGGTAACTTTTCTGTAAATTTGAAATTATTTCAAAATAAGAAGTTTTTAAAATAAGGTTTAAGAGAAGATGTGATCCATTTGGAAATTCATGTCTTTGAAAAACCAAAAGTTATAAATCAAACAGATCTTCACAACATATAAATCACAAAGGTGACACAGAAGAAAGAAAAATGACCAAAGCAAAAACTGACCTGGGTTCCAGTATATGTTCTGCCACTAGTCACTGTAAGCAAGTCATCTAAGCTCTCTGGGCATCAATTACCTTATCACTGAAATGAGGGCATTTAATAAAATGGTCTTTAAAGTTCTTTTGCAATCTTAAAACTCTATAATTTTTAATTACTTCCAATGCTCACCTCCTTAATTCTCATACATTTTTATAGAGATACGTTTCATAAAATTAATATATTTTTGTTAAATTCTAAAATTTACATGGTTTTTCAATAGACTGAATAACCAATATTACTGAATCCATTAATAAGATGACTCAAAATCTTGTCAATTTGGCAGTAGCCACTATACTCACATAATATCCACACCTCCTGGAATAGCAGATGATGATGTGCGCTCTTTGCTGGATGAAGAATCAGTAGTACATTCTGGCTCGGATACAGAATCACTGCTGCAGGGCTCACTATTTGGAGATGCATTTCTTTGAGAGGTAGTGTCAACTGCTATAGGTGTTAGCTCACCCTCACCGAATGCATCACTTATAAACATGCCTTCATGGATTAAATAAGCCACCTCTGTGTCCAGTGAATTATCTTTTGCAGCATTCTTCTGTTGTGAAATCTCTTCCAATTCTCTAGTCCTTTGGTTTTTGTCAAGAACTGAGAGAACAACACTGTGAATGATATTTAATGTTGCCTACAAGAAAACAGGACACACTTTTAAGGGATGTAAAATATCTCTTACCTGAAGTTCCCAAAGAGAATTCTGTGCATGTAATTTTGGACATCTATAATCATAAATGAGTCAAAGTCATGTATATCAGAATTTCTACCGATCTTTTATTACATAGGAAAAGTGATGTGAAAAAGAAATGGCCAGGAGAAATGGGTTCACTAAAGCTTAGAAATAAACTTCCTATATTTTAACTAATTTTTAAAATGGAAATCTCCCTAAAATATGCATATTTCTCTGACCTCTTAAAAAGGTTACACTAAACATAACTTGCCCATCAGAGAATCATATACATTGATATGCCTGTCTAAATGAAAAGGAATCTGTGTTACTTACCATGCCTAGCCCCTACCTCTCTTTCTCCTTTTCTCGTATCTTCTCTCACTTATTCACTACTCTCCAGACATTCTAGTTCTCTTTCTACTCTTCCCTCATTCCAGGATTGTTCCCACCTCAGTGCCTCTGCTGTTTCCTCTATCCAGAATGCTTTTCACCTTGATCTTTGTACATATTTCCTTCTCATCACTGAGGTTCTGGCTCCAGTGGTCACTTCCTCAGAGGCCTTCCCTGACTCTCCACCCAGCAACCCTATCCCATTATCCAGTTTTTGTAAAAAAATAAAAACAAAAAACAAAAAAAACCATTTATCATTATGTACAATTATCTTTGTTTATTCTAGGTCTCCTTCTATTAGAATGTCAGCTCCATTCCATGACACTGTAATCCTAATGCCTAGAATAGTGCCTGGCAAATAGGAGGTGCTCAGTAAATATTGAAAGCTAGGCAAATGAAGAGTAAATTTATGTAAACTAATGTCTTTATGGACAATTAAGAAATAAAGGACTGCTTGCCTATTTTAACATTCACAGTTGCAGTCTTACAATTGTTTCTCCCTTTCTCAAAACGCTTGGTTAGTTTTTTTGGAATCTACATGGTTCTAGGGAAGCAGACTCTAACTTCGGGTCTCCAAAATCAACAAAAGGATCTAAGCTAGTCCAATTAGTACATGGAACCACCACAATCTGAGCTTAATCATTAGTAAGGTACATAGAAGAGAGAATTGCAAAGAAATAAAGCCAAAGCTTGATGACACCAACAACCTTTTTATGAAAGACCTTAAGGCTGACCTACCTCTGTGTATTTTTTTAGTTGTATGAGCTAATAAATCCTCTTTAACTGTTTGAGACCCTCTGAGTTGTGTTTCCTGTTATTTGGAACTGAAAGCATTTTAAATGAGTCAATAGCCCATACAGTATACCGAAGATAGAGCCTTCAAGAGCTTTAGGACCAAAGTCTACTATGGATACTGCATTTTTTTTCTTTCTTCATTGCTCACTAGCTTCTTCTGTATTGTCACAAACTTGCTGCTCCACTACTGCTGCTTTAATCCTCACTGCTGTCCAATCTTTGATATACTTAGTTCCCCCATCTTGTTTTGCGTCTTTTTCCTTATCTCTTCTGTCTTGCTAATTTTCTTTCTTAACTTTTTAAAATAAAAAGACATGACAGACCTATCCAACATCTATTCTACATCACTTTTCCCATGGTACAACAGCCATATAATTTGGGTAGAAATAAGCCCACTTTCCAGCTTCAAGTATCAGTTCTAAATAGCCCACTCAGTGTACTCCCAACCTCCTTGCCTAATGTTTAGCTTAGAGATGAGAAGAAAATCCAGATTTAAACTAATAATCAGTGCACAGCATTTTCCTGATCACAGTGACTGGACATGTGACCTAAACTGGTTCAATCAATTAAAGCCAAGGACTTTCATTTGATGACTGAAGAAGAAAAACTCCAGGTGAAAAATTCTAAATTTGGCTTAATCGATAAAGGAATTTCATTTGGTGACTGAAGAAGGAAAACTCTAAGTAAAAAATAGAAAACTTCTAGGTGGTACAGAATTGTGGCAAATGTGGCAGACCTAGAACTGATGAAGCCAAGAGGAAAGAGAAAGGCAAAGCTGAACTGGAAACAGAGAAACTAAGCTGGAGAACCAAGACAAAACCATGCATGAAGCCCTTCCTAGTCTTGGACTTTTCTTTAATTCCCAGAGCCAATACATTCCTTGTATTGTTTAAACTAGTTTGATTTGAATACTTCGTTCGTTTTAATAACATCTTTGCTCATACAGTTATTAAAATTTTCCACATAAAGTATATCAGGTATTCTCCTAGGGATTCTTCTTTGCTGTTTTCACCGTATCTACACTTTTAAAGATTTGCTGATTATTTTTTCCAAATCCAAAGCCATTCTTAAGAATGCCAGAAGACTGGTATCCAAAAAATAAGATTTTAAAATACATAATAGTTTCAACAGTAGATACATGGTTTACTTTCTGAACTATTACACAGTCTATAGACAAGTTCATGTTTCAAAAACACCAGGACAGCTAAGCCAAATATAATTTTCCAATCTTGAGAATGGAGTTAATGAAATATCTGGTAGCCATATTGATAACCATAATGACAACTGATATTGTCATTCTAAAATGACAGACTAGGATTATTTATCCATACAACAAAATGAAATTTAAAAGCTAAGAATTCCTTGAAAAGAAGGTAAGCTGCATTTAAAGGCTGTTATCTTTCTTACCTATAAAAATTAGCCTAATCTATAGGGTGCTAACAATAAACAAGAATTTAATAAAAAGTCAAAATACAATAGTAAAGAATGAAGTATGGAAGTCTTATAATCCTGATTTCAAAACTTACAAGACTATGGTAATCATAACAGTGTGGTATTGGCATAAAGAGTGACATATAGAATACAGAGAGCCCACAAATGAACTCTCACATATATAGTAAAATGTTTTTTGACAAGGGTGGCAAGACCATTCAATGCAGAAAGGTCAGTCTTTTCAACAAATGATACTCGGAAAACTGAATATCCACATGCTAAAGAGTGAAAGTAGACCTCTGTCTTATACCACCTATAAAAACAAACTAAAGTCAATTAAAGGCCTAAATATAAGCTCTAAAAATATAAAATTCTTAGAAGAAAATACAGGGAAAAAGCTTCAGGACACTGGATTTGGCATTGATTTCTTGGATATGAAATGAAAAACATAGGTGACAACAAAAAAAATAGACAAATTGGACTACATCAAAACAGAAAAACTTCTATGCATCAAAAGACACCATTAACAGAGTAAAAAGGCAACCTACGGAATGGGAGAAAATATTTGCAAATCATGTATATGATAAAAGGTTAATATCCAGAATATGTAAAGAACTTCTACAACTCAACAACAAAAAAACCGAACCACCCCATTAAATAATAGGCAAATAAAATATTTTTCCAAAAAAGACATAAAAATGCCCAATAAGCACATAAAAAAGATGCTCAACATCACTCATCATTAGAAAAATGTAAATTAAACCTACAGGGAAATACCACCTCATACCCACTAGGATGGCTAGTCTCACAAAATCCAGAAAATAACAAGTTTTGGCAAGGATGCAGAAAAACTGAAACCCTGCACTATTGGTGGAAATGTAAAATGGTACAGCTGCTATGGAGAACAGTGTGAAGGTTCCTCAGAAAATTACAAATAGGATGACCGTATTGATCCAGAAATTCCAATTCTGGGGTTGACAAAAATAAGAACTAAAAGGGGGCCTCAGAGAGATATTTGCATATGCATGTTCATGGCATTATTATTCTCAACAGCCAAAAGGTGAAGGCAACACAAATGTCCATTGACAAATGAATGGATAAGCAAAATGTAGTATATACACATATAATGGAATATTATTCATATTACTCAGCCTTAAAAAGGAAGGAAATTCTAACATGCTACAACACAGATGGCACCTTGAGGACATTAAGCTACATTAAATAAGCCAGTCACGAAAGGATAAATATTGTATGATTCCACTTATATGAAATACCTAATAATCAGTGCACAGCATGAGTGCTCTATGAGTCAAACTCATAGAGACAGAAAGTAGAATGGTGGTTGCCAGGGGATTGGGGAAAGTGGAAACGTGTGTGTGTGTGGTGTGTGTGTGTGTATGTGTGTGTCTAGACAGGATCTTGCTAGGTTTGCCCAGGACTTGTGTGCATGTGTGCATGGCTGTGTGTGTGTGCAGACAGGATCTTCCTAGGTTGCCCAGACTGGTCTCAAACTCTGGTCTCAAGCGATTCTCCTGCCTCAGTCTCTCAAGGTGTTGGGATTATAGGCATGAGCTACTATGTCAGGCCTATATTTGGTCTTTGTCCCCATTCCCTGGCACGCAGCTCCCTAAACCCTTGGAATCTCCAGAGTGGTAAAAATGTCTTCATATGCTGAAGAGATGACAAATAGCCGAGGGCCCCTACATAGCCACAGGATGAAGGCTGGTCACCTGAAAGACTAAGGCAGGATTAGAGGGTTGGGACTTTCAGCCCCACCTTGGCCAGAGTTATTATTATTATTTTGAGACAAAGTTTCGCTCTTGTCACCCAAGCTGGAGTGCAGTGGCACAATCTTGGCTCACTGCAACCTCCACCTCCTGGGTTCAAGCGATTCTCCTGCCTCAGCCTCCGGAATAGCTAGGATTACAGGCATGAGACACCATGCCCAGCTGATTTTTGTATTATTAGTAGAGATGGGGTTTCACCATGCTGGCCCGGCTGGTCTCAAATTCCTGACCTCAGGTGATCCACCCACCTCAGCCTCCCAAAGTGCTGGGATTACACGCGTGAGCCACCACGCCAGGCCCAGAGTTATTATGTAATAGGTACAGAGTTTCAGCTTTGAAAGATAAAAAGAGTTCTGTGGATGGATGTTTGTTAACAGTAGCACAATAGTGCAAATGAACTTAATGCCACTGAATTGTGCACTTAAAATCAGTTAAGATGATAAGTTTTATGTTTATTTTTACCATGACCAAAAAGAAAGAAAAAATACACACTAAAAAAATACAAATAACAGCAACAGATCCTCAAGTTGTTAACAATTACTCAAATATGAAATTTATAAATCCCAATAGTTTATTATTTATCCATTCAAAATAAAAAAACTATTGAAATATTCTGGCTGAAAATGTACCCTTTAATTTCTTTTAAAAAGTATACTACTAAATCCCTGCACTTTTGGAGGCCAAGGTGGGTGGATCACAAGGTCAGGAGATTGAGATCATCCTGGCCAACATGGTGAAACCCCATCTGTACTAAAAACACAAAAATTAGCTAGACATGGTGGCGTGTGCCTATAATCCCAGCTACTCAGGTGGCTGAGGCAAGATAATCACTTGATCCTGGGAGGCGGAGACTGAAGTGAGCTGAGATTGTGCCACTGCACTCCAGCCTGGCGACAGAGTGAAACTCTACCTCAAAAAAAACCAAAAAAACAAAAAAAGCGTAATACTAAAGTGACATATAGAATTGGATATCCTTTGTCTTTGAGAAATAAATGCAACAATGTAGGAAAGTAAATTATTAACCCTGGTAAATCAAACAAGAAATTCAAATAGTCTATTCCTGTAATGTGGTAAATTCTATAAAAAAAAAAAACAACTTTTTCTGATTATAAAAGTAATACTTCTCTTTGTAGAAAATTCAGGGAAAATAGAAAAGAATAAAAAATTTAAATGACATCTAATCTGACCAGCTAAAGAAAACCACCAAAAAACCCCAAAGTTTCTCCTTGTTCTAGGAAGATAAAAAGGTTAAAAAAAATTTTTTTTGACATAGCTGAGATCACACTATGTAAGTACATCTACATCTTGCCTTTTTTTTTTTTTTTTTTTTTTTTTAAGACGGAGTCTTGCTCCGTCACCAGGCTGGAGTACAGTGGCACCATCTTGGCTCACTGCAACCTCCACCTCACGGGTTCAAGTGATTCTCCTGCCTCAGCCTCCCAAGTAGCTGGGACAAACATGCACCAACACGCCCAGCTAATTTTTGTATTTTTAGTAGAGACAGGGTTTCACCATATTGGCCAGGATGGTCTCGATCTCTTGACCTTGTGATCTGCCTGCCTCGGCCTCCCAAAGTGCTGGAATTACAGGTGTGAGCCATGGTGCCTGGCCCTGTATCTTGCATTTTTAACTGAATATCATAATGTATGTATTTTCTCCTACCATTAAAAATCCTTGGCTGTATATAATATTCCATGGTAAAGAATGTGTCAAGCATAATTTATTTTACCATTTCTCTATTGTTAGACATCTGGGTTCTTTCCAATTTTTAGTTATTTTTAAATTCTTCAATAAAAATGAACAGCTTGTAATTAACATTATTTTTCAGTGAAGTAATACTTGATAGAATCACAAACTTTTTTCACAGAAAAAAGTACCATATTTCATGTCATCTGTAAAGATGTTGTACATAAGTACTAGTTTAAGTGGTCCAAATGTGAAAATGAGAAATTACAACTATAATCAATCAGTTTTCATATAGCACATACATAAAATAATAACTCTACTTAGTTTAGCTGACATAGAGCCATTCCACATAGTGGAATAACTACAGTAAATCCTCACTTAATATGGATGATAGATTCTGGGAGACTGTAACTTTAAGTGAAACCACGTACAGCAGGTTTTTGAATAACACTGTTTCCTTCAATGTTATTGAAAAAAACATTGAAGGAAATGTTTCACTATAATGATGAGTGAAAAAAATAGCTTTGGTATAAGTTGTTTCACTTAAAGTCACAGTTTCCAAGACCTATCCATAACATTGAAGACTTACTGTACTTTAAAAAATTTCTGGCAAAAAGTTGGCCAATTCTACACTATGCAATGTAAGAGTTCTATATATCTAGACATGCAATAGTTGAAGTGTGTGATGATGAGGTCATGGTCAGAATATAAGAAGTGAAAACATGGTTTTGTTATTGAACACCTATAGATACAAGTTTGTGTCTGTCACCATCTATAGGTAGGATCAACATTTTAGAAGCAGTCTAAATTAAGCACAGTGAATCCCACTCTATAAAACTTTTGTGAACCTGATTGGAGAGCTTACACATGTGACTTAGCATTTCTAATTTAATTTCTAATTAGCATATCTAATTAGCATTTCTAATTAGCATATCTAATTAGCATTTCTAATCTAATTAGCATTTCTAATTAGCATATCTAATTTCACAAATGGTCCCTTTTAACTGTTACACATGGTAATTCCTAATGATTGTATTCTTTTTTTATTTTTATTTTTTCATTTTTTGAGATGGAGTCTTTCTCTGTTGGCCAGGCTGGAGTACAGTAGCACAATCATGCCTCACTGCAGCCTTGACCTGCTGGGATTAGGTGATCATCCCACCTCAGCCACCCAAGTAGCTGGGACTACAGGTGTGCATCACTATGCTTGGCTAATTTAAAAATTTTTTTTGTAGAGATGAGGTCTCATTATGTTGCCCAAGCTGGTCTCAAACTCCTGAGCTCAAGTGATCCTCTTGCCTTGGCCTCCCAAAGTGATAGGATTACAGGTGTAATCCACCGTGCCCAGCCTGTATTCTTCTTAAACCAAAGCTATGACATGCTGGTGATTCAAACCAGTATGTATTAGAGTCTGACATCTTCTGTAAAATGATACGTGACCTGTTCTTTTTGTTATACTAAGTGGTTTAAAATTAAGTGGCTTGACTAAAGAGACAAAATAATTAAATGTAACACATGATGTTTGATTGGATTCGTGCCCAAAAAGTGAAATAAAAATGTAAATAAAGAATATTGGCAGCCAGGCACAGTGGCTCACACCTATATCTCAGCACTTTGGGAGGCAGAGGCGGGCAGATCACTTGAGGTCAGGAGTTCGAGACCAGCCTGGCCAACATGGTGAAACCCCATCTCTACTAAAAATGCAAAAATTAGCCAGGCGTGGTGGCACACGCCTATAATCCTAGCTACTCGGGAGGCTGAGGTAGAAGAATCACTTGAACCCGGGAGGCAGAAGTTGCGGTGAGCCAAGATTGCGCCACTGCACTCCAGCCTGGGTAACAGCAAGACTCCATCTCAAAAAAAAAAAAAAAAAAAAGTAAATTAGCAAGGTAATTTGAATATAAACAATATATTTTAAAACACCATCATATCAACATTGACTTTATAGAAAAATTGATAGTTTGGGGTGATTTTGGGGTGTTTAACAATATTGTACCTCTAGATAACCTAGAACAAAAAATCATGAGAGGAAATATTACTGTATAATATTTAATGTAAAGTAAGAGCATAATATTTCAAGTTATAAAATTATAACTTACTAAATTCTTAAAACTGTCAAACTCTGAGGTACCTAAATTTTTATTTAAAAACAAGCCTCTTTAGAAAAATTACAAAAACAAAGAAACTGTGTTTTATTCTAGTTTGAGTCTTTATTTACATATTATGTATCTAGAAAGCTGACTTAATTTTAGGGATATTCTGGACAAACTAATTTATAAGCTTACCTTCACTCTCTGTAGGAAAATTGTAAACTTAGAGAAAATATCCTTGAGCAGATCAAACCACTGGGGAAAATTCAACATTCTCACCTGATCTGCAAGCCTAGAAAAAAATAATTCAAACAAAAATAATGATTGTTTCTGGGCCAATCAATATAACATCTACAAACTGGAAGAAATGAGACTAAATACTATCTAGTGATAAAATGCAATTTCATCTAGATACCTAACTAAAATGTTGAAGAGGTAAATTACCAAAGAGTTATGGCTTATTTAAATATTTTTAAGACTGGTAAGTTAACTATATCATATATCAATTTCATATGAACAAGCTTTATGATCACTGAATGAATAAACCATAGAGAAATAAGTGTGAAGATATACTCTGGAATAAAAATGGAAACATACATCTCTCCCCAAAATTTAATAATCTGCTTTTCTAACTACAACTTTAAAAATACCATATGAGAAGTAATATGGCATGAGTTAAGAGCCCTGGAACCACAACACAATGCCTTGGTTTAAAATAGCAGCAGCTTATTGGAATTGCTAGCTATGTGGCTCTGGCAAGTGACTTAACCCCTCCACGCTCCGATTTTCTCATCTAACATGAGGAAACTGACAGAACCTACCTTATATGGTTGTTGTAAATATTATATGAGTTAATAAAAAATACTTAGAACAATTCATGACACATTTTTAAAAGTACCATGTAAGCAGCAGCCAATATTATTTTGATAGTTGACAGAAATCATTAACTTCAAGGCGAAAAAAAGTAATACAAATTCATTCTCTAAAGATATTTTATAGTACCAAAATGACTTATTACTCTAAATTTTTAATAAACGCAGCTTCAGTTAAGAGTTTATTCTAAAAAGATACTACAACACTTGATATACAGGAAGTTCTCTCCTTCTATGGAGAAAATTCCCTAGGGAAGAAGAAAAACTGACTCTCCACATCCATGGAGCTTCTAATAGTGTCCCAATGACTTATGTTTTCCAACCACTAACAATTCTCTGATTATTATAGTTTGCTTCAACTAATTCTGAAATTGAGTTTTCCCTAGATAATAGTGTGGAAATTAATACTCCATTCTGTGAGTTTGGCCCAAGAAAGTTTCACAGTTGTACATATTGCTATTCATATCTAAGCCAGCTAAAAACATTTAAATATCCATATGAACAAGAAATTCAGTCATAAAATATTATCACTATTCTTCTTAAAATAATAGAATAGGAATTTTTCTTTTCTTTCCTTTTTTTTTTTTTTTTTTTTTTTTTTGAGACAGGCTCTTACTTCGTTGCGCAGGCTGGAATGCAGTGGCACAATCATGGCTCACTGAAGCCTGGACCTCCCAGGCTCAAACCATCCTCCTACCTTAGCCTCCTGAGTAGCTAGGACTACAGGCATGTGCCACCATGCCCAACTTATTTTTTTAATGTTTATTTTTGGTAGAGATGGGGTCTCACTTTATTGCCCAGGGTGGTCTCGAACTCTTGGGCTCAAGCGATTCTCCCACCTCGGCCTCCCAAAGTGCTGGGATTACAGGTGTGAGTCAATGCGCCTGGCCAAGAATAGGAATTTCTAGGGTGAAAACAAAAAAAAAATACAAACATGGGCAATTCAAAATCATTAACTCAAACTTCTCAAAGCCAATTAAAAGTTGATTTTAATTACATAGCTACAAATTTAAACATAATGCTTGCTATGCCCCTGTAATGAATTATCTCCAATTTCACCTCTCCATATCTATGTTCTGTCCCTGTCCATCCTGCTCTCTGCTCTGGGAAGCTAACATGTGGGCCTGGCCATTGAGGAGCCCTTACAAAAACTGGAAGGAGTAAAGGTACCTACTCCTCTAGCTCTCTAGTAAAGGTACCTATTTCTCCTGCCTCTCTCAAGGGTTGCCTCAGGGTGACTGCTTCCCTCTACTCAAGGTCACAGCTTTTTTTCAACTACCTTTCTCCTCAATTCTGTTAAGCACTGTCTTCGTTCCGCACTGTCACTTGTGATTTTCCTACACCCTGCTCACACCTTAGTAAATAATTCCTTAACGAAATCTACTTCGAATTATTCTAATTTACCTCTATCATCTTTTCTCTGACTGATAACCACCAACCTATATATTTATACTTACTTCACAACAACATCTGTGTCTATTTCTTCTGTTTGTGAAACTTTATTAATCACACACTGCAAAATTTAAGAAAAAACAAAAACAATTCGATTAATTGTCTTTCAAATCCTAAGTATTCCATGTTCCATTTGTACATTAAAAAGGCCCTTACTATATGAACAGACA